>NC_056728.1:1877447768-1877765268 GCF_019279795.1 Protopterus annectens | reverse complement strand
CTACTGCTAATGCAACTTGTGTCCGGATGTCTACGGGGCTGGACATCGTGTTGTGCCACCAAGTCTAATCTTTAGAACAGACCCTTATCCCGTGAGGGATATCCAAAAATTGTGGATGCCAATGACTCCCATTCTTTTGGCTATATGAAAATGAGGGAGTGTTATACATGCATAGGATACCTACTTTGCAAGCCTAAGACTGCCTAGGGTGAGACTGCCTACTAGATGTGGGTAGGGGGCACTATGTGCAGATATGGCTGGCCCAAGCTAGCAGCCCGATTATGGGTGATTTTGTTGGATGTACAGCAAGGGGGGGTGGTGTGCTGTGGAGGGGATGATGGGTATTCAGTTATGTATCCAGGTGTGTAGGGGTTGGATGGCTCAGTTCAGGCCAGACCATTATGTGGTTGTGAGCCGGTACCATTTCTGTATATGTGTATCGCACATTTTAATGTTCATATGTTTGTAGGATTGTGTTCTGCAGTATGGCCTGTCAGGATGTATTCGGGATGTGAATGTATGTTCTTTGCTTTCCTTTTTGATTCAACCCACTGCTCCCTCGTACACCTCCAGTTCACCTATTGTACATCCGACCCAGTCTCCCCTTGGCGAATTATTACATTACCCATCACCCCTCCCCAAATTCCACAAACACACCATCCATCCTTCTCTGGTTGCTGGTCCATGGCACAGACAGCAGTACATATTGCGTACTCTACATATCTCTGGTACCAATATGATTGTGAGGACAACCCTAGCATATTTGATCTTCCACATGCTGCACTTCACACACATAGGTACACGCAAATATATATCTTTCATGACATGGTAGGTTGACCCGGGTAATACCCATTCATTTTTGGGCCGTCCAGACAAGGATGACTCAGACCGCGAATGGGCAGATATTGAATGAATGCTCTGACCATGTCCATTGGGCTAGGCTTAGCAAAGGACAATGGTGCGCAAACACACTGCGTTTCACTTCCACTTGGTATAAAAATCAACACTACAATGAAATACGGACACGGAGTTTTAAATGTCATTGTTCGAGGGATGGGGGCTCAACATTCATCTACGGGTTTGTGTGTTTACTCCTGTGATTTTATTCTGGTGTTCACGGAACTCTCTTGTATGCTTTGCATACATTTCATTATCCATGGACACTGACAGGTGTGATTACTACTAGAGGCAGGCTGTACTAGTCAGCATTTTAGTTTGTGCAACTGTAGCTGACAAGTTCACGCCTCCGTGCAGTGCTTAAACACTCCCCCTGCACTCACGCACATTTCCTGTGCATGTGGATGGTGCAGCAGCTTGCCTTCCTTAATATGGTTATGATGCTGCTGCGCCATCTCTATGCCACACGCTCTACATAAGGCTAAAGCCGTCCTTACACCAAGCTTCATGAATCCCGCGGATTGTGATTGCAAATAAGTATTTTTCTTTAGAGATTAGAGAGTGCTTCTCCCTGTTTGATACTCCCCAGGTCACCTCAAAGGCCTGGTCACTTATGGACATAGCTATCATTTATTTTGATATTTAAGTTTTATAACTGGACACCCATTTCGAAGGGCATGAAGACACTCTGATTGGTGGTAGCATTACCATATTATTTTGGAGAAGGGCAGAGCTGGAAATCTGTGTCAGGCTTTCCCAGAAGTGTATGAATGTGTGAGACTTAGATTTACTTTGAGTGTGAGTGTATCAGATATCTTAAACTGGGACACATTCCTCTGGAGTGTATAATAAGAAAATAAATTTGGGGTGGACAGACGTATATAGTCTAGTCACAGGAAAATAGAGCATGTTCCTGCTGTGATCTTAGGGGAAAATTGTGAAATATTACTTCTGTTTAAGTGACAGTCTCATATTGGAGCCAGTAGTGAGGACTGGACCTCCTTAGTTACTGACTCAGGATAGTAAGGGATGTCATTTAATTGTTGGCAATCTGCTGGGGTCATAGCGGGATATGACATTTAATTGCTGGCAGTCCAGTTGGATAGAGCCAGACATCAAATTTATTGGTCCCAGCAGTGTGGGACTTTTAATTGGATTCCAGTAGTCTTTGGGTAGTTGTCATTAAGTTGTGAACACTTTACAGCCACAAGGTAAACATTCAGAATTTCAATCTACCACAGTTTTATTTATTTATTTATTTATTTATTAGATAGTCAGGGATAGCAGGCAAGGATGTCAGCAGACGATTTTGGCAAGCTGACAAACATCCAGTTGGCTAAGGAGTGTGAAGCCAGAGGGTTGGTGCATGCCAATCTGACCAAGAAGCAATGGCTTCAGCCTTATTTACAGCCACAGCTCAGATCAGCTGTTTGAAGGATATCCAGTTTGATGCTGGTGATCTGCAGTCTGCCAAGATGGGACAGTCCACCGTTTCTTCAGAGGAACTGAGAATCCATCTGGAGTTAAAGAGACTGCGCCTGGAAGCCAAATGACTGGAGACTGAGGAGAAACTGCATCTGAAGACCCAACTGCTAGAGGCTGAGGAGCGAATGTGACTTCTAGAGGCTGAGGAGAAGCAGTGACAATATGAACTGGAAATCAAATGGCTGGAGACCAAGGCATTTAGAAGCCAAGGACAACAAGACACAGTGTAAGGAAAATGAGACAGCATTGACATGAAGTGGAGCTTCTTACCCTTTGAGAGGGTCATGGAGGTAATGGGGAAGGGAATAACTGGACCCCCCAAAGCTGTACAGGTCAGTTAACTTTTTCCTCAGTACAGGGATGTGGGTGACTTTGGTAGTTTTATTCGTATTTTTGAGAGGGTATGTTGATGATATGATGTTGACCAAAAGCTCTGGGATCGGCTCCTGACTCTTTTACTCCATGGTAAAGCTGTTCAGGCTGTAGCAAAGTTAAATGATGTAGATTGATTGAATTATTATAAAATGAAATGTTGCTTGCTTGACTGTTAACTTAACACCTGAAGTATATAGAAAAAAATTTCATGAACATAGACACAAAACAGATAAAATGTACGTGATTATATTGCTGGCTTAAATACTTACTTTCGCAGATGGGTGAGTGTGTGTCAGGTCACCACTTTTAAGGGATTGTCAGACCTTCAGTACTTTTTCTGATGACACGAGAGTCTGGTTAGCAAAATGTGAGTGCAACTCTGCAGAGGAGTTAGGGAGAAAAGGGGATCTCTATTTAGCAAGCAGAGCACCACTGCATTGGAAAGGGCTACCCAGTGCTGTATATGGATGTAAGAGAACCCGGGAGGGCAGTCTAAGCCACTCCAACAGAGTACACCAGTAATGTGGAAGCTACTAATCCAAGTGCATGGTTAGGGATTAAATGTTTCAAGTGTAACAAGAGGGGATACATAGCAGTCAAATGTCCATTGAGGCAAGGTGAGAAACAGAACATGAGGGAGCCAGTAAGTGTGGATGACAAACTGACAGTGGTAAGTTGTTTAGAAACCGCTGGGTTGCCAAATCATCACCAAAATATATATCCTATCTTAGTAGATGGTAAACAGGTAACTGCTAAGAGAGGCACAGCTTCTGATACAACCATTGTGAGGACTGCAGTAGTTACAAAAGAGCTGTACTTGCTAGGGCAGTCCACTCCAGTCAGAGTGTCAGGAGAGAGCCCATTGTAAATACCTTTGGCAAAGGTTCATCTTCGCTGCGATGTTGGCAGAAGAAGCAAGTAAGTAGGTGTGTTTGAGGATATGCCTGCAGATGTCCTGATAGGGAATGACTTTGATGATGCAGCACCTTGTGTACATGCAGTGACATGCAGTCAGGCTGAGGCAAAGACATGCAGGTTCAGTAGTCTTGGAGGGAACCAGAAAGATGTCATACCTGAAGCTGGGACTGACGTGGTTGCTGTTTCAGGGAAGGTGCTATCTGGTAGCAGTAAGTGTGAATGTGAGCCACAACTGTTGGTGGGTACTGACGTTCCCTTGGACACGGTCACTGGAAGGAGAAAGGTGAGAGGTGATACCCAGAGTGACAGTGTGAAACAGGTGTCAGAAGTTACTAGGCTTCTAGTAGAAGGGAATCTTGTGTTTGAGAATATTCCTGCAGATATTCTGATAATGAATGATTGCGATGATGCAGACCCTTGTGTGCATGCAGTGACATGTAGTCAGGCTAGAAGACAGGCATGTCAATCCAGTTGGCTGGGAGAGACCCAGACAGATCTCATACCTGAAGCTTGGACTAGTGTGGTGGCTATTTCAGAGAAGGAGCTATTCTGTAGCAGTACATCTGAAAGTGATCCACAGCTGCTGGGAGGTGCTGAAGTTCCCTTGGACACAGTGACTGCAAGGATGGAGTTGAGTGGTAGTACTCAGAGTGACAGTGAGGTACAGCTGTCAGAAGTTATTAGACCCCTTGAGGAAGAGGAGCTTAGGAAGGTCACAAATGTACAGTTGCAACAGGCTAAACATACGTACCCTGCAGTACAAAGCTTGAGGGAGATAGTTAAGGAAAAACCTGAGGATCAAAGATGTGGGAAGTCTGTATACTGGAACAAAGATTTGTTGTATAAAGAGTGGACTCCTATGGGAGGGCTGGAAGGTGGGGTAGTGCAGTAATTGTTAGGGCCCAGAGCCTACTGTCTGTCACTTCTAGCTAAAGTCCCTAATATTCCTTTTGCAAATGATCTTGATGTAGAAAATGTGGCAAGTGCTTTGCTATTAATTTTCAGCAGAGCAGTTTTTCTACAGGAAATACTCATTAACCAAGGTGCCAACTTCATGTCAGACTTACTGACTTGTCTGTGAAAGTGTTGTGGGGTGAAACATATAAAGGACACTCCCTACTATCTCTAGACTAATAGTCTTGTGAAGAGGTTAAACTCTATGTTGAATACTATGCTACGGACATTTGCAGTTCAACATGTTAGGGAGGTCTTGGCTAGATTAAGTAGGGCAGGATTAACCATTAAACCCAGTAATTGTCAAGTGGGTATGGCAGAGGTCACTTACTTAGGACACAGACTGGAAGTGGTAAAATTAGGCCAGAACATGTCAAGGTGGAAGCTATTCAAGTGTGGCCAGTTCTTGTTACTAAGAAACAAGTGAGAGCATTTTTAGGGACAGTCGGGTACTATAGGAAATTTGTGCTGAATTACAGTACCATAGCTGCACCTCTTACTGACCTAACTATGAAGAATAAATTGGACAAAGTAGTGTGGACCACAGATTGTTAACAGGCATTCCAGAAACTTCAAGAGATTTTGGGAGGACCCCCTATGTTAGCCAGCCCAGATTACAATAAAGAATTTATTGTACAGGTAGATGTTTCAAATTATATGGTGGAGGCTATGCTCAACTAAGTTTCCACAGAAGGAAAAGAGTACCCGGTTGTTTATCTTAGCCATATACCATAACCTAGAGAAGAGTGATATACAGCTGTGGAGAAAGAGTGCTTGGCCATAGTGTGGGTATTGCAAAAAGATGCAGGTCTATCTTTATGGGAAAAGTTTCAATGTACTGACAGATCAGTAAGCAGAATGCCAAGTTAGTTTGGTGGAATCTAGGATTACAAGCGTATGATAATACCATACAACATCTCAGTGGGGTAAATAATGTCAATGTGGATGGATTGTCCATGAAAGGAGTGGGTTAATATTCCCAGGTAGACCCATTTTTCTCAAGCGTTGGTTTTCAAGGGTCACTTAAAAATCATGCTTGAGTTATGGGGGGGGGGTGGAATGTGAAGAAAATGAAAATACTGTCATCTGTATGTCAGCATGTCTAATTGTGAAAATGTAAATAAGTTTTAAATGTTGAGAATTTCCCTGTTTAAACAGAATGTTTTAAGAATCTGACAGTGTATTGATACATTTCTAATTGCACATTTTGTGAGGGACATCCTAAAGTACTGTAGAGTATCAGCTGAACAGTGGGTGATGTCATTACAATGTTTCTGGTTAATAAGTGATTATTTAAATAGCTGATTGATAGGAAAATAACTTTTTCAAACAGCTATTTTTTTAAATAAGACAGTTGAGACTGCAGTTAGTCAAGTACTGAGCAATGTGTCAAGTATTGAGCAGTTTGTGAAGAGTTGCAGTCAGTGGACACCCATGAAAGAGAACTCATCAGAAACTGTAAGCTTGCCTTTGCCTTGCTATTATGTGTTAGATTAGATCAGGAACAATAATCTTTATTTAGATTAGGAAAGCATAGCTATTAAGACAGAATTTTACTAGAATAATGGACTCCTATCCAGCAGTTTAATTTTTGCATTTCTGGTGATTGAGTTCTGGTGTTTATCAAAAGCTACTGATTTACATTATTGCAATCATTTTACTTGTTAATAAATGTTTTTCATTACTTTACATTGTGGCTGGAAATCAATGTTTTCCTTTAGAAATTAGAGAGAGCTTCTACCTGTTTGATACTCCCAAGGTCACCTTGAAGGCCTAGTCACTTATGGTCATAGCTATAATTTATTTTTATATTTCATTTTCATAGTTGGACACCTTTTTAGAAGGGTATGAAGTCATGCTCATTGGTGGTAGCATTACCATATTATTTTGAGGAAGGGACAGACCTGGAAATCTGTGTCAGGCTTTCCTTGAAGTGGTTGGATGTGTGAGATTTAAATTTACTCTGAGCGTGAGTGTATCAGAGGTCTTAAACTAGGACAAATTGCTTTGAAGTGTATAATAAGAAAATACATTTGGGTGGACAGAGGTATATAGTCCAATCCCAGGAAAATAGATGCTGTTTGTTTTAAGAATGTACAAAAAGATTCATCAAAACAAGGTCCAGGGATGCCTTGTGTACCGTACCAAGCAAAAATCACCTCTCAGAAGCCCATATGATACCAGAGAATTCTTCGTACTGAGTTTTAAGCTATGGCTTTTGCGCCAAGCATGTGTCTGTATTAGACCTTCCAGAAGGGTGTTCTCATCTTGGAAGGATTCAATGACTGCTCCCTGTCTGCAATCATCTGCAAGCTTAGCTAACCAGAGGCTTTTGGAATTGGTTTTGATATCAGAGAAGTAAATGCTAAAAAGGAGTGGGACTAGCACAGAGCCCTGGGGACCCACTAGTGATCAGCCTCTTTATGGAGGAGGCCTCACTGATTCTAGCCACCTGGGTCCTATCAGTCAGCCAGCTTTCTACCAAGTGTGCTATAAATGAGTTTGTTTGTTGACAATGCCTGAGTGGCATATTATATTAAATGCTTTAGGCAGATCTAGGAAGGCAGTATGCACAGTTTTCACCTCATCATTCTCCTTATTGACCATTTCAAAAATGTCTACCAGATTCAGTAAGTATGACTTTCTTTTGATAAAGCCAAACTGGAATAGATCCAGTGTCTGGAGGTCTCCTATATTCTTGTTAATAATTTTTCAAGATAACTGCTTCCATGGCTTTGCCATGGGCCCATAGTTTCCAGGATCCTCCATTTATATGGCACAACCCTGTTTTAACACCATATTAATTAATGACTCCATGTGTTCTGATAGTCATATTTTAGACTACTCAGGAGGCATCCCAGGATGATATCAAGGCCTATTACGGACGGCTATGTTCTTTGCTTTAGTGAGAGCAGACAGTACATTCTCCCAGTTAAAGTTGGAGGGGTGTTTTTTGCTGGTATTATTGGGTGGATGGTTGGGGGTGGGGGTTGGTTTAAAGTTGGGACAGAATTTGTCCACTGACAGGTTTGCTGTATTTCCAGTCTCAGTGACTATGGCATCATTGACTACCAGTTTAGCACATTGCTGTGTACTATCCTTGAAGTTTCTGACATAGCTACAAAAGGTCATATGGCTATCTTTCACCTGGGAGAAAAACCTAACCTCAAAGATGTCTTTTTTAACTAATTAGCCTTCCCAGTTGCTTATTTGCTTTGATGAGACAGTTTTTATCTCTATAGGAATTACTGTTCCTAATTGTTGCCATAATTTTTTCCTCTTGTTGCATATCCTGTTTAAATTCTGGGATGCTACAAGGGTGATTTGTTTCTAGGGCTAGTTCTGGGCTTACATCTGTTATGTACAGCAGCCTCTATGCAGCCATGTACATGGTTGTATAGAGTTTGTGATATCAATTCAGCTTAGGATGCTGTGTTCTTGGGGTTTGGGGGGAAATGAGTTTTGACAAACCATCACTAATATCAGGTAATTTTTCTTGGCATAGTTCCTAAATATTACTGGTTTTAATGGGATAATGAAGTTGATTTTGATTTCAAAAGAAACAGCTTTATGGTCTGATCTTAAAAGGGAAGATGAGACCTTTGGCAGGGGTGTAGCTGCTCCCATATCTGTGAGCACGAAGTTCGTATGTTGGAGCCTGAAGTGGAAGTATTCACAATTTGGTCAAGGGTGTTTGTATTTATGAAGTCCAAGAATCTATGTGCCCATAGATTTGAGGCCATGTAGGATTCTAAATCTATACAGGGGTAATTAAAATTTCCAATGTGTAGGGTCTTAGTTTGAATGGTGTCTCCACTAGGTCCAAGTATGCAGTGTGAGCTTTTTGGGACAGGATCGTGACTTATAGGTGACTAGGGTACTGTACAGGATTTTGTCTATTGTGATCAGAATGTGGAAGAACTCCAGCACATCATCCTGTTTGACAGTCCTAGAGATATGCTTGTTATTAATGTATATTGAGACAACTCCACCTTCAGCCCTTGTCCATGCACCTACTGGTCTAAAAATGTGAAGGGCACTGAAACCTTACATTGCCATGGTACTCTCTGCTGCTTTAAACCATGTCTCAGTAACTGCACAGATATCTATATTCTCGAGTGTGAGGAGGGCTTTGAGGGCGTGTATTTTTTTATTTAGGCTGTTGGCACTGAGCAGTAATACTTCAGGTTCTGTTGAGTTGATTTTGCTATTTCAGTAGGTTTGTCAACTTGGCATTGCCTAAAATAGACACTATAGGGGCTGACAAAGCCTTAGCCAGTTTTCAAAAGCCTAGAGGGGAAAGGTATAGACCATCCTCAGCAAAGCAAAGTGGCCTCTTGACCATGTCCTCCCAAGCTGACAGATATTGGATCCTATTAGAATCAGAGCTGGGTCCAGCACTAGGTGACCAAGGGAGTCACCTAGGGCCCACTGGCTGAGGGAACTGTCACATTTACTTTTTAATTAAAGCAAAAAAAAACATTTTTTAAGTACATTGCTCTTTAAGAACACCCTTTGTGTCTGGTTGCATATATCTGTTCCATCTGTGTGTGCATCAGTCATCCTTGCATGGACCTGTTGTTTACTTCATCCTTTCTGCATTCCGTGTACGTTATTTAAATACAAGACATTGTTTCTGTGCAGCTTCCATGGAAGATATATAACAGCACAATGCCGTGTACATGGTATGGACAAACAAGTAAGGAAGGTTGTGTGTAAATAGCATGCAGTTAGTTAATTTGCTCAGGCTTAAACCTTATATCTTAGTTACATAAGACAAGAGCCTGAATCCTCTAACCCAACTAACAAGCTGCTAAAAAAACTGAGTTTTCAAGAAATTGAGTTTCAGGTACATTTTTCAAGGAATTCTGAGCTTCAAGGGAAGAGAAGCTTACTACTGCTCATGCCAAGTCTGTTTACAATGTGCAGCTGTTTTGTTTAGCAAATGGTATCACTGTTGTAGTAGTGAACCAAAAAGCATTGTTAGTAGCACAACAGCTAGCATACTTGTTTCTAAATTAGAAGGCTGTAGGTACTCCCGCAATATGTAGATGACTTACCAATACTGTGTTGTACTTTAAGGGAGGTGGGGTTGGATGCTGCAGTTCTGTGTATGTCCTCCTTTGGATGGGATGCATAGTTACTAGGCACCTGTTATCAGTTTGTCATCCATTACCTACTGCAATATTACTAACTTAGTATTTTTTTAATGTAACATTGGCAATTTATTCTTCAAGGGCAGCAGGCACTGAATTGTAGCTGAAACACTGTAATATAAAGGAGTTTGCTAGCAACAATACTGAAATATAAAGTTATTTGCTAGCAATGACCTCTTATTAGTTACATATCTCCTAAATATGAAATTCTCAAATGACTTTTACTTCTGCAGAGATTGTGCATGTTGACTGATATTGGTAGATTGTAATGATAGAAATCTGAGTGGCCTTTTATGGTTGAAACATTCTGAATTGGACAGTTTTGTTATTATTGGTTCATACATTTTGTTTCATTCCTTGAAACTGTTCAAAACTACAAATTTAAAACATGCTCTAACAAGTGACGCTTTTATTATACAAGGAATATAATTTAATAAAATCTGGAAGGTGACCACATGCATGTTTGCATGGTCCTAATAATGTGTGCAAGGTACCTATCATTTGAAAACAGCCCAAACATAAACTTTATCCACTAGTGGTCAGATGCATTTTCTTTAAATGTGGGTTTCATTGCTGTTTTAATGAATATCAGTTTCAAGAGCTGGGAAGTTTTAATGTTAAGTCTGTTTTCATTGTGAGACTCTTACTTTATTTAGCAAATGTCTATCAATGTTTCTGCTATAAAATTTGAAATAAAATTAAATTCAGATATCTGTAACCATGGAAGGTAGCTATGGAAGAAGTAAAGCAGAAAACAGTATGTAGACTGAGAAGTTTGAAGAGTGTTTATAGTAACTGGGGAGAAATAGCCAAGTAATGGGACATTAGAATGGTTGAGGGGTGCTGTGTATTGGGGGGGGGGCAGATCCATTATCCTAATTAGGGCCCCATTTGATCATGCTCCAGCTCTGCTTAGAATGGTACCAGAAAGGCTGCCAGTTATCAATCATTTTTGGCTCATACTGTGACATCATTTTCTGACATGGCAATATGCTGTTCAGTGCTAGGCTTATGCCAGCCTGAGATACATAGTCTGAAAGCTTCATAATGTCTCTTTTCATAGAGTCCAGGGAGGTACATCCCGGTCATTTACACATACATGAACTATGATGGAATCATATTTTGCAATACCTTTAAACTTTGTCAGCCTCTCAAAATAATCATTGTTACTTCTTTACTATATATCTTTTTCTTTTATGTCTACCCTATTTTTAAAGTCCACTTTCATTTTATCCCACTCACTAGGTATAACTTCTGAAGAAATTTCTGCTCCCTCAATAACTCTTACATAGTTTCCACTACTCATTCCTTAAACGTCTCTCTTTTTAACAGGTAGGTGAAGGGTCAGTGTCTCATTTGTACTTCATTTCCCTGCATTTCTATCCGAATTGTTATTGGTGCATGATCTTCCCTTCACAAAGCTAAACTGAGATGGGTCCAGAATATGTAGATTGCCAATGTCCTTGTTTATCATTTCCATGATTAATCATGCCATGGCTTTGCATATTAGACTTGTTAAACTGATGAGTCTGTACCTCCCTGGGTCTGTTAATTGATCAAAGTTCAGATTGCTGCCTACATATCTTCCCAGATCCCTGACTACTGGCTTGACTCTTAAGGGTGCTTTGTTGATAGAGTAATTAACAATGATTAACAGTTTCCCAGAGGACAGTATAATGCATTTTTCATTGACTTTTAGACCATGGCTTTGGCACCAGACATTTGTCTGTGTAAACCCTTTTGCAAGATGTCAGTGTCTTGGGGGGAATCTATAATAAATCCCAATTTACAGTTATCTGAGAACTTAGTGAGCTGGAGGCCATGGATATTAATCATGACTTCCATGAAGTAGATGCCAAACAGGTGTATATGTCCTGTGAACACTCTGCTGGTTACCATTCTCTTGGTGGAGGTGGTCTCACTGATCTTGACGTCTCGGGTCCTGTCTATGAGTCAGATGGTACTCCAGTGAGTTATGTAGGCATTAACGCCTAGTTCAGAAAACTTGTCAACAATGCCTGAGTAGGGTATTATATCAAATGCCTTGGCCACATCAAGATAGGCAGTATGCACTGTTTTACCCTCATCCAATGCCTTGATGACCCACTCAAAGAAGCTAACCAGGTTAAGTATACATGACCTTCCCTTAATAAAGTTAAACTAAGATGAGTCCAGCGTATGTAGATGGTCAATGTCATTGTTTATCATTTCCATGATAAATCATTCCATGGCTTTGAATATTAGACTTGTTAAACTAATGAGTCTGTAGTTCCCTGGCTTGGTTAATGGTCTACTCTTATACAGATGAATGACTGTTGTGGTCTTCCATTCGCTTGGAATGTAGCCTGTTCCAAGGCTGTAAATGAAGAGTGCCTCAAACGGTCCTAATATGTGCTGTTTTAGACTAATCAGAAGGCAGCTGGTGATGTTGTCAGGACCCATTGAGGCAGTCTTCTAGACTTTAGTGAGTGCTATTAGCAATTCGTCCTTGCTAATAGTTGGGGAAAGTATATTTCTGGGAATTTCACTTGGTGGAGTTGGGAGTGGTGAACTTTGAGCTAAATTTATCAGTCAGTAGATTTGCTGTGTCACCCTGATTGGTGAAGGTAGTACTGTCCACCACCAGCTCAGCACACTGCTGTGCATTTGCCTATAAGGTTTTAGACATAGCTGAATAAGGCCTTGTGATTGTCCTTAGCTTGCAAGGCCAACCTAACCTCATAGTTGGACTTCATTAGGCCTCTTAGTTTCTTGGTTAGTTGTATAAGAGAACACATGTCTTTAAGGGAGTTGCTCTTCCTGATTTTGGCCATGAAGTTCTTCTATCATATATCCGGCTTAGGTGAGGATTCCACCAGTGGGTTTTGATTTTAGTGTTTGTTTTGAGTTTATTTCTGGATGGTATGGCAGCCTCTATGCAATCTGTAGTGGTGCAGCGGTAGCATTGTTGCCTCACAGCAAGAGGTTCTCCCGTTTGATTCTCGGCTGGAGTGAGGGGAGTGCCTTCTGTGTGGAGTCTGCATGTCCTCCTCGCGGTTGGGTTGGCGTTCCAAAGACATGCGTAAATGGGCATGCCTTCATTGAAGGTTGAATGTTAAGCTGCCACCTCGGCATTCCTGAAAAAAAAAATCTACTGCCAATCATTAGCAGACTGTGGCAACCCCTAACCAGGAAAAGCCGAAAGGCAAACAAACAAACATGGCAGCCTCTATGCAGCCATTCACATATGTGTCAAAATTTTCAATTAAATGCACGTTCCCATAAAATATAATTGTGTCTAGTCTAGTGCAATTATTGTACATTGGGGAATAATATGTATATTCTCTTTGAGTTTCAGTTACTCCAGTTGCATCTTCCATACCAAGTATTTTCCATAAATTTCTTCAGAAATCTACTGTCTTTTGTTATATTTTCCCTTCTAGGTCCCCAGATGCATCCTCATTATTGCAAATCAAGTTCCAGTCCAAGGTACATGTAATACTCCCTGTTGAAAGCTAATTATTTCTCTCAAAAATTTGTTAAGCTCCACTATAGCAGTTTTAGGGGAATATAAATACATGCCATCATAATTGTCCTCTCCTGGCTAGAAGCATCTTACCACCATAAATCTACCACTACTATCTTTTTTTTCTCTACTATCACTATTGGCGCTCCTCCATAAATTGGTATACTACTTCCCTTTTTCTTTTGCCCTAAATACTCTGCTGAACATCTCTCCTGAAATCCTTTCTTTATCAAATTCACATCCTCAGTTTTTCCATGTTTGTCTGCTGTAGCATTGCTATTTGCTCTCTGCATTATTTAATATAATTCAATACTCCTTCCTTTTTCTCTACACCTGTGAGGCCACTCACATTCCAAAATAATATGTTTAGTGTAGCCTGTATAAGAAGTTGTTATTCACACTTGTTATATGTGACATCTTTTTAAAATGAATATTTCCAGCTTTTGTGTTGCAGGCAAATATATATGATTGGCAGGTTGGTCTTTTATACAGTTGTTTCTTGTCACCTCCATTTGAACCTGTGCCACATTTTTACAAGACTTTTTGTTTTAACAAAAGCCCTCAAACAAAAACACAAACATACCACCAGAACCCACTCAGAACTTATTAACTAAAATAAATAGAACCTTAAATAAATATAACTATGTACATATTCAAACAATGAAGTCTAGTCCACCTGATTGAAACACTTGTCCCAAATCGACAGCTGCACACAGGCAAAATCTGACTTAAAATTAAGGATAGCCATGCAAAGACACTTGTTACAGCCTGTGCTCCTACTTACACTAATTGCTGTCTATTCTTGGCTTATATTTAGTCCTTTCCCATATGTGAAAAACAAGTTCAGTGTTTTCAGAAAACTTAACTTTTAGCCATAAAAAAGTGCACTTGCTATCTTTAAAGAAAACTAAATTAAGCACTGTTCTAGTAATGTTTTCAAGTATTTAGTTACCAGAAAAGCTGGGATCCCTTATTCACTTCCAGTAATTTCAAACTTTATTTTTTACTGAACTGCTTGCCCCTCTAGCTTTTAATTGTATGTTTCTCTCAGCAAACAACCTCTTGATTTATTGCCGTCACCTTTAGTCAACTTGTTACAATGGAAACATAAGAGCAACATGTAGAGATGCCCTCAACTCCAGCTATCTCAACTGGTATTGAACATTTATTTGCTTAAAGAAAATTATTATATTGCGGTCTCTTATTTTTTAAAACCCACTTGCAATCACAAAAATAATCTTAAGCCAAAGGCATTAATCTAGACATTAAATTTTACATATGTTATAATAAGTGCACTTTTATACCCCATCCACCATCCCAACAGCCCAAGATTACAACCTTTTAATTTAAATGTGCTTTTGTCCAGCCTCTCTTTACTTTTTACATTGTAATGCCTACAATTCTAAAATAAAGAGATAAAAAATACTTGTATACTTTAGTGTCTTCATCACATATGAAAATCACTGAAAATACTTTATTATATCACATGCAATTTATGTCACACAATGTTTTATACTGATACTGATAAGAACAAAATTTGATTTACTTAGTTATTTTTTTCCTCTTTCTCCCTCTCTTTTTTCCCTTAAGTGTCCTTCCAGACACTGATGATATGAAGTGGAGCATTCACCTGTCAGTCCCAAACAAGTTTAATGAAGCCAACAAAAATCCAGTTTTTCCTCACACACTTTTTCTTGTAAAGCCATATTTCACAAATGTGACTGATGGTTTATAGCCTCACATTTATTCACTGATTTCAGTGTTGGTGGACTTCTTCCTATTCATCTCCATCACCCAATCCCAAACTCTGGTTCAAGTTCAAGGCACTCCAGATTCTTCTAGTCAGCTTCTATGCTTTTTTCTGACTGTCAAGCATTTTTCTTTTGAGCACTGGAAAAGGTTTCACTAGCAAATTCTTTCTTTGAGCCTTATAATAACAAAAGATTGAGAATGACAGTCCCCTTCTGTTTGATGGCTCAGCCATTATTGGATAAACTTTTGTATTTCCCGCTTAGCTTGTTCAGCAACAAAAAAAAATGACTTTGATCCTCCAGGAAAAATAATCTGAAGACTGCTAGATACAGCAGCTTCAATATCACACCTGCATTTCAGCATTCCCTTACTGATGGGATAAATTTGCTTCTCTTCTGCCTTGTGTGCAGTGAATAATCATTTTCCACAAATACTCTACAATTTTAGTATTTTGTCCTTCTGCCACAAATTTTTCAGGATCAGCTCTTTCTGCTGGTGTGATTGTATCTTCACTAATACAGGTCTTGGCTACTTTCTCATGATCAGGTTTAGAGCATACATACAATATACCCTTTCAATTAACAAATCCTTCTGTGGAATACCAGTCAAATTACTTATATGCACTTTAATAAAATTAATACAGTCTGTTCCTTCCAGTTTCTTGGCTATGGCAGAAAATATTAGAGTTTCTCTGTGTGTTCTGTCCTCTAACTCCACCATTTTTTTTTGAAACAGCTCTCCTTAAGCAGTCACATGTAAAACCAGACTGTTCTTTGTTTTAACCGCTGATTTTTGTTGTCTTATTAGTTCATCTTAATAGCTGTCTAAACCGTCTTCCAATTTTTCCAGCCTTTTGTTATTTGAGTTGATATGCTCCTTTAATGTTTCATTTAATTTAATCATCCCTGAGCACTTTTGACTTATTTTTTTCCTCTAAATTATTGCAGTCTATCTCATGTACCAAAGCTAGGAGCTTGAACTGCTTTTTGCTGAGCAGTTGCAGGATTCTTCTCAGACAGTGTTTTCTCTTCACTTTTTTTCTGGTTAATTTTCTTTCAGGTTCTTTAAATTTCATCTTTGCAGGCAACCAGGCAGTGTACTTGCTAGCCAGTAACCTAATTTTACTCAAAATGACACAATCATTGGCTGTTGTTTTTCAGCTTCTTTTTCACACTGGGAGAGCTGAAATCAAGCTGTTGATCAGAGTGCAGCCATCTTGCAAGTCTGCCTTCTGTCATAGTTAATCATTAAGATTTCATATGTATGCTGTATGTTATATTGGGGGGTTCCTATCAGTTCATCGAAACTTCAGCAGTTCAAACACCATATGTTCGAAATGTGAAGTTAGAAAACTGATTATCGCGAAGCTGCAGAACATCAAATTCTTTCCCAAGGAAAGAATTCGGTGGGCTGTTTCTGTGGTTTCGCGATTTTCAGCACTGTGGTGGAAAGTTATGGATTGGGTTCAGGTAAGTGTGCGATTGTGTGGACGTTAGGATTAGGGTGCGGGTTAGGTGAGTTAGGGTTCGGGTGAGGTGGGTGTGTGATAGTGACAGACTTTAGGGTTAGGGTGGGATAGGTGAGTTAGGGTTAGGGCACGGGTCTTGTGAGTGTGCTATAGTGACGGACCTTAGAGTTACAGTTTGGGTTAAGGTAAGTGAATAGATAGTAGTGTATGTACAGTTTAGTGTAGGGTTAGATGTAGTATTTTAAGTGTATGTGGATTGCTGTTTTTTGGTGTGCTTGTGTTGTGTGTGTGTTCCTTGGAACAGCGATTTTTTTCCACGGGAAAAAATCGCTGTTCTAAGCCTTCGATGGTTTTGCACTTCGAGGTTAGAAGTTCGAACATATGGAGTTCAAACTTCTGCAGTTTCTACAAAATGATATAGACCCGTTATATTACTATAGAGGCATACAAATATTATAGAATCTGTAACACATTCTTTATTTTGCAATGGCAAGCAATTAAATACTTGCAAGACTATTTTTACTAGTATGTAATCATTAGATATAAGTTTGGCATAGTAGGAAGAGATGATTTGATTACAGCTCACATGCATGAGCATGTACTGGAAAGGGGATAGAAATGAGCATCTGTGTATAACAGACAGTTTAGTATCTGGCTTCCCAAACTCAGATGCCAATTTTAAAGTGGCAAAGCTAGTCTCAGCCTCATATGGAGAAAAAAAACTGGTATCTCACAAAGTATATCTGGGTATGTATTTGTATCATAGACTCATGAAAATTTCCTACTGATAAAACCACATTTACATACCAGAGGTTTATTAGGCTTTATGACTAAACGTACAAATCATACCTCATGGACAGCCAAAAGGTGAGTGGACTCAGTAATACAGATCTTTTCCACAGAAAGATGGTCGCTGAGTCTTATGGATTTCTAATGAATAGGTATGGTCTCTAAGGGTGAAGACATTCTAAAATAATTAACAGAAATCCAGTACAAAAAATCTAATAGGTTAAGTCTGACAGAAGAGGAAAATAAATGATTAATCATATAGGATTTAATGCAGTAAATCAAGAAAGAGTTAGGCATACAAGTTAGGTAGCATGCTTTATTATTATATAGTACTGGCATCTACTTTTCTGTTTTGATCAGTATATTTCTTTGTAATCACTGAACAACAGATACTTAATATACTCTTTTCTGCCATCAGCTACTCTCATTTTGAAGTAAACATTTTAAAAAGAGTCAGCTGTGATTATTTCAGTCTTTCTGGTTATATATTCATGTTAGAAATGTTTAGAGAATTCAGAACCAGAGTTGTGTAAGCAGGTATATGAAATATGGTCACTGTAACAGTAAATCATATCATTTAGCTTTGCATCTTCTTAGACCACCTTTTCTGCCCAGAATTTCTCTAGCAGCAGCCTTGAGATGAACTAGTGCAGATCTTCTGCTTAGATTCTGAATAACATAGTGATTATCTATTATATGTTGAACATTTACATGTCACAATTTCCTGCAGTGCTAAGTTAAAGTCTGCAATGATGAGTGTTTTTGCTGCAAAAACAACTTTTGTAAAGCCCAAAGTATGCCCTAGTAAAATATAGCATCTAGTAAGATAGTACCTAACAGTTCTTGAACATATTAAAAATAGTCTAACTTCTACAAAATAACATAAAATGCTTTGAATTAAGACACTTTGTTACAAAATTACAGTTCACATCATATCTGATAATAATAATAATAATAATAATAATAATAATAATAATAATAATAATAATAATAATAATAATAATAATAACAAAAACTTAATACCAAATACTAGGTTACTTTACCAACTTGTAAAGCAGTAATACCAATGACTTCCTAGTTTTTAGAAATATAGTAAAATATTGTTTTGCAGTCAATCACAGTGGTCATAGGTTTACTGTTTGAGAGACCTATCTAAAAGATAACTTACTTGACACTATTTCATTCATTGGAGAGAGTCATGTAACAGTAAATTATAATATCTGGTCAGATTCTCAAAAAGTAACACATTTGGTTTGGGAGATGGAAAGTAAATAGTAGTTGTATAAGAACTGTATTAGTACTGCCTATTGGTGAATAACCACGTCCTCTAAGGATAGCATTAACAGCAGGTCAGTAACCATAACTGATATTCTTTATACCCAATATAATTACTCACTGCAAATACCTTATCTTAGCTACTACATGGCTGTCTGCTAAAATGTTGGCACTGATAATGATGAGTGCTGGCACACCAAAAAAAAAAAAGCTACAGAAAATGCAGGACAGGAGTGAATATTAAAACATCTCTCTTTTCTGTTAAATTTGTTTTACTAATAGCATTGCCCACAGCATTGCTGTTGCAAATATGTCTGTGCAAATTGTGACTGTACACATGCACTTTGCCAATAGAGTGTACAGAAATCAAACTGACTAGGTCTTTGGGTCTAAATGAAGGGATATTGCAATAACATCAACAAAATCAAAAACTCTGGCTGACATCAGTTCAAATTGCAATATACTACTGTAAAAAAAAAACAAAAAAAAAAAAAAACAAGCAAAGGTAGAACAAGATTAAGAAAGCCAGGTACTGGTACTTAGTAAAATATGATATTAAATTTTACCATGGCAACCCATCAAATTTGAATTGCTGTGTTAGATATAAATTGCAGAGTAAAAGCACAGTTATAGGAAGTACTGTTCATGCTCAAACATAAATATGAGTTTGGGGAACCAGCTGTGAGGAGAGAGTGGGTGGTAGGATTAAGAAGCAGGATGGGGATTTTCGAGTTATGGAGCAGGATGGTAGTTTTATGTTTTGAGAGTGATCAGGGAACTTTGGTCTTTTTTGGGTAGTGCGTTCTAGGTTTAGGGATTGGCAAGTGTGGTTTAAGGTTAGGGAGCAACTGAGGAATTTTAGGATTATGGGTGGAGTTCTATGTTTAAGGAGTGATCATGGACTTTAGGGCTAGGGAGTGGGAGTGAAGGTTTAGGTTCAGGACCAAGGAGTCAGGTTGGGAAATGGGTGAGAGTTTTAGGTTTAGAGTTTAGGTTCTGGTACTGTCATGGAGTTAATGGTGTGTTGACAAGGCTATGTGGAAATAGCAGACAAGGCTAGTGGGAGTTAGAAGCCTTGCTATTTTGAGCAAGTGGCAGCAAACAGGAATGTTGTGAGCTACTAACATGTGAACACCTGTAGTAGACCTGTTAACTGGCTTCATCAATAACGTGCCTTACTATGTTTCTTTGTTTTGCTCTACTTGGGAGTGTCTGATTTTTCCCTATTTACTATATATCTACTCCTAATCTATTTTTCTCTGTATTTCACTTATGAGCCCAAATCATGTCTGAAAAGGGTCAGTTGACCAGCCCAACAACCCAGTAGACAAATAGAAATAAAGTAGAGTAAATAAGGGAACACTACATAGATAAAATCTGCCTGGGTATTTGAAGTGCTGCCTATTATTAGTAGCCCCAAAATGAAGTTTTGGTGCTTGTCTAGGAGAAAGACATTAATGCAGCTTCAATTAACCATGTGCATGTCATTGCATGATGCACAGCATGGTAGTGCACTATTTTGTATTTAATAAGTGTCTCTATATCTGCACAAACATGGTAAAAATTGTGGCATGCTAATTGCAGCATAAACAGCTGAATTACATGCTAATCAACCAATTCAAGATGGAAGAGCTATTCAACAAACTATAAAGCAATTGTGTGGACTCACTGCAGGTTTTCCCTTTGAATTTCAAAACTTACTGGAATACAGCCACAGAAGGTACTCTACATGGAAACACTGTTAGCAGCTTCAATTGCTGTTATACATATGTATGTGCAGCAGACACAAGTCTGTGCTGCTGCTGCTACAAATAGACCTCAGCCAAGAAGGAAAAGGGTATTTAGACCCCTGTTATCTTACCATGGTTTGCATGATATGGAAATTGTAGAATGCTACAGGATGGATAGAGATACACTGCAGGAATTCTGCAACCTCTGTCATCCACAACTGATAGCGAAGGACAACTGAGGGGAACCAATACCTGTTCTTACTAAAGTATACGCAGTACTTAGAATTTTAGTTGCAGGAACCTTACAGTGGCCAACGGGGCATATGCTGGGGATACCACAGGCAAAGGCATAGAGCATCCTACATCAATTCCTGAATGCTGTGCTACAACATGCCACTGATTACATACAATTTTTTTCTATACACCCATGGAAATACCAGGATGACTACACAACTGCAAGAGCAAAACTCTTGAAATCAAACTGGTGATGAGGAAACACACCAATAGTACTTAACCCCCCCCCAAAAAAAAAAAAACAGGAAAATGACAGTGTCTAGAATCCAAGGAATAACACATAATTCACCTGTTATGAATGCTTCCCACACAATTTTCACAAAATGTGTACACAAGTACAACTCAAAAGTAAATTGTATACGATTGCTAGGCACCTCTCTCTATGCCCAGCACTCCCCTGGTGATGTCTATAGGCCATTTTAGAAACATTGCACCCCAGTGTCATTGACAATATAATACTTTACATTGCAATGGAATAAGAAAAGACTGTAAGGTGACCAGTTTTCATAATAACACTTGTAATGACAGTTAATAAGTCTGTGTATTGGTGAAGGTTAATGCACAGCAAAAATGCCTATGTCAAGAGTGAAGTATAAGAAGTGCATACAGTTAACAGTTTAATCCTTTAATGCATATAAATAACAGTTGATTTCATAATATGTGAACAAATCTAGCATGTATCTGAAAAATGCAATCATAGTTTAGCAACATCAGAAGGGTTCTGTGCAGATAAATCTAAAAGAATGCCAATCCTCTGTGTTGTACAAATACACAAGTCACCTCATCTTCAAGTTCCCTTGCTACATGGTTACCTTGTTATGTTGTAGACTCATGTCTATGAACACAGTGAAAATGCAAATGAGGTGTGAAATCATTAGAACTGCTGAATACCAAACGTTTTGGCTTTGTGTAGCAAATGTAAACACAGTGTAGGTGCCACCTTAGTATACTATTTGTTGTTAATAGATTGCAACAGTTACTGGCTAGTGGGAGGGAGAAGGAATATGCAACAATTCAGACTCCCTTACCTGCAGTTGGTGTGTCAGCCAGGTTAGACGCACAAAGTGTAGAGGCAACTGTTTCATGGTTTTAAATGTAAGTAAGCAACACACGTTTCACAGTTTCTGTTCAGTAATATCCAACTTCCCCTGCATTTGTTGAAAGCTGTATAGTATTCGCATTTAATATCTTCACACATTTAAAGGAC
Source organism: Protopterus annectens (assembly GCF_019279795.1). Lineage (NCBI taxonomy): Eukaryota > Metazoa > Chordata > Ceratodontiformes > Protopteridae > Protopterus > Protopterus annectens. The sequence continues at coordinate 1,877,743,463 of NC_056728.1, read as the reverse complement.
AATGATACAAAATGCCTTACATACTGCATGTCTTAGAGTACTGATCAGATAAGAGAAGAATGAACATCATACAAGGATAAGACAGAGCTGAATTTTTGCAAACAATCATACATATCTGTGTGATCATGTACTGCACTACATCTGAAATTAACACATGCGTACAAACAACAAAGAAGTATACAAGTGCCATATGTCTTGTTAATACTGTGGATGATTTTAGACTTGCTTGTATGCACAATGATTTTCATTCCTGGTGCAAAGCTGTTTCTGTGGCAAAGAGGGATAAGACATCCTTACTGTGTTTTGTAGGTTCATTGGTGTGAGAGTTCAAATCCAGAACTGTGTAAAACTATTGCACGTGTACTAACATTTATTTTGTAATGTTATTTATTTTATAGATTTTATTTTCATAGATAAAACAAGTTAAGCTTTGCTTCTCACATTTTTGCATCACTTACTGTCGCAGAAACTTGGACTAATAGCCCACACAAGAAGCAGACATAACATCTGCAGACAGGATGCAGATTTTCTTGATTACAAAAGGATACATTATTGCATATTTTGCTTTCCATCACGCAAACTCACTAGGCAGCATTGCGCAGCAGTTAGCAATCTTTCCCAACACCTGCGAGTCTAGAACACCTGCAGAGAGGAAGCAGACAGTAGAAAATTTCAAGATGGAATTCTATCAAGTATGTTGGGACTGTGCAAACATGCTAAGCTCCATTGTGTGGTGGTTAACACACAGAAGATTTTTTATTTATTTTTATTTTTATTTTACATTTGTTGACCGGGCTAGTCTAGCTGGATATATGTCCATTTTCAGTAGATGCCCGGGGAGAAAAGCTCCACTAGTTGTAACAAGTATCATCATAAAAAGGCATTAAAAGGTTACATTAGAAAGATAAGTAGTTATAACAAGTTAGACAGATAATATAAATTGAACATAAGGTTTTTTTTTTTACTATAGTCATATGACAACATATATTTACAAGGTTTTTTTTTTTTGTGCAGTGAAAGTTAACAAGGGAAAGGGTGAAGGAAAAATGTGGTTAGTCTGGATTAGTGCAGGAGCAAAGCCAATGTTTATTGAGATAAATTTTCAGTTGTCTTTTAAAAAGTAGGAAAGAGGTCAAAGATGTGATATCAGAGGGTAGTTTATTCCATATTTTTCCAACAGAGTTGGAGAATAGACAGTCACCTGCATAATTGTTGGGTTTGGTAATATTAATCTGAAGTTTATTTGAAGAACGTAGTTGTTTCAGGTTATTGTATGGTGAAATAAGTCTAGAAAGTATTGGTGTGTTGGCTGGCTGATATAGAATCTTATAAGCTATTAAGAGCTGTTGAAGTACAACTTGGTTAGGAAGTTTGATCCAGCCTAGTTCTTTTAAGTTCAAGCAGTGATGAGTTTGAAAAGGAGATCCTACTGCGAATCGAGCTATATTATAATAGGATGTTGCTAGTTTTTCAATGTTGTTTTTGGAAGGATTAGTGTAAATGGGGGAAGCATAGAGAAGAGTAGAGATTAGATGAGATCTAGCTATGGTGGACCTTGCTGTAGGTGTTAGGAAAGGTTTGATTCTGTAAAGGGATCCTATTTTTTTATTAACTAATTTTATTGTGTTGTTGATGTGAGAGTCAAAGTTGAGGTTATTATCAATAGTTATTCCTAATAGTTTTGTGGTCAATTCAGGAGAAATGAGAGTACCGTCAGAGGAGGTAAGAGTGAAATATGGTGGAGTAGATTTACGAGTAGGTGAAAAAAGTAACAGTTTGGTTTTCTTGGGGTTAAGGAGTAGACAGCAGTGAGAGAACCAATGTTCTACAGCGTTAAAAGCTTTTTGAGTAAGAGACTAGAGTTCTGTTTGAGAGGTAGCAGTCCAGATTATAGTAGAGTCATCTGCGTATTGTATGCAGTTAGTATATGGGACAGCAGATTGTAGGTCATTAATAAAGATAGAAAATAGAAGAGGGCCTAGGATAGAGCCCTGAGGTAAACCTAAAGAGATAGGTAGAAGATTTGAAAGTGAATTTTTCCAGAGTACTGCCTGCTGACGATTTTCTAGGTAAGATGCAAACCAAGATAAGGCAAGATGGTCAAGAGCAAGAGATTTTAGTATGTGTAGTGTAATGAATATGAAGATGTAGTATGTGTAATGAATATGAAAATATCCAACTGTTTTTTAACTATTCCTGTGGCAGTAGATGTAAGGTAGACCTGTAATAAAGATTATCCTGGGCTCTAATACAACAAACTCCAAACATTTATTCTGTTGTTCCATTTTACTTTATATTAAAATTCACATTCAAAAAATATTATACACTTGCAATTTTAGTAAGGGTTGTACACTCAAGTTTAATAAACTCATATGAATTATCTGTGTGAGTGAGGATATACTAACTAATATGTTTCTGTAAACATAATTGTATTCCTTGACCTTGGATAGTCTTCAGACTTTAATAATAGTCATGCACGCAGGGATGTATAAACCAGGACCTTGTCAGGTGACACACAAACATGGTTAACCCATCAGTCTGTCATGTGTAGTTATATGCAAATAATGAGTATGTCTGAGAAGCACTTCTTCTGTGCCAAGGATGAAAAATCACTTCTGTGGAAGAAAATGTTTTGTCCCTCATACATATGTTTGAATCCCACATTGTAAAAATTAATTTTATCAGTGTGTAAATCCACAGACAAAAATGTGTTAGGCCATAAAATGTATGCCCCAGTACATGTCTGCAAAGTTAAATCAAGTATCAGTTACAGCAGCAAACAACCATCAATCTAATGCCAAGTGTCAGATTCACCTTCCAATTTCAAAAAATGCTTTTCTTCCTGTTTGGCACTGCTGCTCTCCCCTTAACATCATGCAAATGTGACTGGCATAGTTGTTTGGGTTTGAGCACCACCAGTAAAAGTGATAACAGGTATTGGCAGGAAATCATTCTTAATTATTGCTGTTTTCCCTGGTTGGACATGTCTGATAGGAAAAGGAAAGTGCCCAATTTAGGGCACAGAGGTGGAATGTTGAAGAGTCCAAAATCTTCATTAGATACCTTGTAAAGTACCACAGCCAAAGTCACTTGCAGGGGGACTATACCAGATCCCAGTACAAGTCTGGTATTCCACACACTTAAGACATACCTCTCAACTTGTTAGCGCAAGAAATCTGAACAAAGCCTGACACAATGGGGGGACAGAAGCCTAAAAATAGAGACACTTTTTAAATATTGCTCTTATAACCTTAGGAAGTTGCTAGAACAACAGGATTTGTGTTGACATGCATTGTCTGAAGGATATGAAGTCTGAAACTCAAATGCATGTCATTTTTGTGACTTTAATCCTTAGATAATCCCACTGATTTGTCAACAAACACAGTTTTCATGAGGATCAGACCAAAAATATAAGTCAAAGATCTGGACATTCTGCGAAAATCTGTACAGTTGAGAGATGTGAAGAACAGGGTAGGCATCACTTTAATGAACTAAAAAAGCATAAGAGGGATACACTCAACATGTGGCTGGATGAGTTCAGGACTACTGACATCCCACAGTTGTGTAAGTATACTGATAAAGAGAATTTATAGAGATAGAAAGATACCTATAGGCAAGACTGGTATGCACAATGGTCTATCCTTGTTCTCTTCTCTTTATTCCACAGCCAATGCAGAGATTATGGTGAATACAGAGGCCCATGCGGAGCATCTAGAGACAGACTGAGAGAAGCAAGACATATGTATGCAGCACAGCAGAACTATTATTTTAACTAAATTATTTATTTTCTATACAGTTGTAGCAAAGTAAGCATACTTACCCTGACTGTAAAAGCAAGCATGCATGCTTCAGTCTGTATAACAAACCAACTTTAGGAGTCAAGTCTAAATCTGTAGTCAGACATTCTGGGTTCAGATATCACAAGTAACAAATGTATAGTAAAGTCCTTTAAAAATGTTGCATAATTTAATTTCAACACAAGTGGCATAAATGCCCTGGTGTTAACTTAATCTGTATAATTGGATCAAACATATGTGCAACATATGCACATGACAAGGATTGTTTTCAGCAATCCTTACTCATAGTTTGCAGGTGTTAAGAAATATACTTAAATGTAAACGAGATAAAATACTTTATTATTGTGATAATGCATTGTCCGTTAAATATGATGATATTAATTGTATCCCTTTTTTCTCTCAGCCCAACACTCTTTTTTTTCTATGTGTTGTCAGAACATTTCCATGCCATCCATCTCTGAAAAATCACAAAATGCTTCACAGCACAGAGAGGTAGGCCAATCCTGTCACTCAGATTGCCCCCACTACACCAGCTCCTGCACTGACACCCAACACATCTGGGACCAAACCTGGCAGTACTGCCTCTGCTCTGCCTGCACTACCTGGGCCCTCCACATCAGGTGCACCACCGTAGCAGCTGATTATGTGGTACCCTCCAGGAGTACTGGCAGAGGTGGGGATTTTATTACCCTCCAGGAGATGCCAGGGTTGGTGAATAGGGTCATTCACAGTACCATGCTAGATTGACAGGCTGCTCTCAGTCATGGTCCATAGGAGAAGACATCAAGCAATCCAACAGCCAATGGAGTAAGGGGACAGTAAAGATAGTTCTGCAGGTGAGGACTAGAGTCTCACTGTCCTCATGTTTGATGGTCGTGGACATCTATTGTCCCCTCCCTAACCCCAGTCATGGTGTCTCCAAGCTGTTATGTCCCTCACCATTCCTGTGTCTGGATTGTCCTGTTTGTATCAGCTTCCTCACCTATCCTACCTACCTGACCCAGAAATACCTGCATCCCTTCCCCAACATTCCTCTCTTAGTGGAGTAAAAAAAAAAAAAAAAAAAAAAAATATATATATATATATATATATATATATATATATATATATATATATTATCCCATGCATAGCTTTTCACTTTGCACACATGTCTTCTTGACATATTTAATTTGGTCCAGTTGACTAGACAAAATGATTGCACTGTTGTCAGCAGTCTTTGTTAAGGTGACAGTCCAAATCCTGCCAATATTCTGTACATATTTTCATGTTGCACTGTTGAAGAAGCAAATAGCTATGGTTCTTTCCTACCTATCACCTGTACCTTCCTATATTGCTTTCCTTTTATTCTTCCCCCTGTTTTCCCCCCCACTTCACCACTTTCGTATCTCCATTTTAACACCTTTCATCTGGTCAAAAAACAGGATCACACACAACACAAATAAGTAGAAAAAAAGCAATTGAGCTTTTCACTTATTGACCTCTATGTTTGTGAAGAGTTTGGCATTGCACACCAATGCCAAGTGGTGATAAATGTGTCTTTAGTGGTGTGGCTACCTCAGCCCAATGCCGCTTTATCATGCTGCACTGAGGTAACACACAGTGAATGCAGTATAAACAATTATTTCATTGCATTATCAATACATAAGTATTAGATACTCCTGGATTTGAACTCTATATCATCTGGGCTCCAAACAAAAATGAGTCAGTAACAGTCCACTCCACGTACGAAAACACTTTAATAAAAACTCAAACGACAATACATAAAAACATATTTAATGCTTTCATCTCTTCATAATATCATATCATGATGAAGTCTTCTTATGAAGAGACGAGAGAGTGGAACATTTATGACTTTTTATCAGTATATATATATATTTCATACATTTTTAAAAATGAGTCAGTGCCATTACATTTGCTGTCACAGAGTCAGCTAATCAGCAGGTATGTTTCTCACACTCCGTACTCAGAGTTCTCATCATTTTAGCAATGGGGATATTGTTTGCTTGCTGCTTAACAATGCACAAACAGAGAAAGCAGTATTAATTTGTATCTTGCATGCGCACAATTTCTCATCAATCGTGCAAACCAGCTTATGTTTACTGCCCATTTAGTCTTCATCCCATGAAAGTATATGTAAAACACAAGCAAATGGAATGTACTTTTTAAGAAAAGAACACATATTTGCACTGCAGTAATCTATCTCTGCCATACACTTCAAAATTGGTCTCTCAGTACTTGTTCACAAATATATCAACTACACTACAGAAATAAATAGCAAATGCTTTCTTATATACCATGCGGATATTTGTACTAACAATGCACATTCATATTTTCCAAAATTTGTAGTAAAGTGGACAGCTGATTGCATATAGTTTGCCAAGCTGTGTTTTTAAGGTATACCTCAACATTGGAAACACAACAGCAAATGCTACATGTTGCACAGTCATAAATCTGGTAAAATGCAGATATTTAATATTTTCACAGTTGTATTTGGCTAGCTATCCATTTCAGACAGGCATCCCAACATCTTCTCTCAAATATTCAATGATGATGTCAACCACAATAAAGTGTTCTGCAGCTTTCTAAAAGTAAGACTTGTGCCATGGTATTTGTGTTAAATACTGAGTTTTCTAGTCAGTGTACTTAAACAGCAGTTCTAATCTCATTACAGGCAACTGGTGTGTGTGTCTATCTCATTAGAAAAGCATAGCTGTGTACCCTATAGTCATCACTACAATCCCATGGAATACCGATATGTTGACAGTTGTACATGCCTACAAATCCATTCCAAGCATGCCTCCCAGAATCTTCTCTCAAACATCCATTGCTGATGTCATCTACTATAAATTGCCAAGCAGGATTCCAAAAGTAAGACTTGTGCTGTGGCACTTGTATTAAATACTAAGTTTTCTAGCCTATATGTTTAATTGGGTAGGAGTTCTAATCTCACTACAGTCAACTGCTGTTTGTTTCTCTGTCTAGTCAGAAGGGTATAACTCTGTAACCTTCATCAGTAAATCCCACAGAGTACTGATATTTTGAAAGTTGTACACCTATACATCCATTTAATGCAGACCTCTCAACATCAATCTCAAACCGCCAGTGATGATGTCATGAGCTATGTATTGTCCTGCAGAACTATAAAAGTCAGACTTGCTGTGGGAGGCTTGTGGTAAGTACTGTGCTGTTTAAAGAGGTAGGTAGGAGTTTTTGTTTTACTGTGGTAAATTGATATCTCTGTATGTGTTCACTTGGTTGACATTTGAGAGCATCACTGCTGATGTCATTAGCTATAAAGTGTTGTTGGACATGAGAAAGGCCAAACTTGAGCTGTGGTACTTGTGTTATGTACTGTGCTGTGTAAACAGGTAGGTAGGGGTTTTGTTCTCACTATAGTGAACTCTGTGTGTGGTTAACATTCTCTAAGGTGACAATTTTAGAATGATATGTAAGTTCACAGCTATGTCAAACCCTATTCCGAACATCTCATTGTAACATACAAGGATGACGTTATCCTGTATAACATGTACTCTGACAGTATTCAAGACAAACCTGTGCTGTGGCAGTAACATTAACTACTGTATTTGCAAAATAATTTACCTACACATATTAAGATTCTAACCTGACATAATCTGAATCTGTCCATAAAACTTAAAAAGTAAAAATTCATGGATGTTCAGAAGCCCTATAGCTGAAACACTTGATGTCCTTAAGGGGTCATTTGCATATATCCAATGGGCCTCTATTACAGGATGTTTAAGGTATCACACAGTTAAAACTCTAGCTTGGCTTGGCTTTCTTCTAGATTTTACTAACTGATTTGTCTATGTGACCTTTTTACTTTATGGTTTGGGTGCTATAATAAGGTAAGACCTAAATAGTCCTAACTAAATGCTTACATGCTAGTCACAGCACAAACTAGTTGCCCTGTGAGTAACACAGAACTAAGGTAAAGTTCTGAGGTGATTTATAGGGAAATTTCAGCTTCTGGTGATTGCATATGTACAAGATACCAGTAACTGCCACTGTGTGAAGAGTAGCTTCGCACAAATGCAAGGCTGATATACGATCACAAAAAGAATGAGTTTTATACTAACTATGCCCTAAGACCCATCAGTTAAGCATACACTGACTTTCCAATAGCAATTCCCAGCTCAGGGAGGTGAAATCATTCCTTTCATTGCCTCAAGGGTGCAGACTTTGACCCTCTTAAGGTAAAATGAGTGGGTTGGAGCCCAAGTGCTGAGGAACCACAAACAGATACCTAATACTAACTAAAAACACTAGATACTTGGGCTGTGCAGTGGTTCAGAGGTTAATGTTGTCAACCCACAGCAAGAGGTTCTCTGGTCTGATTCTCATCTGGAGTGCCTTTGGTGCGGAGTCTGCATGTTCTTCCTGCATTCATGTAGATTTCTTCCATGTACTTCAGTTTCCTCCCACATTCTGAAGACATGTGCCTGGAGCGTTTCTCCCCAGGCCTCTGCTGAAAATAATCTCTGTCCTAGTCCCAGTCAAGAAATGTTAAATAAATAAATACAGTATATTTCGGTGCAGACCAGCAGCCCTCGCAGCAGTTTGAAAATGCAACTTTAAACTTTGAAGAAGTACAAAACACATTAGACAAAATGTTTGGAGGAGAGTGAATGAGTAGAGGCATATAGAGGGAAGACAAGTGGAGACAGAGAGACAATGAATGAAGAATGGTGAATGACACATAAAGGAGGGAATGCACCAGGAATGGGAGAGGTTAGTGTTCTGATATGGTTAGATGTAAGGCTGGCCTACAGGGCAAAACCCAGAAATCAATTACCTGGATGGCCAATGATGTGAGCTGTTTTTATCACCCAGTGGCAGAATGGATGTAGCCTGTTAGTTACAAGACTCAATAAGTCATAGAAGAAGGTAATCCATGTAGCTTGGTAGACATTAGCCAGCACAACTAATGCATGTAAACCAGGTCAGATCCCACTGCACAAATTTCAGGTCAAAAGTCATCATTCCTTCTCTCCTGAGAAGGTATGATAAGGTTACCAGTGAACACTCCATGCCACCTCCAGTAAGGAAACCATTATTTTCCTGCTGAGACCAAGACTCAGATGTTCTCTCTGGCATAGACTGAAGCAGGTATAGCCTCACCTTCTCCTCCTCCAAAACTGGACCTGCAAAAGGACAATGACATGAAAAAAATGGTTACCACATTGCTAGCAACACATTTGCAGATGTATAATGGACTGGTGTAGAAGGTCTGCAAACTCTACTGCCTGGAGAGTTGTACTTGCCATCTGTGAGTCCTGCTGTGTTCAATTCATACTCCTCCTTCACTATAAAAGAACATATGGACTCTTACATGTACATGTAAAACATGTAAGATAATAGAACACAATAATACTGCAAAAATGAGTACAGTACATTGCAATACTGTCTCTCCTTAACCTCTACTCTCACTGTAGAAGCAAGTCAGAGTAATGTCCCCTCAGGCCAGTCTCATAGTCCTAGCACTGCTTGCAAAAACACTTTATGCCAGTTACATCACTCACCATCCTGAAAAGCTTGTGTCAGACATCCACCTACCAAAACGGACCATTATAACACAGTGGCAGGTGCTCCTGACATCCATTGTGCAAGAAGAACAATAAAAGTCTGGTATCCCTGGCACACTATTTTAGAGCTCTACATTCCACAGTGATTGAATTAGCCATGGCCATTCATTTAGGTCTTATTGATGAGCCATATGGAAGTCCTGTGATCATGTATGCATCTTTGCATATCATATGACTTGCAATATAGTGCTGTGTCATCACATTACTTTAAATTAATAGTGCTGTAACATAGTATTAACAATGGAATTAATGCTTTCTGATGTGCGCAAACATATTGGTCACATGTCTAGAGGTAACAGTAATGCAAGTCTTCTGCCAGTATATATGGGTCAAGTAATGAGTTTTGGTAGAGATTCAGAAATGTTATCACTGAGTAGTCTTATTAACATAAGCACCAAGTCACCTGGAGCTTGATATAAAGTGGCAGCACCCATTTATGCAATACAGAGTTAAGGAATGTGTTATACAATTGAGGATGAGTCACTTCTAGCAAAATACATCCTGAAGAATAACACTGCCAGTTGTGGATATCAGTCATATTGAGAAAGACATGCTGTTCCTGTAACTGGGAGCCAGGGACAGTGGTGTGGCACTCCACCATCTGCCTGTGGTATTAAAGGGTACTCATCTACAACAGAAACATTATTAAGAATATACTGCAGAGGCTTTGGGGTTTCAGGGACACATATTGAGCCCTCTATTGTATGCAATGGAGAGAAAAGTATAGCCAAGATATTACACACACACACACACACACACACACACACACACACACACACACACACACACACACACACACACACACACACACACACAACTATCTTGCAGAAATGGAGAATGTTAAGCATCAATTACAGCACATAAACAGGTACATAAAAGTAGGATGCAGTATGACCACCCTACATCATACCATGCATACAAACTGACTGGCATCTTTTGCCCATATGTGCATATGTACCATCCAGGGGGCTTTCACAATTCTGGGCAGTAAAGAGGTATGAAACGCCTGTCACATTGCAGAAAAGTTCTGGAAAGTGTAATTGATAAAACAAATATGCTGACTAGTAGAAAGTAAGATTGCAGATATGCAGTTTGGATTCAGATTAGGATACAGCACAACTGACCTAATGTTTGAAGTGAGACAGATACCTGAAAAGAAACTTGAAGTGTTGAAGGGCTCCAAATGGGAATTCCTAAACTTGGAGAAACCATATGACAAGGTCCCATGAAAGATGATTCAGGCAATCCTTTGTTAATTCAAAGTCCTGTAAATATTGGTAAAATTAGTGAAGCTATGTACATGGAGCCAATGACTCAAGAATGACCAGTGTTTGGTCTCACAGAGGGGTTCCCAGTGGGAGTGGTTGTGCATCATGGTTCAGTTCTGAGACCACTACTGTTCATACTGGTGATGGACTACAACACCAAACAGGTCAGAAGGGACTGACCAACAAAGTTGCTGTATTCAGATGTGACATTACAGGTTGACTCCAAGCAAGAACTTCAGCAAAAGATAGGAGGGATGGAATACAAAACCAAAAGCACATGGTATGAAACTGAACACAGATAAGATAACTGTAATGGCAGGAAATAGCGGAAATCAGCAGAAGCTGAGAATTAAGATAGAAGAGAAAATAGTGGAACAGTTTAACAGCTTCAAGTATCTGGGAACGGTGGCTGAGGAGAAGGGAAGTCTGAATGAGGAAGTCATGGTTAGAATCAGAGTGGCTGCAGTCAACTGGCACAGAAAGTCAGGTCTAGTGTATGACAGAAAGATGCTAAAGAAGTTGAAAAGTAAGATGTACAAAACAGTGATGTAACCAGTATTACTGTATGGCACAGAAACCTGGGTAGTAAATGCAGAGCAGCTGAGAATGTTAGAGGTGATGGATATGAAGTGCATGAGATGGGTGGTACGATGCACAATGGGAGAGATGAAGAAATGAGGACATAAGAGCAGGAGCCAAAGTAGCTCTAAGTGCAGAAAAGGAGAAAGAGAACAGATTGGAATGGTTCAGGCACATGTGCAGAAAAGCAGAAGACAATCGGATGAAGAAGATTTGTGACAGACAGGAAGAAGGCCAGAGGAAACAACAGCATCCAGCAAAGATGTGGATGGATTACATGAGAGAAGACCTGTGACAGACAGGCATGAGTGCTGAAGAAGGTAGTAGTAGTAGTAGAAGGTAGGCATTCAATAGGGAGAAATGTTGACAGTTGACATGATACCCTGACCCCATGTAAAAAATGGGAAAAAGGAGGGATTGATGATGATGATGATGATGATGATGATGTACACATTCCTGCCTGGTGAGTCTAAGGAGGCAACAGCTGCAAATGTTCACAGCTAAGGATAATAGATTGCTACTGAACATCTTCTACACACTTGACATGTGTGTTATTTGTACCCTTCTCCTTTCTGCCACCCCAGTTCATAGTTAATGATTGCTTCATTAGAAACAGTGCTCATCAGGATCAATATACAATGCACCCCATAATGGGAAAGTCTTATTGTCCTGCAGTTCACCTCTTTATTCCCACAGACTGCACCAAGCCCCAAAATCGCAAGACAATACAATGTAGTGAACATCAATGAACACATCAGAGCAACTTGATTATACCACTGAAGGGGAGTGATCCCTGACGACCCACAATCTCTCACAGTACATGGCTGTTGTGCCCACATTCAATGACCTTATCTCATCTCATAGTTTTGCAATCACCTGTCACTGTTTCCCCAAAAGACATCTGCAAGGCATGGTGGCAGTCTTCTTCCCATCCCCTAACCTACATGAGTACAGCTATGTGTGGTACACTGCTTAACCATTCCATGCATGTCATGTGTGTAGGTTATTTATAGAACAATCTAAGGGTTTCAGATCTGGTTCATCAACCAGGATTCTAGGGCATATCTGTCATCACCTTGAACACACTGTTAGTATATATATTGATATCATATTGTATGTGACCTCATTTCTGCTTGCATGATATCTGTTGTAAAGACCTGTATATCAAACCTGCAAAGATATCTGCCAGTAAGAAGATTCTGTGGAAAATTCCCTTGCAAAAACCTTTGATAAAGGTAGGACATGTGCCAGATGTGAGAATTATGAGAACTGGCCATGGTGCATGAACATATAAATAATGCCCTGTTGATTATAGGCCACCTGGTTGTTAAGGAAGCTGAAGCCCTTCCTGATGATCTATTGCAGCTCCTCTGGACCATTTGGTGACTTGATAGCAATCTATTTGAAATCAGTAGCTCTCAGAACATCACAGATGTGGTCAGTGATGTAAAATGCCTGGATGATGGTATTTCTATGTCCTTTGCAGTTCAGGAAACCAGATGGGCTCCTTCACATACTACAGCAAATGTCAAGGAACTGGGTCAGTATTTAAGATGCTGACTCCTGCTGAATCCTTAATGTGTCCTCAATACAGTAAGAGATACTTGTAGCTAAGATGGTTAAATTTACAGATACCTTACTGTCCACAGGAATGTGCTTTGCCATCCATGCTCTTTCTTTTGGGTGACATAGATAACAGGGTCCAATATAATCTCTCTATCCACTTGGAAATGACCCACATTTTATTGGATATTCAGAAGGTGGTATGTCCTGCTCCACTGGCAGAGACAGCCAAAATATGTAACATTTGAGTACTCGATCCAAGGGTAACCTTATTAATAGATGCTTATTTGTTATAGCCACTACTGAAAATATTATTCCCTTCACATATGTCATGATTCTCTATGCAAAAAATGAATAAACATTGTTCACAGCATGTTACTTTTATACCTTTCTGCATGTTTCAGCATTTGCATGAGTCACATCTCATTTGCATAATATTCCTCATTTTCATGTCATTATGCACATGCTAACATGTACTGCATACTGTTCTATTTTCACCCTTGCACAACTATATGTGTCATTGAAAACCTCCACTTCTGATAGAGAAATGTGCTAAAAGTTTATGAATCTTGGCCTTAAATTTTTCTACCTGACAGAAACCTGTTCTCTAGCAGATTGTAGTGTACTGAAGGCATTTAAGGAAAAAGAACTTGAGATTTCCATGAGTAATATTTAAAAGGTGATACCAAAAGATATGCTTAAGCAGAAATGTGTTTTAAAGCAAGATAGACATGTCTTTTATGAACAAGTTGTATCAATTTTTCAGAGAATAAGACTATTAGATTTATTATCTCCCGTCATGTAAAACTCTGATGGAGCAGCAGATTTCAAGTATCATGTTTCTAACATACGGAATCTGTGGTAATGACATAGCTGCAGTTTGAAAACATTGTGCAATCTCACTTCTTGCTTTCTTTTATTTTAGTAACATAATCTCACATCATCTCAACCAAAGCACCCGAAGCTGCCAAATTAAGTGTCATGAATAATTTAGCATCGGCATATTGAATTTGTGACCCCTTCATGGACAAAAGATGACAGGTCAGACCTGTTTAAACAAATTCCATCTGCTTAAGGGATAGTAGTGGAATGCTAAAACCAGAGGGACCACACTTTGGCAGTGTTCTGTGTGCCACCTTCTGCATGGGCATAGGACACTGCTGCTTTTTTTGAGTATGACAGATGCTTGTACCACCAGCTATGTGCAGAGAAAGCAGACAGTGCAAATGTTTACATTCTTCTCCTCCTCACCATTAAGTGCTCAGATCTGGATGCTTTATGCTTTTTCAAGTATCAAAACCAAAATGGCTGCAACAGATGTACTTAATATATCATCAAACAATGAATGTGCTAAGCAAGCAGCATTGATATCTGTTAACAATTTAAAATATCATCTGAATCAAAGTGAACAGTGTAATAATTCACTGAAATCATTAAAAATTGCAGAGAGCAGGATATAAATTCTGGAAAAAAACAGATGCAAGTGTGATATAAAATTGGTTTATATAAGGTGATGTTGCATACCACAGAAATGTATTATTGCATTGCATTTCAGTACTGATACAGAGAATATTATAACTGTACTTCAGTTTTACATTCTAGTTCAGTACTGCACTTCCAATTTCAGCATCAAGCTCTCAGGATATGTCATCTCTGCTAATGCTGTAGCCGAGATTGAAAACATTCTGCAAATATCTCTATCTGACATGACAATCAAGAAGCTAGCTAACATTTGGAGGTGGAGATCAAGAATTTTAGGAACTCTTTGGTCATTTTCTCTTAACAAAACTGATGAAAATATGATAAAAGTGGTTATGCACTTACTTGTGCTTATTTCACTTAGTAAACATATTGTGCCAGACCACCCAACATTAATCTGATTTACCCATATAGTCACATTCTGATTAATTCCCTCCAATAATGATGATTGGATAAGTGCTAGATTAAAAGTGGACAGTATAATACCATCTGTACACTTTTGTACTTGATCAAACCACTTAAATTGCATGGAATTTTGGAATGTCATATAGAGAAAAATAAGTTTCATGTATTCTTGACAAGTCATATATTAAGAATGATTTTTCTGAATGCTTTAAGTAGGAAAATCTAAAACAGCAGACAGCTATTAGTACAGTGGGGACCAAATGTCATTTTAGCTCTTTTGATGTGTATAGTTATGGTAAAGTTGTGTGGGTCTCTGTTATCTGATTATGACTGACTTTGTAGTATATGCTTTGTTAAGTTCAGAAAGAAAACATGAAAATGCATTTGCCTGCTGGACAAGTGACAGTAGGTATTACTAGGTGGTTAGACTAAAATATTCCTTAGACTTTATGCTTAAAAAGTCTGAGGTATTACTACTGCCTTCATACAATTAAAATAACAGACATTTGGGACACTCAGTAGTAGTGACCAGCTTCATAGACAAAGTATTAGAAAACATCTCTGAATGTGATCAGATCATGCACCTAATCTATATCTATTTTTCTTACAAGATCACATGGAATTCAAAAGCACTTGAGCTTTAAGTGTTGACGGGGGAAGACAGAATTATGATTTTAACAATCTGTTTCAGTTAAAGATTTCTTCATTTTAACTTGGTATATATTCGTGGAAGACTGTCCCACAAATGTTTCTTGCTCCCAACTCCAAACCAACTGTAGCACAAGCCTTCCTTCTTCCATGCCTACTCTATGTCTCACCTATCTTTACCCATCCCCAGTCATCCCTACTAACCAAACTCAAACAAACCTATAACAATATAGCCTAGTTCACCTCCAATCAGCCATGTAAATCACATCACTGCCTTGCCCTACAACTTCAATGGCTTGAATTCCCCCAGCTCCTTCTTCTCTCCCAGCTACAGTTACACCCCTACTAAATAAACCCTCTGTCTGTCCCTCTCTTTCTTCCATAGTATCCCTTTGCATCCCAGCTTGTTCACTTCGTAGCTCTGATCAGAACCTTCTAGACATCTATAAACCAAACAGAAATATTGGCAAACCCCTGTACAAAACCTTGGTATCCCTAGCTTGGAATAGGCTTCCTCTTAACATCCATAGCATTAAGAGTAGCAGCTCCTTTAAAACTGAAGTCAAAAATTATTTCCTGAATCTAAGATCCTGCCCTTGTTACAATCCTCCTCCACCTTCATTTCCTCTCTAATTTTTATTTTTCACCTGTCTTCTGCTTTTCAGAATATGTTGATCATATTCTGTCCATTCTTGCATATGCAAAACTAACTTGCTCTTCCCTGAACACCTGCTCTCTGTAAACACAGTGAAAAAAAGCTACATTTCATGTACTTTGTTTAGTTGTGCATTTTATGTATATTTTTTGCACCTTATTATTTATCTAGTTTTGCAACATGTACTATTTTGTATTATGTCTTCATAATTTCATAAACTTGTATGCTCTGTGCTGGAGCTTTTCTCCTCAGGTATCCACTGAAAAAGGCCCACTTAGCTCAGTTGGACTAACCCGGTTAACAACTGTCAAATAAATAAATAATAATTAATAAATGTTAAGATATAGTAAATTAAACACAACTGTATTGATGGACCATTCCAGCAATTTATTTAATAAAAAATAATTGTACTGGCCCTGTTGAAATTGGAGACAGGCTTGTCATACCTAGTAACAATGTAGGAGGCTTTGCCCCTGTGCCTCATTACTTAATACAACATCATTTGAATTTGGAATGTAAAGGAAAGGTTGCAGACTTCAGTGGAATGGTATGTCTATCATTTGAGACTTAAAATATAATGCGCAGCCACCGCAATTCTTATAATTATATGCATTTCTGAGGTCTGCCTATTTTAACAGCATGGTCATTTATTTATTTATGTAGAAAATACATGGCTAGGTGGGGACAGAAAATGGACTTGACAGAAAGACAAACATTAACCAGGAGGAAGATATAGGCTAAAAGGAAACCAGTTCATGTGCTGTTTGGCAGAAAGCTTCAGGGATAAGAATGCTAGCAAAACTGAAAGACCCAACACCTGAGTAAAGGAAAAATGTGTTCAATACAGGTGGCAATGAAAAAAGATATTCTTTTTTTTATATATGTAAATTTATTTATTAGTTAACCAGGTGAGTGCATTGGACATCCCTTTTCAGGGGTGACTTGGGAACGCTGATTAAGTGAATTGGTCATAGCCACACAGTTGATAAGCATAAGCTGACAGGATCAAATTGTGAACTACAGGAAGAATCTTTCAAACAGCTCAAAACCTCAATTATCTACCCTAATTTATTTAATGTATAAATCCATCAATCTACCCATCCATAACCACTTTTTCTATTTTTATACATGGGGTTGGGTGTCACTTAAGCAGTGACAATCAACTAGAGCCAAGGTTCACACGACCAGGTGGCTAGCCCTGCCACAGCTGTTCTTCCATACCACATACTCACACTCACAACTATGGCCAATTTAGAGTGCCCGATCCACCTACTGCATGTCTTTGGAATGTGGCAGGAAACCAGAGGAAACCCAAGCAAACACGGGGGGAGATTAAATAAATGCTGCTATTAAGTTAAAATTTTACTCTGAAATGTATTAAATTAAAGTTGGTATCTTATTTGAAAGATGAGTGGGGTGCGAAAGATAACAAACCACAGGAGGAAATAAATACAAAAGTAGTGGTATAACATGGGAAATTAATAATGGGCGCAGCTAACAAGCTTCAAGCTAAAGACTTGTGTCTTATTTCATCGGAATCTACCTCCATGCTGGCTTACTTTAAGCAAGTCCCATACTAGAATAGTAGAACTTGATTTTTGTGTGTCTCCGTTGGTTAGCCAGTAAATTAAATTAAATATTTAAGCAAACAATAAAAAGCACCACTAGCAAATAAAGGCACCTGCACAGATCGAACAAAAGTACCATAAAATAATGAAAGTAATAAGATCAACTGTGCAGAATCCACCCAGATGGTCGTTCGAGCAAAGACCTTCAGGTAAAACACAAATGAACAGTCCAAGAAAGCACTTAAAATTTCTTCGAACACAAGTTCAAATGTCTTTTCAGACCACAAACTCTTTCGAATAGTTTCCTCCAAAAAATCCGAGTTCAAATGCAAAATAAACCATCAAAAGCTTTTATTAACTTAAAGAAACAAAGTGGTAAGCGCTTTCGCTATGTAGCTTTTTCAAACCATAATGCAGCCATTCACAAAGCTGATATATATACATACACATAAATATTTCCTTATTACATTCAACTAAACAATAAATTAATAAATTAATCAGCTTAGCCTCAACTTTTAAAGAGACACGCAGACAATAAACAGTTCAGATAAACTAAAATTTATTAAAACTTAATTTATTGTTTAATTGAATGTAATAAGGAAATATTTATGTGTATGTATATATATCAGCTTTGTGAATGGCTGCATTATGGTTTGAAAAAGTTACATAGTGAAATAGAAGAAATTTTAAGTGCTTTCTTGAACTGTTCATTTGTGTTTTACCTGAAGGTCTTTGCTCGAATGACCGTCTGGGTGGATTCTGCACAGTTGATTTTATTACTTTCATAAATTAAATATTTATTTTTTGCTTTCAGTTCAATGATGTAAAAACACTATTAAATATAGAAAATGGGAAGAGGTTAAGTAAGTGTTATCTGTTTTTTTCCATAGCCAAAAGGCAGAATGCAATTAAGATTTCTGCTACAAAAATCCAACAGATACTTCTGAAGTACCATAGTAAATGATGTAAGCATATAACTGATAAAGGTGCAGTTGTGCTATACATTCTGTAATCACATTCTGTCTGAACCTTCTACTTCCCACCATCCTGTTTCTTCATGTTTAAATTTCCCTTGTTGTTAGCTGTAAATGTTCAAATAGTTCATGTAAAACATGAGAATGTCCACCAAAACAAAGATTCTTATCAAATGTTCTGTTAAGTACCACAGAACATTTACCAATTTTGGAGAAAATCTAATGATTTGAAACAGTTTTTAATGCACATAGTGCAGGCTTGTTAAAAACCTCTGAGACAGCAAAAGGTGATTAACAATATTTTGTTTATGACTGTTAATCTCTGGTCTCATGCTAGTATATTGACAACAGTTTACAACCACAATAAAAGAGTGGTGGGAACTGTACAGACATTTAAAATACAATACACTTCATTATTTATTTATTTATTTATTTGGTAGAATGAAGTATCTGTATGTGTTTTAAAGGTATTTCTAAATTCCTGTCTCAGTGTTGTTCTATGGTGACTCTGACAAATACTGGTAGCTGTAACATAGTACTCGCGTATTTTTCTCTAACTTTTGTAATACATGGGAGAGATAAACCTCTGTGCACCACAAAGAAATATGACTGGGTCTTTCCAATTATAACACTCCTTCTTACGTGTTCTTGACATGAGAGTCAATATTTACTTTTCAAGCATTGCCCTCAAGGTGGATTTTTTGGCTCCTACTGTCTTGGACAAATATGAACCTGGTTATTTTCTAAGACCTGATTATAATCCTCTAAATTATAATTCGCTTGTAAACATATATACTTCAATATACTGAAAAATTCAAAATATAGCCAGTTCCTTTTTAGTAGCCACTGCAACCACCATGGAATCAATAGCAGGACCCTTGCTCTATTAGGGATGGTCTTTTGGGGATATTAGGAGTTAGTCAGGTTTATATGGGATTGGCTTGGCCATGTCTGGTTCTTTCCATGTCTGCTTAGATTAAATTCACTATCTCATATGCAGCAGAGACCACACAAGAAGAAGACATTTTCCAGAAAAAAACAGTGCACAATTGTATTAGTAGTTACACTCACTATGACTGCCATATTGAAAAAGCACTCTAAATATTACAGAAGAACATATAAAGTCTAACTAACAATGTCAACAACTATGAAGCACCAACCAGCAAAGTAAGAGAGAGAGAGAGACAGAGAGAGAGAGACATAGAGAGAGAAAGAGAGAGAGTGAAGGTGTAAAGGACATGAAAAGATATATCTATATATATATATAGAGAGAGAGAGAGAGAGAGAAGGCACAAAAGGATAAACCTCATAGAAATAGTGAAAAATCACAATGGAATTAGCACTTAACTTGACCAAAATAGCTTGAGAAAGAAGACTAAGCAATCAAGCAGGCAAATGAGATCCAAGGTAATTCTCTCCTTGCAGGAGGTTATAATTAAGAGCTTGAACACTGGATACAAAGTCTGAGCATTGCCAAAATCGGATCCGTGATGGATCCAGTAAGCCATATGAGGAATGGGTAAAAGAGACAACAACACGAGATCTGAAAGAAAACTATGCATACTAACACAAATCTTGTTATTCCAGCAATTTTCTAAGTTCATGGGAGCAGTATTTATAATCTGTCCTATTTTTTCAGGCTTTGTCCAGATTTCTTGCACTAAGATGTTGAGGTGTGTATGTTAGAAAATGAAATGTCCTAGTTAGCTTTAGCAGGTGGAATTTATTTTCAAGTGCATTTTCAAGGAATTGTGAGCTTCAAGGGAAGAGAAGTTAATTGCTGCTCTTGCTAAGTCTGCTTAAAATACGCAATTGTTTTGTTTAGCAAATGTCATCACTATTATGGTATAGAATTTTAATGCAATATTAGGTCAACAAGTAACATACTTGTATCTTACTGCAGAAGGCAGTAGGTTCTACTCCCACAGCATGTAGATTTATATTTTAAGGAGGTGGGTTATTGCAGTCCTGATTATGTCCTCCTTTGGATGAGATTCCTAGTAACTATGAACCTGTTTTTCAGTTTGCCATCCATTCCCTATTGCAATATACCAGATTACCATTTTTAATGTAACATTGGCAATGTATTCTTCAAGGGCAGCAGACACTGAATTTTTAGATGAAACATTGAAGTATAAAATCGTTTTCTAGCAGCAAGCTCATCATTAGATTCAGAGCTCTTTAATATGGAATTATTCAGATGGCTTTTACTTTAACACAGATTGTGCATATTAACTGATATTGGTAGATTGTAATGACAGAAGTTTGAGTGGCCTTTTATGGCTGAACGTTTCTGAATTGGGCAGCTTTGCCATTATTGGTGCATATGTTTTGTTTCATTGCTTACTGGAAAAAACATTTAAAACTATAAATTAAGACATGCTCTAATAAGTGGTGCTGTATTATACAAGGGATATAATTTAATTATTATATATTATAATTTAATACAATCAGGAAGGTGACTCGGAGAATTTTTGAATGGTCCTAAAAATGTGTGCATGGGGAGTATGGTTTGAAAACAGCCAAAAGGTAAACATAGCCTGGCACTGGCCAGATGCATTTTTTTGAATGTGAGTTTCAAAGGCAAAGTTTTAATGCCAAGTCTGTTTTCATTGTAAGACTGTATTGCTTTGTTTATCAAATATCTATCAGTGTTTGTGCTATAATATTTGAAATAAAAGTTGTAAACTAAATAAAAATACCTGTAATCATTGTAGAAGTAAAGCATAAAACAGTATGCACACAGAGTTTTGAGCAGTGTTTATGGCAGGTGGGGAGATATAGCCAAGTAATGGGGCACTGGAATAGCTGCATGGTGGGGGGCTGAGTAGAGGGGCTCTGAGTTTGCACACCTTGCAAAAAATCCTGCGGGCTCCCCTGGATGTGTGGTTTATTGCAAACATGGAGAAATGGTGAAATAATTAAAAATTTTTGGAAGGTGCTTCTGTGATAAAGACAGCATAAATTAGAGCTGTGATTCAAGTAAGTGTGTGTGTGTGTGTGTGTGTGTGTGTGTGTGTGTGTGTGTGTGTGTGTGTGTGTGTGTGTGCAGCATATCTGTTAAACACGATGAATCACACTGCCTAGAGTGCCTGTAGATCTTCAAGTCCTACATCTGTATTTTACTGATAAAAGATAATAAACACTTTTTACAATAATAACCCATGTTAGATTCTGTTAATCTCATTTGCACATTGCTTACCTCAGCGCAAAAATAGTGTAATGGCCCAGATAACAAGCAGCTATTGTCATATTCAAAATAGATACATTTTTTCATCTTTTGCCTTCCGCCTTGAAAACGCAGTAAATGGCTTTGCACAATGGTCAGCAATCTTCCACAACACCTGCAGGTCCAGAACACCTGCAGATACCAAGCAGAGAGTTGTCAGTTTCAAAGTGCATACATTGTATCATGTGTGATTTGCCACCGGGCAAGCATGGTTAGTGGTGTTGTGTTGCAATCAGCACACATACATAGTAATGAATGTGAAATATACAGTTGCTGCATAGTTGTTCCTGTGCCAGGAGGTGTAAGTTAAGAGGTTCAATACAGGTGAGCCTGGGTTCTAATGCAGTAAAATTCAAAGTTTTATTACTGCTGTTCCAGTTTACTTTTTATAAAATTAACATTAGAAAAATAATTACACAAAGAAATAACTATATATAGCAGATGCATATATTACATGTGTAACTGTGGGTATTAGTTGAATTGTGGTTCTACAATTACATTTTATTTTCACACACATACATGGTTAAACACTCAACTCTTTAATGTATATGTATAACTAAAGAGCAGGTTTGACAAACAAGGTCTCATTTGCAAGGAATACTCTGCACAGTAATGACTGTAACAAATACACTTGCAGCCCAACATTTCCTGTGGTGACCGATTTAAGTTAATACTCACAATACATGTGAACCAGGGTTCTGATCTGGCACACTTCCAATTTTATTAATGTTTGCCCAGTCAATTATAAAAAAAAAAAAAATAAAGAACAATGTAAACATAATTCTAAATAATAACTATGTATATCACTGGAGCACATATGAATTATATGTGTAACTGGGGGTACACTGACAATTATGTTTCTGTAATTAAAATTGTCTTTTCTGGCCTTGGATGGAATTCCTACTTCAATGATAGTCACATACACATGAATTTATAAACCAGGACCTTATCAGGTCACATACATTCAACACACTGCAGCAAAAAATCCACAAAAAATGCACTCAGGAGGCAGTAACTGGGAATATACTCCAAAACTTAATGGTGCTTCTGGTATCCCGGTGAGCAGCCTTCAAGGAATATTCAAGTCACACATATACATGGTTAACCCCTCACTCTATCATGTGTATATATAATTAATTGGCATGCCTGACAAGCAATTATTTTGTGGTAAGGATGAAAAATAACCTATTTTGCAGACTATATTTTGTCTATTATACATAGGTTTGAATTCCACATTGTACAAATTACTTTTATCAGTGTGTAAAAACACAAAATAATGTGTCTGGTCATAACATTTATGCACACAATACATGACAAAGTTAAAGCAACTAACAGGTACAAAAGCAAACAACCCACAAATAAATGACAACTGTCACATTACCCGTCCTTTTTCATATACTGCCTTCATGTCTGTTTGGCACTGTTGCTCACTGCTTAAAACCATGCAAATGTGGCTGGTATGGATGTTCATATTTGCACACTAGCTGTAAAACATGATATCTTGAATTGGTGGGAAAACACTCTAATTGTTGCTATTTGACCTGTACAGATGTGGCAGGAGCTAGAAGGGAAGGTGCTCAACGTAGGGATCAAAGATGGGTTATAGAGGAGTCCAAACTATTCATTGGACTCCTTGTAAAGCACCACAGCTGTAGGCTACTGCAGTGAAACTATACTGGGTCTCAATACAATTAGAGGCGTGGAATAGTCTGGCCAAGGATGTCTCCAGTACGACTGTCATTCTATACAACGGTGAGCAATGCAGGCACACAAGCAGGAACAACTCATCCAGTGGCTGGATGAGTTTAGGACTGCTGACATTCCAAAGTTGTATAAGCATACAGATAAAGATACTTTAAATGATATACAAAGCTGGATATAACTACGACTGGCATGCATAATGTTCTTCCCTTCTCTTATTCTCCCCTTTTTCATTTACAGCTGCCGAGGTTTTAGCAGCAAACAAGGATGCCCATGCTGAGTGTTTGGAAAGACTGAGAGAAGCAAGTGGTATATATGCAACACAAAATAATATTAGTTTATCACAAGTATCATTCTTGTTTACATTATTAGCAAATTAAGCATGCATAGTTTAACTGTAAAATAAAGCATGCATACTTCAGTCTGTAGCTCAAGCCAACTGTAGGAATCAATTGCAATAGTGTATTCAGATATTGTAGTTTCAAATTCCACAGGTAACAAATATATAGCAAAATAATTTAAAAATGTTACACAATAATTTCAACAACATTGGTACAGAAGCCATGCTTTTAACTTAAACGGTATTATTTGATCAAGCATATGTGCAATATACGCATATCGTAACGATTACTTGGGATAATCATCAGTCATAGTTTGTAGCTGTTAAAAACATACTTAATATAAAAGTAGCATTATTATTTATATTGTGCTGATTTATTGCATGTCACATATGATGGTACTATTTATCTTCTTTTTTG
Source organism: Protopterus annectens (assembly GCF_019279795.1). Lineage (NCBI taxonomy): Eukaryota > Metazoa > Chordata > Ceratodontiformes > Protopteridae > Protopterus > Protopterus annectens. Next base: position 1,877,719,236 of record NC_056728.1, on the reverse strand, counting down.
TCTCTTACCACACCCCTTATCTTTCTTTTTTATTTTTATATCTGTGGTCACATTTTAATGTCAACAATTTCTGACAACTCACAAAATGATTTACAGCACAGAGAGGTAGGCCAATGAGTGTGGCCTGCCCCACTCCCTCCAACCACTGCAGCACTGCCTACCAGAACGTTTGGGACCCAACCTGGCAGCACTGCCTCTGCAGCCCCTGCACTACCTGGTCCCTCCACATCAGGTAGCATTACCCTTGCAGCTGGTACTGTGGTACCCTCTGGGAGTATTGGTGGAGGTAGTGATTTTGTCACCTACCAGGACATGTCAGGCAGGGTCAGTGAGGATGTAGAAAGTACCATTGGCGTATACCTCAGCTGAATGGAGAAGACACTTGCTGGAATGCTGGACAAATGAAAAATTCAGGCACTCCAACAGCAAGCTAAGCAGAGAGATGGTAATGACAGTTCTTAGGGTGAGGACTAGATTCCCACAGTCCTCATGTTTGACTAGCATGGGCATCCAGTATACCCCCCCATCCCCAGTCATGGTGTCCCCCAACCTATCATGTCCCTCACCATCCCTGTTTCATCTTGTTTGTCCTGTTTGTTTACAACTGCTTCCTCACCTACCCTTCTTACACTACTTACCTGACCCTGACATACCTACATCCCTTACCCAACATTCCTCTCTTACTGAAGTAAAAACACAAAAATGGGCACCTGCCCCCCCCCAATATATATATATATATATATATATATATATATATATATATATATATCATCCTCTATATAGCTCTCCACGTCACACGTGCATTCTCGACACACTTGATTCAGTCCAATTAGATATACAACATTGCTATGTTGCTGTTACCCATCTTTGTTGAGGTGACATGCCAAATTTATCCAACGTTCTATCCATGTTCATTTTATACTGCTAAATAGGTAGATAGCTATGGTTCTTTCCTAATTCCCTCCTGCATATTCCCATATTGCTTTCCCTTTGCTCTTCCCTCTGCTTCCCCCCATTCCACCACTTTCCTATCTACCTCATTTTCACACCTTTAATCTGGTCAAAAAACAGAATCACATACCACACACATAAATAATAAACCCTCAAATGAACACCTTCACTTTTATTTCCTCTGCATTTGTGCAAGTTTTGGAATCATGCAACAGTGTTGAGCAACGCTGACTGGCTTTTCACGTCCTATGGTATGGTGCGGTTACCTTCTCACAAGGCTGCTTAAACTCACTGCACTAAGGAAACACATATGTTAAAAGTTGCATATAATTATTTATTTAGACTGATGACTGTATAAGTATGTAAATTCATATGTGTATTGTTGACATAAATTACTTGAGTACTGTTATTTGTATACAGTATTTCACTGTAGTCATTCCCTCTCACATTTCCAATAATTATCACTTGTAATTATTTAATTACGTCATGAATATATATCTAAAAAAAGTTTGATGGAGCTAGAATCGGACTCTTTATCATCTGTGCTCAAAATAAGCACCCATAGTTATTACACCTGCATCCACAGAGTCAGCTAGACAGTAAGTGTTTTTTATCTTTCTTGTGTTAAGTACTGTGCTTTGCAGATAGGGAGGGGTTCTACTCTCACTGTGGTCAACTGACTTGGGTGTGCATTCAACAATCAGTATGGAGAAAATTTTAGAATGGCATGTGAGTCCACAGCTATGTCAGACACTCCTCAAAACATTTAAACCACACAGAAATGAATAAAGGTATTCACGACAAAAAGACCTGGAACCACTGTAGCCACTGAATTCAAAGTTCAATCATTCAATACAAACGTTTTCACTTCAGTTATATAAAAACAGCAAATATATTCTCCTAGCGCCTCAGCCAAAATAAGCCTTTACAGAGTAAATTCATTTGAAAACTACAACATTTTTATAGTTAAAAACTATCTACATTACTTGATTACTATTATACAATTAATAATCAATTATTACCTTAAAGAAACATTGTCCATTAAAATAAAAGTTAAAGAAAAATGTATGTATTTTAAATAAAACTTTTCCAGTTACATTCTCTGTTCATTCCACACGGCTGCAATGTATTATATTTTAATATTAAAACAGACTCTTTCTTTCTTAATAAATATTTGATAGTATCCTCACTTGCAAAATTTAATTTAACTTGTTCCAATACTTTGACTCGCAAACCACTCAGGTCTCCCTGATGCATTTCATTAAAATGTTCTGCTATGGGACTAATACTTTTATTATTTTTTACATCTCTCTTGTGCTCTTTCACTCTATCACCTAAACTTCTTTTGCTTTCTCCTATATAGAACATTTTACATGGGCATGTTATTGCGTAAATAACACCCACACTTCTACAATTAAAGCTGCCTTTTGTTTCAAATTTTAGACCACTAATGTTATCAAAAGTTGGTGCTATGTGCTCACAAATTGTACAGTTACCACAGGGTTTGGTACCTTTAAGCATTAGTTCTCTTGTCCTCTTTTCTAAAGGTCTTTTATATGTACTATGAACTAGAAAATCATTAAGGTTCCATCTGCTTTGATAAGAAAATCTCAATTTTGTTTCTTTAAGGGAAAAAACTTCCCTTTGAACTATTTGCCAACAATCCTTCAATAACCTCTCCTGCTTAACAGAAAACAATGTATATTTAGATACATAGAATACATTTTTGTCAGGTGCATTTTGTATGGTAGTTCTTATATTTCTTTCTCCTTTTCTATAATTTACATTAATGTTTTCATTCTTAAATATTTTATTATAATTCTCTTTCAATATACACATATTATAACCTCTATTTTTAAACATGTTAATTGCCTTAGCAACCTCCTTTTCACAGTCTTGTTTATCACTACATAATCTATTAATTCTTAACATTTCCCCATAGAGGATGGAAGACAAAGTATGAGGCGGGTGGCAACTAGAAGCATGTAGCATATAGTTTAACTGATCAAATTTTCTATATATATTAGTTTTGATGTTACCACCATCTAAGCCCTCTATGGTTATGTCCAAATAGTTTACTACTCTTCCTTGTTGTAATCCATCAAATTTAATGTAATATTTATTGTTATTCAAAAATTCTAGAAATTCTGATACTTCACTTTCTCCACCCTGACATAAAAAAATAAAATTGTCTATGTATCTATAATATTTCTTTACATATTTCCCTGTTGAAGGGACTTTTAAAAATATGTGTATATTCCATCAACCCTATAAATAGGTTAGCGTACATGGGGGCAAATGCTGCCCCCATGGCTGTACCTTGTATTTGATGGTACAAAATGTCAAATTCAAAGAAATTATGTGTTAAACAAAAAAATAATAATTCTTTTACATATTGTGTTCTTGGGCTATCCCCTAAAAAACAATCCAAAGCCTCAATTCCATGTATGTGTTGTATACTAGTATAGAGACTAGTGATATCTAAAACTAAAAAGAACATGTTTGACTCCCATTTAGTTCCTTTAAATTTATCAAGGAAATCAACCGAAAATTTTATATATGATGGTAATTTTGTCACTGTATCCAACAAGAAATGCTGCAAAAAACACCCTATATTATGCGTAAAATAGCCCCTAGCTGAAACTATGGGGCATTCTGGGGGATTAACAATATCTTTATGAATTTTTGGAACACAATAACATTTAGCCATAACACTATTTTTACAAGAAAATTTGTTTTCAACATCCTTTACTGAAAAATAATTCAAATGGTACATTTTTGTAGTAATATATCATATTCTTTTTTAGCTTGTTTAAAAGCTTGAAAATTCACTCTTTTGTAAACTTTCTCATCATTCAGATGTACCATGCACATATTCAAATAATCTTTGGATCTCATTACTACTAATTTTCCCCCATTGTCTGAGGGTTTAAATATTAATTCATCATTGTTACTCATATGTTGTAATTTGATCCATTCATTTTTAGACAGATTTTATGTTAACTTATTTCTCTTCATCTGATTTATTTCTCTTTCTAATAAAAAATTAAATGCATGAAAAAAACACTGAATGTTTACATTCTTAAATGGTGGTAGAAATGTACTTCTAAACATTACTTGTATCTAATCTACTAAAAGCATTAGGTTCCATTTCTGAATCACAAGAATAAAAACTATCTTCACTTGAAGTCATAGTTTCATTTGTGATTTCAACAACATTTGCAGCATTATTATGATAAAAATATTCCAACAAATGCATCTTACATACTTGTTTAAACAAATCTCCCTTAAGCTCATGGAGCCTAGGTATTACTGTGGGAATACATTTCAAACCTTTTTGTAAGATTAACATTTCAGTTTCATCAAAATCATAACCTGATAAATTGACAACATATGTATTACATTCTTTTTGAAATGCAGGCACAGTTCGCAATACCTTATTAATGTGTCCATCTGCTCCGTTTGGTATAGGGACCATACCCTTGGTCCTTGTTATTGTCCTGCCCATAACAGGAGCGTTTCTTGGTATCATATCTACCCCCCATATGTTCACGAAATGTTTTACAAAAATGTTCTTCATCTTTCGGTTTTGGCAAACCAGGAAACTGTTCATTCTCTTAGACCACTCATCCATGGAAGACATAGCACTCTCACCCGAATAATAACTATTCAAACACTGTGGTTGTCTACCATGTGTTTTTTGAAACCTCACTTTATATTGTTTAGGCTGCTGATTGCTAGACAGAAGGAAAGCTCGTTTGTTGTCATAATCTCGGAGATCTCGTTGCAGCTTACTTTTCTTCCTATTAATAAGATCTTTTTCATAGGAAGATAAACGATTATTAATATTACCAAAAAAAGAGTCAAGAGCAACATTTCAGGATTCTTTAACTATGTCTAAACATAGTTTCTTAGGTTTTTCCTTTAACTTATTCCTTTTTATGTTGTCTCTCTCTGTTAATATTGACACCCATTCACTACTGCAGCGATGGGCAGCTGCTATCCATCTGTCAGAAAAAAGGCGGTCTTGTTCATCTGATAGATCAAAGGGAGTGAATGGGCTTTTAATTTCTCTCAGACCCCTGGGTATGATTTTAAGTTCCTGATATTGTAAGCTATGCAAATTCTAAAAAATAGCAGTCTCTTTGAATATAAGTTTTTCTATTTGATTGCACATATCCGCAAGTACTGATGTAGAGGAAAGTTCCATTTTTTTACCCACCATTGCAAATGGGTTCAATGTAGAATGTTGTCTGTTCTCAGCCCATTTATTGAAAACATTTACTAAATTATCTTGGCCATTATTAGATGCAGAGCTCACCTTATCCATTTCGAAACTGTTAACTGTTCTTAGCTCTGACTGTGGATTACGGCCTCCACTGTGATGAGAAATGTCCATCCCCGTTTCTCGAAAAATACAGGGCAGTGAAACAAATGATTCATTGGTCATGTAGAATATTGAAACCACACAGAAATGAATAAAGGTATTCACCACAAAAAAAAAAAAAAAAACAGGAACCACTGTATCCACTGAATTCAAAGTTCAGTCATTTAATATAAACGTTTTCACTTCAGTTATATAAAAACAGCAAATATATTCTCTTAGCGCCTCAGCCAAAATAAGCCTTTACAGAGTAAATTCATTTGAAATCTACACCATTTTTATAGTTAAAAACTATCCACATTAATTGATTACTATTATACAATTAATAATCAATTATTACCTTAAAGAAACATTGTCCATTAAAATAAAAGTTAAAGACAAAATATATGTATTTTAAATAAAACTTTTCCAGTTACATTCTCTGTTCATTCCACACAGCTGCAATGTAATATATTTTAATATTAAAACAGACTCTTTCTTTCTTAATAAATATTTTATTGTATCCTCACTTGCAAAATTGAATTTAACTTGTTCCAATACTGTGACTCGCAAACCACTCAGGTCTCTCTGACGCATTTCATTAAAATGTTCTGCTATGGGACAAAAACTTTTATTATTTTTTACATCTCTTTTGTGTTCTTTCACTCTATCGCCAAAACTTCTTTTGCTTTCTCTTATATAGAAGATTTTACATGGACATGTTATTGAGTAAATAACACCCACACTTCTACAATTAAAGCTGCATTTTGTTTCAAATTTTAGACCATTAATATTATCAAATGTTGGTGCTTTGTGTTCACAAATTGTACAATTACCACAGGGTTTGGTACCTCAGTGTGGTAAACTGACTTGGGTGTGCATTCAACAATCAGTATGGAGAAAATTTTAGAATGGCATGTGAGTCCACAGCTATGTCAGACACTCCTCAGAACATCTTCTTGTAACATACACTGATGATGTCATCCTGTATAACCTATGCTCAGACAGTATTCAAGACAATTTTATGTTGTGACAGTAACTTTAAGTACTGTCTTCTCAGGTGTCTTTACCTAGATATATAGGGGTTCTAATCTGACAGCATGCAGCATGAGTGTATAACATCCAAAAACTACTTCTGAAGCAATTTTATGTAGAGATGTGACGCCACATACATGTCACACACTCCTCCCAATATGTTATTCTCAGCATAGAATGATGTTATCATCCTTCATCAAGTGCAACATAATGGTGTTAAAATCAGACGCATGTGGTGGGGCTAGTGTTACATTGCATAGCATTCATCTTCTACAGCTATACAAGTGTAATGTTTAAATAAGACCCAATGTACTGCTGTGTATGTGGTTACTGGTACATAAGTCCATTGTATGATCTTTCAAATCACTCTTTTCATTACCACTTAGGAGGACCTTTAACATAACCCCATGCATCTACCATCCTCTGTTTTTCCTCTAGCCACATTATATCCTTCCTGTACAGGAATAAAGGGTTTCCTCATGTTAAACATGCATTCACACATCATGAAGCAGAGTCTTTCCATGAGCCTCTGCAAGCCATCTCCAGACCACTGCATGTGTGATTGCTAATTATGTCATGGTGTGGTGCATATGTCCCATATGGACAGAGGCAGAATGTAATGCAATCCAACAAATATACACATATTCACAGTAATCGTACAATCTTCCATCATATAGATATAGGGAGTTTGTTTTAAATGGTATAATAATGGCTAGGACAATCTGCTAGCTGACAATTTGTCTCACACCTCACATCCTTGCCACCACTAGCCATCAGCCAAAGGGTAATTGCAAACATTACTTCATTTTTCTCCTCAGGAGATCAGCTCATCTCTGTACTCTCTATGGCTAATAACAGAATCGATGGGCTCTGACAACATCCCAGGTTGCCTATAGAGTGACTTAAAACCTGACGTAGCAGACACAATTGGAACCCTACTATAACACAGCCCCCAAACAGCCTATGTTCTCATAGATGGGTGGACAGTAACAGTCATCCTTCTGACCAGGGGGAGCACTACCTGATGCATGATATTATAGACCCATACGCCTGACTCTCCTCATCTGTGAGGCAGACCACTGAGTTATCATGAACTTTATCAAAAAGGACACAAGTAATCTGCCAACTATATACGACACCCAGGTTTGGTTTGTTAAGGCTACATCCTGTCTGTTACATTTGTTTGATGTCTTCAGGAAGGTCCCCAGAGCATGGATGAGTACAACACTCTCATCCTGCATAACATGACCTGGCCAAGGTATCTGACAGAAATCTACACTCAGGTATTACAGCGAGACTATTGCAAGTGGTCATAAACACCTACATCAAGTGGGGAGACAAAATGATCACATACATGACAGATAATGTCAAAGTGTGTGACTTCACCTCTATCTAGAGTCCAGTGAACTGGTTCATACCTCAGGATTCTGTACTAGGCCCTTTCATGTTCATTATTTAAGTCTCAGACGTCAAGACTAACTTACATACCCTTTGTCTAACCAGTTTTGTGTTGGACTTCAAATTGTGGACAATCATTAAATCCAAGATTTGTGTTTGTATAATGCAGACAGTATTAACATAGGCAAAGGAGTGTTGCCAGAGTCATGGAAACACAGTAGATAAACAAAAATCAAGGTGGAGTTAGTTTCATTATGACAGCAAATGCACACGCTAATTACAATATAGACAGACACCCCTATGAGCACACAAAGTGGTATGTGACCTGTGCACTCAGTTAAATAGTATGCAAAACTTCCACCAGCATGTGCCCACAGTGGTGACTAATCCCATGTATGTAGCATACCTCCTGAGTATGTGCAGGACATCCACATCAAAGGGCAGTATAGTTCCCAGGCCTCATCACACCAATAACTGAGTATAATGCTTCCTTTTGCATGAACCTCCCAAACACATCTTCCAGAGATGATTTTGTCAAGTGTATCACTTTTGCAAAGTAAACTCCCTCATATCTCATCAGCCATACCTAAGTATTCTTTCTGCTGCATAATCATTGGGAGTTGACAGTGCAGAACTCTGTTCAAGGTGTTATACAAGATGCATGCGTGATACTTGTTCCTGGTAAATCCATAGCTCATTGACAACATTGTTAGCATGGGATACATTCACGCAAATATGGATTGTGGAATATATATGCCATGCAAACCAGGCATAATTTAGATTACAAGTTTAACAGTTTCCCTCTTAACACCTCTGAAGGGTGTTATTTTTTTTTCAGGAAGTTGTGCTTGAACTAGCTTATAGATTACTGACAAATCATTACGGTTATACAATTGTGTTCTGTGTTCATGCAGAACATCTATACTAGCACACAATCACATATTTAATGTCAATGATGCTGATGAGTGTTATTACTCTGAAATTGTCCATACTTGTGTGGGCTTCTGTCTTCTGTTGTCCGTAAGCCTGTTGCTATGTGTCCCACCTATGCTGATATTACATTCATATTCAAGCAAATCATTCTGCACATCTTCACAATATGCACATATCACCCAGTGTATATATATATATATATATATATATATATATATATATATATATATATATATATATATATATATATATTGTCCTTGATAAATGTCCTCTTCAGTATTCATGTTAGGGTGCTTATATCACAACAAATCTTTTCCATTTATATGTCACTTTGTGTAACAATCACATAATGTTCAATAACTGCATGATGATATGTCTACAGCCACACAGGAGGTGTAAACACCAGTGCATACTGTATTATGTAGATATGTGATTATTATTCATGCTACAACTGTCTTCTCTTTGTGGTGTATGTACATTGGCATGCCCTCATCTGCTATACATTACCATGTTTCACTTGTCATCTTTCCCTATGTTCATTCCTACAATTCAAGTGTGTGGCCATTTTCAATACACACTTCCTCAGACTAATTATTAGTAATGCAGTCCATGTACCCTTGCTGATCACCAGTAAAGCAAAAATGTTAATCTGTATGCTTAAAACAGATTTGCACAGTACTGTGCACTGACAACACTTTTCTTTATAATAAAGCAGCGCTTTATGCATTGCCTCATATTAAGCCATGGTAGGCATTATGACTATCTGCTTAATCAAGCAGGACTGATTTCTCATAGGTAAACATGTCTGCATGTATTCATGCTGTATTATAGGTTCATAAGTTCACAGGTGTGTACTAGGCTAATGGCTCTGGGAGCCTTTACAAGCCTAGCCATAGGATTATCCTGGCATCATGCCACTCGACCTTAGTTTCCAGTGTCTCTGTCGAGTAGAGCCACTGGAGTTATCCACAGGTTGAATTTTCTATTTCCCATCCACTCATCGAGATTTCTCTTGAAGAGGGTCAGCAAGGTGCTCTGCTTGACATGTATTGCAAGTCTGTTCCATAGCATGGGCAGTCTCTGGGTTATGAATCTGTCTCTCCAGTACATTCTGTTGGTTGTGGTAAGAGGTTGAGGTCTCTGGAGCATGTGGTGCTGAGGGATTGGGATTTCCTTAGATGTAGCATTTCTAACAGAGTTGGGACAGACATGGCTTTGTAAGTCAAGCAGAGATCGCCTCTAAGTAGGTGATATGAGACAGAGAATAGTTGTAGTTTTTTGAGTCTGTCCATATAGGACAAGTGTTTAAGGCCTAGGATCCTCTTTGTGAGGTACTTTTGTGGCCTCTCCAGTTGTTGCAGGTGTCTAGTGAGGTAAATGCTAAATGGGGCATTGTACTCGATGACTGGCCTAATGAGGGAAGAGTAGAGGGAGACAATGACCTCTTTCTTCCCGGATGCAAAACCCTTAGTAATGAGATGTGCCACATAGAAGGACTTTCTGACCACAGTGGCAATGTGGTGATTAAAAGAGTGGTTGCTGTCAACCTGTGTTCCCAGATCTCTTATAACACCTTCTGTGTTCAGTGGACTACCATCAATGTGGTAATTCATGGGAACAAGGTTTTTCCCAAAGTGGATGACAACACATTTTTTGTAACTGAGCTTAAGGCCATGGTTCTGACACCAGTCGTTGGTCTCAGTGAGGCCATTCTGTAAGATGTCAACATCACTTGTGGAGTTAATAATAGTTCCCAACTTGCAATCATCCGCAAACTTTATCAGGCATAGTCCTTTTATGTTGGCCTGGACTTTAGAAAAGTAGATCGCAAACAGGAGAGGACCCAGGACAGAACCTAGTGGGACTCCACTCATGACTAGTCGGCAGTCTGACTTGGAGTCAGCTACTTTCACACTGTGAGTTCTATCTGTTGCAAGCCACAAAACTTTGCTTGTATTCATTTATGCATGATGCACTGCATGCACATGCAGTTACCACTGCTGCTCATTGCTCTAGCATGTAAATTACATGTAGGCTGTGCACTAAGCCTACATGGAGTTTATTGAATCCCCAGCTATATGTCATTAAGAAGTTTTCTTGTATTGAAAAAACAGTATACAAAAAAATGACTTGTAAGTGCAGCCTGCAAAATAGTATGTGTTAGAAGGTCACAATGGAAGATATAACAATCAATCAATAAAAATTATATCAATCCATCTAATGTTGTTGATTTGCATCTGACTCCTGGAGTGACCATGAGATCAGCTGACTCATTCTATATAGTTTATTAAACAAGAAGAGAACAGAAGGAGATTGGTAGGTCTTTCTTCTGTATGTCATTCACACACACACACACACACACACACACACACACACACACACACACACACACACACACACACACACACATCACCTAAGGACAATACAGTCAGTAGTACACTTATTATATTGTTCAGCAGTGTTGTAATAAACTGGACTACTGGAGAAGATGTAGTCTTTGTCCAGAAAGTAAACTAGCCTAGAATCAAATCAGATGAATTACTCTTATGATGTGAAAATGACACTTAGATTGCCACTGTGATACTCCAAAACTGATTACTGGCTATTTCTGTAAGTGTTAAGCTCTATAAGAAGGCAAGAAAAAAAGAGTTACCCATTTTATCAGACTGAGGCCTACCTTTCACAATATAATGTGCTAATTCTTAATCTTGGTCTAGAGATGTGATGTTTAGTTTGCTATGCAGGTGGAGATATGAAGATCTAAAAGGTCCCATCACACAGTGATTTTAAGTGATTCTGTAGAGCCAAAGAGTTTCATTCCAGGTATTTTACATGTCTGCTTGGCATTAAGACATTCCTGTAAAATACAAATACAACATGCAGTGTTTCTGACATCATAACAATTTATTCATCAGGGATATATTTCTACAAAAGTTATGTAACAAAACAAATCCAGTGATGGTATAACAATGTATGATCATCATTTCCTATAACAACTCTTTTCTTCATTATCCATTTGTGACCCTGTGATGAAAGTACATTTTCAAGTATATAAAATAAAAGATTTTCTATTCAGGAAGTACTTAAATGAGCATTTATTTCTTTCTTTGGCAAATATCCATGTCTAACCAAAATGTGTCTGTTGAAGCACACAGGCTTGAGTTTATATTTGGATGGATTCTCCATGAGTGTAAATTATTTTTAACCTTGGGATATTGCACCAGTAGTGGAGGTGTGAGGGTTTCTTCTGTTGAGATGTGGAATATACTTTTCCCAGAGGAATTTAGATCTAATAACACTGAAACTGGAATGTCAAACAAAGACAGCCAATGATAGTCTTGCCTTCTGTCTGTAACATGGATATGCTAAATTCGATATATTGTAATTGGCAAGTAACAATTTTAATCCTTATTTTATAGCAAGCTAATAGTCAGAAGTATTTATTTTAATAAATTTAATTTTGTATTTTAATAGTGAAAGAGCAGCATTATTCCAAATGATATCAGAATATCTTCTCACAATAGCACTAACTATAGGAAGAAGAAATCTCTCTTGTCTAATAGCCCAGAAAAAAAATATTGATATGCAATTATTTGATCCATGGTTTAAACAAAAATGAGCAAATATAGTAAAATGAAGAGAACTCAGAGTGAAAAATATTACTGAGGCTAATTACTCTTGCTTGGTATATGACAAGGAAATATTTTTACGAACCTCCAGTTTTTAGTGCACACAAATGAATTATGGGAATTTGCTCTACATTTTCTCATTCCATTAGGGTAACACAATGTAACTACATGCAGAAAAAAGAAAGGAAAACAAGGATTTTGAAAGAAACACTGGATAAATGTCAGTGGCAGCTGGTGACTTCAAATCAAAGCGGGGCTGCAGGAGACAGCTGAATGGGTGGGGTCAATGGGAGGGGTTGTGGCCAACTAGAAAGGGGAGGAGCTATACTCAAAACCACATAAATTAACTAAATACGCTGCCCTGGGTTCCAAACCGTCATTATGAGAGTCCAATCAAGACAAAATGAAGTGTAGAAGAATAAAACTATTTCAATGCATTGACTGCATGACAGCTTACTTAATATCTAGATGGAAACAAAAAGGTTGGGAGGCATGAAAAAATAAATTACTTTTTAAATACATTAATGGAATGCCAGTCAAAATCAAGTATAAGAAAAACAAGCAGCACTCAACTCAAACCACTTCTTGCACTGCAGTTCTAATTATAATTTATATTCAGCGTTATTAAAGTACCAAGTAACATGCTGAAAGTAGAAATCTCTGATGCCCCCACTTGTAAAAATGTTTCTTATCCAAAAAAAGACCTGCTGCCTGACAACTATCTACTTGTTTCATGGGGAAAACATGATCAAAGTAAAAACATGAAAAGCAAACAATAAATAAGCTCAAGATACATTGCTTAAAAGGATTACTGTAAAGGTTATGGACCACACAATTGGCATTCTGTTTAGTTTACGGGTAAAGCATGCAGAGATGACTGGAAGTCTCCAAGTGTAATGAGCTACTTAAAATAATGTAATCCTGTCCTTTATTACAAATACTGTCATATGCATTTCAATACCCAAGGCTTATACATTATCTAGTTAAGTATTCTCTACATGGCAACAACAGAAAGGCTTTCAATGTTGGCAATTCTTTAACAGTATGCTTATTAAAGCTTACTTGCATCTTACGATCTCAGCCAAGCTTACCTGATGGTCATTAAAGTATTGCTACTTAAATACAGAGCAACAGGCACTTTGAATAATAAGCATAAATCAACAGTACAAAAAATATGACAGAAACCAGATCATTCTGCAAAAATCAAGGACAGATGAAAAGCCACTCTAGTACTTGTGTCTACCTTGGATGGGGGGATACTCTGCACATTTACACTGCATAACTACTCCTTGCCTTGCTTCGACGCATCCAGTCTCTACATGGTGGAGTGGGGTGCAACAAGTATGTCAAAATTTGAAATGTTTCTGGCTGACTGTGATGGCCCTGACACATTTGTCATACCTCTCAACCTCAGAGCAAGAAATCTGGACAAAGCCATACATAGAAGTGGGACAAAGGCCCAAAAATAAGGACAATATTTAAATATTGTTCTTATAAACTTAGAAAGATAATAGAATAGGTCTTGTATGCATTTTCTGAATGGTATGAAATCTGAAACTCAAATGTCTGTCATTATTTTCTAACTTCAGTCTTTAATGATTTGTCACTAATTTGCAAAAAAAAACACAATTTTATGAAAAATGGACCAAAAATGTGATGTAAAAATATAGAATAGCCACATAATATAGCTGGGAACCTGTCAAAGAAGGGACACTTTAATATTAGTACTGCTAACTTGAGCAGCTGACAAAATAAAAGAATCTACATGCATTTCTGAAATAAAAGTAATCTATAACTCTGATTATTACAGTTATTTCCTAATTGTAAACCCTCCATGTTTTTCTTCTAAAATTGCTATTTTGCAGAGGGATTATTAGGGGGAAGAGCAACATTTTGAGCCAAAATCAGGGACAGTTGAGAGGTTTGGCTATGCCTAATTCTATAAAGCAATTTATTTGCATGTACCTCTCAACCTGTTAATGCAATAAATCTGGACAAGGCCAAATATATTGGGAGAACATATAAACAGTACTAAAAATTGGTCTTGTATAAACTGAGACAGTTGATAGAACAAAAGGTCTTATACTTTAGCATGCATTTTTCTGAAGGTTATGAAGTCTGAAACTCAGTGTGTCATTATTTAGTGACTTAATTCCTAAATGATTTGCCAGAAAACCACAAATTTTATGAGGAACAAACCAAAAATAAGAAGCAAAAATCTATTCATTCTTTGAACATCTGGACAGTTGGGAGATATAGTTCAGCTGAGGCTGTCTTTAAGTTTGTCGCCCTTCCCCCTCACAAAATCATGGTCGAATGGAGCCTCCCCCTGCAGGCATTCCAATGATCCATTACTTGGCTATTTCACTCTATTTACCATAAACACTAATGTGCATACTGATTTACTTCTGTGATGATTTGGACTTCATTTGAAAGTTTTATTTTGCATTTTACAGCACAAACACTAAGGCATCTGCTAAACAAACTTAGCATTAAAACGTCTCTGCCCTTGAAACTCACATTCATTGAAACAGCATTGAAACCCACATTCAAAGAAAATACATTTTACCAGTGGCAGATAAAGATTAATTCGGGGCTGTTTTCAAATCATAGGCCCCTTGCATATGAAACATACATGTGCTCTTTGATATACCTTCCTATTGTTTTGAACATTTTTCCAGTAAACTATGAAGCAAAACGCATGCACCAATAATGACAAAACTGCCCAATTCAGAACATCTTTCCAGTAAACAATGAAACAAAACGCATGCACCAATATGACAAAACTGCCCAACAATTCTACAGTCCACCATTTTCAGTAAATATGCACAATTCTACAGTCCACCATTATCAGTAAATATGCACAATCTCTGTAGAAGTAAAAAAGCCATCTAAATAATTCCACATTAAATAAATCTGTAACTAATGAAGAGGTTGCTGCTAGCAAACACCTTTATATTTCATGGTTTCATCGAAAAATAAAGTGTCTGATGCCCCTGAGGAATAAATTGCCTGTATTACATTAAAAATGATAAGCTAGTAATATTGCAATAGGAAATGTATGGCAAACTGATAACAGGCTCATAGTTAGTATCTTAACTTTTTCAGTACGGCAGCATTCACCCCTTGTGGGAGTAGAACCAACAACCTTCTGCATCAAAAGCAAGTGTAAAACCTGTTGTGCTATTAACAATGCAAGCTGACTGAGCATAAGCAGCACTAAACTTCTCTTCCCCTGCAGCTCTCAGCTCCTTGTAAAATCTACTCAATACTCAACTGCATCTCAACTTCGCAGCACAAGAAATCTGGAAAAAGCCAAATTTATTGGGGGGGGGGTCAAAAACCAGGGACACATTAAACATTGCTTGTATAATCTTGGAAAGTTGCTAGAATAAAATGCTGCGTTACCACCATACATTTTACTGCCAAGGTCCCTGTGCAAAAGAGTCAGAGCAACATACCACTATGCCAAATTAGCTGCTTTGTGAAAGAAAAATGCTGTGTTACCACCATACATTTTACTACCAATGTCCCTGTGCAAAACAGTCGGAGCAACATACCACTATGCCAAATCACCTGCTTTGTGAAAGAAAAATGCTGTGTTACCACCATACATTTTACTGCCAAGGTCCCTGTGCAAAACAGTCAGAGCAACATACCACTACGCCAAATCAGCTGCTTTGTGAAAGAGCGGAAGACTGAAACTTAAATGGCTATCATTTAATGAATTCAGTTCTCACCATAGCTGTCAACCTCTTAGCACAAACACCTGGACAAACCCAGTAATGAGGGAATACAGCCCTCAAACACATTCAGTGAATTCAGTTCTTGCCACAGCTGTCAACCTTAGCACACACATCCTGGACAAAGCCAATAATGGGGTAATACAGTCTCAAAAATAAGGGCAAAAAGGTTGTGTTACTATATATTTCCTGAAGAATATGAAGTCTGAAATTCAAATGCCTGTCAATGTTACTTCTGACAGAACAAAAACAATTTTCAGCAGAGGCACAGGGAGAAATACTGCAGACACATGTCTTTGTAAAATGGCAGGACACCAGAGCAAATCCACACAAACACAGGGATGAGATGCAGACTCTACACAGAGGGCACCCCAGCCAAGAATCAAACCAGAAAACCTATAGCTGTGAGGCAACAATGCTACCACTGCACCATCAACTATGTAAGGAATTAAATATTCAGAAACCTGAAGTCTGAAATTCAAATGCCTGTCAATTTTATTTAACATTTGTTAATCAGGACAGTCTGACTTGGAACAAAAAAAAACTATTTTCAGCAGAGGTCCAGGAAGAAATAATGCAGACATGTCTTTGTAACATGGGAGGACACAAAAGAAAACCCACGCAAACACAGGAAGAAGATGCGGACCCCACACAGAAGGCACCCCAGCCAAGAATCAAACCTGAGAACCTGCAGCTGTGAGGCAACAATGCTACCACTGCACCATCAAATATCACACGTTATAACATTTAGAAACCACAGATATTATGAGGAACAGATCAGATCAAATATGAGACAAAAATCTGCAATTTTTTTACAAATGGTGGTGGGTAGGGAATTCAGGTCCTTAATACCTGCATACAAGGTACAGGGTTCAAGCCTGAGGTATTCCCTACCACACCACCATGAGTTTGTTCTAGCCACCAGTATATAGCAACTGGGGCATTTACACACACACACACACACACACAGTGTATATATGTAAACAAAATACATACAGAACTCCAAGCACAAGACCCAAACTATCACTGCCATCCAAAGGAGTTGGAGGAACAGGACATACTAACCTCACTGTCTGGCAGTTAGTGCAGAAGATTAAGGCTATGTGCTGCTACCTGTGCTTCAGAGTTTGATACCATTGTCTTCATTTGTTGTGTGACCTTGAGTAAGTTACCTAACTAACTATACAGTGCTTTGGGAAACTGGGAAGTTGGGCAAGGCTACTTAATGGTCTCACTGACTGCATGCCTACCTAGAAAGTCCCTACGAATGGCATATTTATTATCAACAAATAAACTGCCATCCTGTTGAAAATGATGAACAACCTTTACCATACTTTTCAAACAACTGAGCATTCAAGTGGTAGCACTTTCTGATGTATAACAACAGCAACTACAAGTACTATTTTCCGTATAGTTGTGAATTCTTCACAGAGTTCTGCAATTTAACCGCATCTGTACTTCATAAATATTTAATTCGCTTAGCATAAAAGGAGCTATACAAATCATTGCACCAAACCTAAATCATAGAATCGGATGTGGCGGTGCTTTCTGTATGCAGGCTAGTGAATGAACCATGACATTAATGCATACATCTTCCTTTGTAAGGTGTAAAAATGAAAATACAGTTACAAAATGTAAGGGTGCATGATCCAGAAGACAAAAGTGGTCTAAAGGTTACCACCTATTCCTCTTTGCGCAGGACATTCACTATATGGGCACTTGTGTTCTGAAAAAAAGTGAAAATGGCAAATGTCCTGAGATTTTATGAGGAAAAAAATAACCTTCCTTTAACACTGGCACAAACAAATTACTTAAAGGGAAAACGTCACTGTTATAAATGAAACATTAAGAATACTGGATATACACGATATTGAGTATTTGTTTTGTACATTTTCATTTGGTGTCCAGTTTTTTTACACAGTGCAATATTTTCTCCAAATGTAGTGCTAACCAGGTCTTAAAGAACAAATTGTGTCATTAGTCGATTCTCAATTTAAACATCAAGAAGGGCAGTATTACCACAGGTACGGCCAGGGTGAAGTGAGACAGGATACAATTTCTAGAACAGCTCCACGAAAACCTTTCAGGATTAACAACACCCACATCTATCAGCTGTCCAGAATTTCGTAAAATGTTCACATTTTTGCCTCATATTTCAGTATGTTCTTCATAAAATTTGTGTGTGTCTGTGTTTGGTAAATCACTGAGAATTGAAGGGACTAGTGACAGACATTTGAGCTTCAGATTTCATATTCTGCAGAAAAAAATGCATGCTCATGCAAAACCTATTATTCTATCAAGTTTCTAATTATACAAGATTAGCATTTAAAACAGGTCCCTGATTTTGGGCTTTCAATCCCCCTCCCCCCATTATTTTTGGCTTTATCGTGAATTCCTGCATTAAGAAGTTTAAAAGATGTGCTAACACCTGCTCTGAATCCTACTGAAGACAAGTGTAAGGAAATGATGTACGTCTTCTGGTCAACAACTTTTAACCATCTTAGGTGAACTCTTTGAGTGTGTAGCTCCACTTGAACTTCTAGTCTTGTAAATTTCCACTTGTTCCTGTTTAAGGGTGCTGAGTGCAGTGTGGGAATCAGTTTAGCAAGTAGCAACCCTTTCCCACAATGCATATACGCAGACAAACACAACCAAAAACATAACACACACATACACACACACCTGCATACCCCATCCGATATACCCTCCTGCTAGTGGACCAAGTAATTCTTTATAAGTGTACACACACACCACATCCGATGCACTCTCCTGCTAGTGGACCAAGTAATTATATAAAAGTGTGTGTGATAGTATCACTCTTCCACCCTTAGGATCCCCGCACACACACACACACACACACACACACACACACACACACACACACACACACACACACACGCACACACACCCCCTCTTTCTTACCTGGAGCGATGTGGATCCCTTCGTGCCATGAATACATCCACAGCTATCTGATAGCTGTTAGTGCACTACAAACCCTGCCTGCACACTACGTCCTTTGGAGCACATCCACCACGCGAGATTCCCCTGCCGAGACTCCAGCCTGCCTGCTGACGTTGCAGTCCGGGTCCGATCCATTCCCAGTGACAGTCTATGCAGCAATAACTGCATAGACTTCTGGGAGCTCTGCTCTTCCATGTTTCCCAGTCCGGACTGCTGCTGAGACAGTCTGCGCGTGCTCCAGACTGTCTCAGCAGCAGTCCGGACTAGTGCTCATGGGCGAAGTCCGCGAAATTTTAAATTTTCATTTTATCCTTTATTTTCTTTTATTTTCTTTAATTTTATAGCTGGGGGGGCTGCAGTCCGGCAGTCCAATAGCACGGGCCACCCCTGATAAATGTTAACAATCACTTTTCTTTAAAAAATAGACTTTGATAACTAGCAGTCATATGAAAACTCACATAAATCCTTTTAAAATAAACCACTAAAAACTGAAAAATAAATAAATTCATTTTAACTTTTCCCACACTTTACTATCCTATAATAACTTTATGTAAAATTGCATTTAATATTTAATATATTCAGTGTGGATAAAAATGAATACAGTCAAATGACTTACTATTAAAATATTTATCAGACATGAAATATAAATGATAAAGGCAGAAATTAACTATCAAATTAATATAAGCATTTAGATTTTAAAATACTGATCAATGTAACATGTAAACTGAGACCAGGCAATCCATCTGCTTGCAGTTTGAGCTGACACTGAAATTTAATTATTTTATTTATTTATTTTAATTCGTTAACTGGCTATGTGGACTGGCCCTAAGACCCATCTCTGCAAAGACTCAGGCCAATAAGGCAAAACAATATTCATAAACATTATACAAGACCATAATAACATGAGATTATAAATGAACACAATAAGTTCATAAATTTATGCATGATTATTGATGCTGCCTGTAATATTGTCCATAATAACATGATTAATCACATTAAAACTCAGTTTTTAAATTTACTACCAGTAGTACTCTTAAAACACATGCACACACACACACACACACACACACACACACACACACACACACACACACACACACACACACACACACACACACACACACACACACACACACACACACACACACACACACACACACACACAGTGTGTGTGTTAAGAGAAACTAGAAGAGCTGTGCTTATCTAATGTGTTGTTTTTTTTTTTGCCCTCATATAAATATCTTTAGTCATATCATACTAAAAAAGAACTGCATTTGTACATCTTATAAACTGATAATTTTGTGCCCCGCGGTAGTGGTGCTGCGGTTGCATTTTCGCCTCACAGCAAGCCATTGTCCCGTTCAATTCTCAGCTAGAGCGTCTTCTGTGTGGAGGCATGCGTGAATGAGCATGCCTTCATTGAAAGTTGTGCGTCAGGGCTGGTAACTCGGCGCGTAAAAATCCACTACCAAACATTAGCGGACCTAAGTTCTGCTGTGGCGACCCCTAACTGGGATAAGCCGAAAGACAGAACATAACCTAATAATTTTGTGCAGGAGCTTTTGTAAGAAACAACTCCTTTGATATCCTGTGCATATGCTATTAAATCTGCCATCTCTTGTCATTCCACTGTACTGAATAGGCATCTCTTTGCAAACGCTTGGTTGTCTGCTAACTCAGTTCAATGTCGATTAGCTCATGGGAATTTGTGAAGCTGCTTAAATCTCACTTGAGACAGGCGCAGGATGTTGACACTTTGTAAAAAAAAAAAAAAAAGTCATCACCTGCCTGTTCATAGGATACTGAAAGAAGAATGTCGTATGAAACATTGACCAGAATGAATATAGTTACTCAACTACCAAGAATAGTAAAATCAGTCATATTTTCATATACAATCTTTTCTCTGATTGTCTCTAATTAATCTTTTCATCTCTTTGTAAAAATCAAATTATATTTGTGAGAGCCAACAATAAAATGTTTTTTTTTTCACAATGCTTTCAATGCATATTTTAGTTGCAGAATTTCCAGTTGATTCCAATGTTAGCAATATGTTACTTGAAAAGTATACAAATATTGATAGGTAATGAGAACTTCATCAGATCAGTTGACCACAAATCCAAATGTGTTAGCAAGTGAAGAAGTAATTAAAGTGTTGAAAAAAGGGTAATAGTGGTTCTCCACGAACTGTAAATCATCCAGCTGGAACTTTCACTACAGTATGTGTTCAGAATGCAGATACATCTGTAAAGGTCCCATTGTGTATCTCAGATACTTTATAAGATAAAATACTTGTGGACACTGTTTCTACAACAATTATGACTTAGATTACTAAGCTTTATATTCAAGCTGTGGCAACTTCTACTTGAGTAAGACCATTTATTGCAGTGCATTTGTGAATGTATTTAAGCTGTAAGAACAAAATAGAAAAATAGTCAGTTATGTTATGTATATTACATTCAGTGCTGCAGCTTGGTCAGCTGATGCCTTCCTCAAATGATAACCCACAAGCAGTATGAAGGACCAACAAAATCTGAAATGTAGGACAAAAAAAAAAAGATTTCTGAAACTGAGTACCATTTTTTTCAGATTTTCAGAACTTGTTTCTGTTTGCTAATTATATAAATATCAGTACTGCACTCCAGTCCAGCCAGCAATCAAACCACTGAGTTGCAGACTGACAAAAGTGTTATGTCTACAGCTTTCACGCATGGTAGCTGTTCTTTTTATCTCATCCTAAATACCATACTGATTGTCATAATTCCTCTTTTAAAGGATCTTTTGTTGTTGTTGTTGTTGGTTTCGATTCCATCAAGATGGGAACTAGAGTGGGGTGATGTCAATAGTCTATTGGAACAGTACGAGCAAAATTATCAAATAAAATTAAGGGTAACATTTCCATCAAACTTAAATGAACACATTATTAAATGAGTGTTCAGTTTGTGGTCATTGAAACAAAAGATGTGTCTTCACACATAATTATGCTATTGCTGAGTAAAAAAAAAAAAACAACTGCAGCCAATCCAGTCAGTGTTTAATCTTTAATTCTTCTATCAGTGTGTGACAAATAGGCAGATGGCAATTTTTGTTACTTGCACCTGCCTTAGGCATTTCCACCATTAATGCCACCTTGATTATTTGAGGGGACTTTTCAAGCAGATCCATGAACATATTGTAATTCAGTACTCATTGTCTACTGTAACAGATAGCCATTAGTACACCTGAGCTATTTTTTAAAGCATAGACTGGAGGGAGGAAGTATATGCGGCAGAAGGCCAACTGCATGTCTGTGGAGGTGAGCTATTCACAAGCAACTGCACAAGAACCCCATTTTTTTATAATTTATACCCACAGCTTATGTGGAAAAGATTCTTCAGTATGGTTCTACAGTTATTACTTCAGGCGGGTCCAGTTTAGTCTTTTTAATATTATCACCAAACTCTTCCTCAGACAGCTTAAATTTAAAATTATAATTAGTGACAATATTGTTTGGCCAACACTGCAACAATGAATTTATAAAAAAATGATACTTTCTCACCCCATAATGGTACATTTGTAGTATTTGAGTGATTCTGTGAATGAGCTATTAGGTCTACTAAAAAAGCCTGCAAGAATGTATTGCAAGTAAGTTAAAAAAATCATTGTTACTCTGCTCCTGAAAAAGGGTTGTGAATGGCCTGTTCAGACAATCCCAGTTAAAATGTAATAAATAAGTAACTAGCTTAACAAATAAATAACATATTAAAGAAAATGTTTTGTGCATAATTTGTCATACCTGATATATGAGGGAAGTTGAAAATTGATGCTTATGATTACAATAAAGATTGTTTTCAGGTGACACTTTTTATAAAAAAAATGTCATTTTATATTACAGCTTACAAACATGTAAACAATGCTGCTTTGAAGGTATTTCATGATGGCATAATTGCCACAGATAAGTTTAATTTCTTTCATAAACCCTATCACTGAACAGGAACAGAATTCAGCATTCTAGTGACAGTTCTAGAATTCTCGACATTCTAGTGGTTTAAAACCACACTACTGACCACCAAGTGGATGCCACATTAATGTAATACAATGTACTTTGTTATATGCACTAATAATTTATTTTTGAGGTGTTTAAGACAATTCAACATAGCAAACTTGACACCTACATATTTTCCTGTTGGTTGCATTGAAAAAGCTATAATATATACTAGTCTTTCACAAGAATACATAATTAATCCATTTACAGAAATTATAATAGGCATTGTCCAATTTCATGTTTTATATATTGTAGTGGACATTGCCTTAAACAGCATTTGCTTCAGGCAATTGAGAGGAAATGTTATATGTGGCAATGTACCATCTGTTTGTTGACTTAGCCTTACCTTAATGGGAGAAATGAATGTTGCTAAAATATCCCTGTTTAGATTTCCATGCTTCTATTTTTGTTTTATAGATGACACATATTTACTTGGCCTGGCAGTGAACAGGATATGGAGGAATTTTAAGCTTAAAACTTTAACTGCTCTTTTTTGAAATTGTTCTATTTTTATTAAAGAAAACATGTTCCATTTTGAAGATATTACCATCAATTTCCATCAAGATTTAAATAGACGATTTAGTAGATGAAGAAAACTCATATCACTCACTGTTCTAACCATTCTCACATCAGCTCTTGATAAGCATGTGTTTTTCCAGGAGTTCTTTATACTTGCCACTATAATTGCTGAATTTTCACTTTTCTTTCCTTTTCTGCTGTCATCTTGTTTATATTTCCATTTTTGGCACTTTCATCTATTTCCTGAGTCTTGACTACCTCTTGTTTGATTTACATTCTCACTGCTTTCAAACATGCATCTGCAAAACTTAGAAAACATGTCATGATTGACTTCTGCTCCTTCTGCATTAGAACTTTCATTATTTTTAGATCTGGTTAGGTTAACAAATATATATGTAGTCCTACAATTGCAGAGCTATACATATAGTCAGTTTTAAGATGGCCCACACCTCCATTAGAATAAGTTCTACATAATCTTGTTATGCAGTGGTTATTAAATAGCATTTGATAGGCATAAAATGTTTTTCTTGTGTTTTTGTCCATATGATTCATTGCTGTTTGGGGCCAGTCTGTTACACTAAAGCTGTAAGTTAAAATAACAATATCAACCTGATATAAATCTTGGTCATTATTTGCAGATGTCAAGAAGGTTTTCAGTGTTAGCATTAGTCTGCTGAAGTATTCCTTACTAAGATTAGTTCTAATTTTTTTATAATTTATTGCTCACTCTTTTTCTATTTCCAAGTATTTATACATGTTCTGCCATTCAAGTTCCTTTATAACACTTTCCTGTCTCAGGTTGATATTTTCCTGGTATTGTAATATTCCTACAATAAATATTGCTTTGCAACATTTATCAAGATCAGATGTCTTTCTTATATCATTTGAAAAGATTTTATCCATTTGTAGTTGTGAATTCAGATCCTCATTTGATGAGCTATACAATTTTAAGTCACCCACTAAGAATAAAAGAGATGTGTTTGAACAAGATTTGTTTCTGGAAGTCAAGCTGTAACCATAGCCTAGTCAATTAAGTAAACAGATTATTGGTATAAGTGAAGACAAACCAGCAATGGTGATAGGGATCACCCTTGAATATCGTCTTAGCAATTCTAACCCTGGAGTAATAATTTTATCTTTATCATGACTCAGCTGTAAAGTGGTGTGTCACTGTTCCATAGACACCACAATGTAATTCATCAATGTAGGATTTATCTTATATATCTATAAGCATTCCTTAAACTATGAGTGGGATACTTACAAGTACTTTTTTGTAAGTTCTTTAATATGGCCTTGTTTAACAGTGAACAACTCTTTTTTTTCACATGATCTTTTTTTTTTCTATTACCATCATAGATTACTTTTCTAGATGGCGATAAACTCTGGCAGCATTAATTCCTGTGTTTCATGTATATATGTTGTTGGAAAGCAAGTTATTGTCTAAAGGTCTTAGAATAACTTTTAGGTTCATAGCTAATGAGCAGTGTGTTTTTACCTGTTATTAAACAAGATGGTGTCTGTTCCAGATGTGCACATAAGTAATTTTTACTCAAGGCTAAAACTTTGTGTAAATATGTTAATACATTTAGCCAGAAGTTATATGCTGCATCAGGACTCACACATTTTCATTTAGGAGTTTCTATTATGCCTCACATTTTCTGGCTGTTTCTCCTAATCATATCCCCTGTATTGCAGCTTCTTACTGTTTATTGTATCGCAGGTATCCATTTTGTATCTGTCATGTTTAATGGGATCTTCATAGATGTTTCTCCAAAATGTACCTGTCTTTCTTTTTTTCATTTCTGCTGCTTTTGCTCTGCTTACCAATTTATTTTAAATCATTTTGGGTCATTAGTTTTATACTTTTATTCCTTTAAAATTATTTTCAAGCCTTATAAGTTGTTCTGCTTATACTGTTATTTTTAGTTTGTTATTTGAAATAGTGTATGAAAAACCCTGTTCTATTTTGTTCTGATATTTGATGCAGATTCAATAAAGCCTACATTGTCTGCTAAAACCATGTGCATGATAGCACACTGTTTAATATTCAGAAAGTGGCTCTACATGACTTGTAGAGCCGCATAAACAAGTTAAACATTATGGCATGCTAATTATAACAAAAGCAGCTGAACTGTATGCTAATCAACCAATCCAAGATGGAGGAGCTATTCAACAAGCTATAAAGCATATGTGTAGACTCAGTGCTGGTTTTTCCTGTAAATTACAAAACCTATTGGAATACAGCACTGCAAACTAAGTTCCATGGAAAGAATGTTAGGGGTTGCTGTTACTCTTATTCATGTGTATGTGCAGCAGGCCCAAGTCTATGCTGCTGCTGCTGTTAATAGACTACAGCCAAGAAGGAGAAATGCATTTCAACCCTGCTTAACTTTTCACAATCTGCATGAGGTGGAACTGATAGAGTGCTACAGGGTGGATAGAGACACACTACAAGAACTCTGTAACCTCTGTCATCCTCAACTGACAGCAAGGACAGACCAGGGGGAACCCATCTCAGTGGAGACTAAGATATGGGTAGCACTTTAAATTTTAACTACAGGAGCCTTACAGAGAACTTACAGAGACCGACAGAACAACTGAGACATGATGGGGTTGTCACAGGCATCAGCATCCAGGGTCCTCCATCAATTCCTGAATGTTATGCTACGTCACGCCAGTGAGTAGACATATTTTCCTCATACACCTAAGGACAGAGCCAGAACTATGCAGGAGTTTTACCCTGTAGCACACTACCCTGAACATCTGGGTGACATAGACTCTATAAATGTAGAAATCAAAGGGCCACTTGGGGAACAGTGAAGGGTATATATAAATAGAAAGGGCTACAACTCCATTAACTGCCAGGTCATGTGTAATGCTAAGGGGAATCATCCTGAATGTGTGGGCTAGAACCCCAGGTAGTTACCATGACTCACATATCTGGCACAACTCTCAACTGTGTAAAATGAGGGGGGGGGATCCCTCAGGGTCATTTACTGGGGGAAGAAGGTTATGCACTGGAAGTGTGGCTGATGATGTTTATCAGAAATGCACACACACCAAATGAAAAACGCTATAACGAGGAGCATGCTCAAAGAAGAACTGTCATAGATAATGAGTTTGGGCTGCTGAAGTTGTGGCTCCGGTGCATTGACACATATGGGGGAGCCCTGCAGAGCAATAACTGTACATGCGCTGAAATATTCACCTTCTGTGCCACGTTTCACAACATTATCATGAGAAAACAGCTTCAGCAGAAACAGCAAGGGGAAGGGTCACACTTCCCACCACCACCGGCAAGGTCACCACAGCTACATGCAGGTGAGGAGTCAGAGGGGGAGCCAGCAGCTGCTGTGGGTGTAGACAGATGTAGGCATGAAAAAATATGTCCTTGCACTGGCCAAGAGGCAATGGATAACACATACTCACCACCTAAAGGGCTAAAACCTTCATCCTATGCACACACATACAGTAACATTGATATCAGACAACACTCACAACCTTCCCTTAGCCATGTAATGGCTGTGAACTGCTAACAGAATCAGCCCTGAACTAAACCTCTTGCAACTGCCAGATTTCCAGGGTAAGTGATGAACCTGAACTAGAAAAAATAAATATCTAAGAATACAAAAGGAATGGTGTATACTGTTACTTGGTAATGTAATTAAGTATAAGGTGGGTGATTTTTACAGCAATTAGATCAAGACGTGACAACAGTTACTTAGGTGAGTACATGTGTCATCTATTGACTAACAAACCTCATGTATCAAAGATTCACCATTCATACATGTAAAATCTTCAGATTTTCACCAAATGTCCACAGTTTAGCTTAACACTTTTTTACTAGCAAATCATTAGAGTGAAGTTATAAAATAATGACACACATTTCAGTTTCAGACTTCATATCCCTTACAAAAAATATAAAAATAGTAATGGAAAACCTGTTACTCTATCACCTGTCTAAGTTTGTAAGACCATGGTTTTTAAAAACTTTACCAACTGTTGGGCCTTTGTCACACTTTTATTTATGGCTTGGTCTGCTTTGTTGGTCTACGAGGTTGTGAGGGATGTACACAGTACAACAACATGTAAGTAGGAAGTAAAGTTTGCAAAACAGCACCACAAGCACAGATATACTAAGCACTAAGTCAGAGCTGCATCCTGAGCATCAGACAAAAGGATTATGTATTTCCAAATCCAAAAAATAGAAAACAAGGATACGGCACAGTTATCATCATCTGCACAGGGTGTTGTTTGTGTGTGTGTGTGTGTGGGGGTAGGGTATCAGGAGGCTGACACAAAAGGTAGTGAGTCTGTGTGAGTAAGAAAGAGAAACAGACAGACATTTGGCATTTGGCATTTGGCATTTAGGCACTGCATCTAAGCAGGTCTTTGCTTCTTTGTGCAATGTGCAGCACTGCACACTGCTGTGCAATTGTGTACCAAAGCTGGACAGTTAAATTCAACAAATTTTCCCTTAAAACCTAGGTAGAAATATCCATTCACCAAGCTCTTTTGCAATTGTTTCTGAAAATAAACTCCTAGTAAGAACAGTCTTCAACCTAGCATTATGGACTGTTGGACTCCTGCCAGCCTTGTTGACTCAGGTCTCTTGAGGCAGTGTAGCAATTGCCTCATGTACACAGACAATCCCCTACTAATACGCAATCTAGTACAGAGTGCAAGAGATGTATTTACACCAAGAATCTAGAATGCATGCTCTCTCTCACTCAAAACAGTAACAGGAAGAAGATTGTCAACTCACCCACCAGTAGATATTCACATAGTACCACTACTCATACACATAGTATGCATCAAACATGTAACTCCACATATGCGGAGGTTATCTCAAAAAACTTACAGAAACACCACACACCTCTAAAACACAAGTCTGCTACAGCTACCACAGTGTACACAGCACCCATGACACATAGCAACACCAGTGTCTCACTCACCAAGACCGAAAAGCGTAACACTCAAAAAACAAGTTTTCTTGTCATTGGAGACTCAATAGTGAGACACACAGATGTCTCACTCACCAGGTTGGACAAGGAGAAAATTACAGTCAGCTGCCTGTCTGGTGTAAGGATTTGCCAAATCACACATGCACTAAGGTCTCTCAGCAACAAGTACTGTTATGACTCTGTCATAGTTCATGTTGGTATGAATGACCTGAGACATACCTCACTGGAGTATATGAAGAGAGACGAGGTTGAGCCCTCTGACTATGTGTCCCAGGCAGGTATGCCCCTGGCCTTGACCAGCATACCACCCTCACTTAGAATGATGCCACAGTATAAACAAAATAATTAAGTTCAATAGTTGGCTTAGTTTTTGGTGTCATTTCAAGGGGATCCAATTTCTATCTGCCTGGGAAGCCATTGTCGACAAAACTTGTTGCTTTGCCAGATGGTTTGCACCTGGCACGCCTAGGCTTTTATCTGCTGGCAAAGGCTCTTGCCTCCCTCATAGTGCATTTTTTAGGCAAGGTCTCGAAAACAACATTACCAAGGTCAACTTTACCATGCTGCTAAATGCTAGTAGCTTAAACCAAAAACTGCCATCCCTTGAAGCATTTCTGTCACTAGAAGATGTAGATGTCTGTGCAGTCAGAAAAACCTGGTTCAAGGCCTCAGAGAGTAACCTGGCTCTGCAAGGCTACAATGCCTTCCACGCCATTAGACCACAAAAGGAACATGTGAAAACCAAAGGAGGTGGTGTTTCAATCTATATTAGAGATAAATTTACCTCATGTCTAGTTAGAATGGACAACTTCATTGAGTTACTCCTAGTCCAAGTTATGGTGGGCAAGACCCCCATTCAAGTCCTAGCCAGTTGTAGATCCCTCTCCATGGGTCACATCACCCATGAAGCCCACTTAACCAAACTAAAGACAATCCAAATTTTGCTGAACACACTGGTTATGGGGGATTTCATTTACCCCACCATCAAGTGGGAAACCTACTTTAGCTCAAACTCACTAGCACAAAAGTTCCTTAAGTTTGTGAATTCAAATGCCCTGGAGCAAATTTTCTATACCCCAGCAAGAGAAACAATCATTCTAGATCTGGTCCTCACCAACATGTCAAACACATGCACTGCTGGTTAAAACTGACCACAAATCAGTCACTTTCCAACTGACAGTAACACCATAACTCACAAAGGGTGAAATTAGACTAAAAAATGTCACCAAGGCAAACTATACCCTCCTAGGTGAAGGTATAAATGCATTCCCAGCCCCACCCCAAGCTGAAAGTGGTAACTATGCTGAAGCTTACACTAAAGCCCTGTACAATCACTTGCATAAATGTATAAACTCTGCTGTACCAGACAGAATCAAAGCCAGAGCCCCAAGTAAAATCAAGCTGATATGGTGGGCTTCCATCATCAACAACTCTACAATACATGCAAACAATTGGTGTCCAAGAAAACAAAGACAAGGACCCGGCAATGGAAAAGCACCCTCCTCAGCCTTAAGAGGCAAATAGGACAACTTGTCAAATCATCCAAGAGCTCCTTTGAGAAAAATCTAGCAAGTACTGCCAAGGATAACCAAAAAGCCTTTTACAGCAATGTACGTAACCTAAAGGGTAGGACCCAAGCTAGTGGCTAACGTTATCACACACACTGACCCCACAGAGATAGCAAACATGCTAGTGGATAGTTTTGGCAAAGATTTCACTTCTTTATCCCCTCCTAACTTATAACAAACCCTCCCCCACCCCACCCCCACCTTACATATCTAACGACCATGTCCTCAAAGCCCCGTCCAAGGCAAATAACATGGCCTTTATGGGACCAGATGACATCCCAGGCTGTCTTCTAAACAGACTAAAACATGAATTAGCATCAACATTAAGTACCCTTTTCAATCATAGCCTGACCACAGGCTTTGGTCCTGTAGAATGGAGAACAGCTACAGTTATTCCCCTCCACAAAGCTGACCTAGCAATAGACTTGGGGAATTACTCACCCATAAGCCTGACCAGCCTCATCTGTAAAGCCATGGAATGTATCATTATGGACCTCATAAATAAAGGCATAGGTGACCTTCAAACTCTGGACTCTACCCAATTTGGCTTTGTGAAGGGCAGATCCTGCCTGTTAAATCTGGTGGATTTCTTTGAAAGTTTGACCAAGGCCATTGATAAGGGTAAATCTGTGCACACAGCATACCCCGACTTGGCAAAGGCGTTCATCACAATCCCACATTCAGGCATTACCAATAAACTTAGCAAACTGAATGTAAACCCCATTGTTGGATGGGTTGCCAACTGGCTCACAAACCAGACACACACATCAGCCAGAAAACATGTTACCAGTAAGGTGACACAAGGGTCAGTAATGGGCCTCCTACTATTTTGTGTATACTTCTCAGAAGTTCAAGTCAAAACTAAAGGGTTGTGGCTGACCAAGTTTGCAAATGACTGCAAACTAGGTGCAATCATTGAATCCACAAATGATGTCAGTACACTCCAGGATGGTCTCACACAAACCAACAACTGATGCATTAGTCATGGTCTCAAACTGAAGGCAAAGAAATGCATCATCATTCCCTTCAGCACAAACAAGGTCCCTTCACACTATCAAATCAATAACAATACCCTTAGTACCCATGAAGTGGTAAGGGACCTGGTATCACAGCTTGACAGGGACCTTAACTTCAAAAATCCATGTGTCTGCTGTTGTATGGAAAGCTACGTAGCTCACTTGATTACTAAAGGCATTGTCTTAACTCTAACTAATTAATCAGGAACATGAAACTTGGAAACAAACTTGTAAATATAGATTTTGTAAATATTCATGTGCCAAACGTACCTTTCTTGTAAAAACTCTGACTAACTCTGTACAACTTGTCTATTTCTTTAACTGGTCATCCATATTGTCCTTCTTAATTGGATGTGTATTATTGTCTATTTAATATATGAGTTATATATATTTTTATGTTTTACATATAACATGCTAATTTAACCGAATACCTGTATTTACATACTAAGTAATGTGGAGCTTTTCTCCCTGGGCCTCCACTGAAAACGGGCTCCTGAGCCCAGTGGACCTCCCCGGTTATCAAACTGAAATAAATAAATAAATAAATAAAATAAATAAATAAATTGTATTTGTTTCTTGTAGATGCAAACAATGAGTTATGCATATTTATGTTATAAGTTGTTGAATTTGTCTTATGTTACTTATCTTGCAAAATTGTATTTGTCGTTTTTTTCCCCCGCGGGCCTCAGCCGAAAAATGTCAATCACCCAGTTAGACTGTTCCGGTAAACAAACATCAAATAAATAAATAAAGATTAAAAAGGGTAGATATTTAATGTGTTATACAGACATACTTTAACTTGCCCTTAATATAAAAGTTTATTTTCTTGGATATTAATAAAGTGACATATGATGAAATGGGTAGCAACATTTAAATGCAGCTGGAGTACAAGGAGTTAGTTTGGCAACTGAAGATGAATGCCAATATGTCAATTGGTATTAAGAATTTTATATCCACATTTAGTGTGTTAAAGTTAAGGTGTGCTGATTTATGATGATTATAAGTGATTGTTAAATTTTTAGTGTGTTTCTTTGAGTCAGCATTTTCTATAATGTTTTTAATGTTTTATATTTTTATTACATATGGAAAGTTCAATTTGTAGGGTGTTTTACTTGCTATGAGGAAAGTAAATATTGCTGCAGGTTTTTGAGTGGATGGATGTTAAACATTTATACAGGGTGACTGGCTTTTATGAGTCACATGAGGTTTTAAATTGTGATGGTTTCTGTAAGTGTTACTCACTATGAAGAAGTCCATTTATGTTTAGGATGAAAGCACTTAGCAGATTTTTTTTTAATAAAGCCTTTTTGCTTTTGAGTGGCATTGTGATTTTGGATTTTCTGCACTGAGCTTTTGCAGTTTTCTTGAGACCTCATTATAATATACTTTCTCCAAGTCTGGGAATGCCCAGTCAGACTCTTCATCTCTAGCTTCCTCTGAACTATCTCACAGCAAACATCAGGCTGGTTTTGCTGCATCCTGATCTGAATCCAAACCACTCATCTACCATCTTACTTTCTACTACTCTGTTTATCAGTTGATCAATCACCCTTTCCAGAACTTTCAAGCAATGTGGCAGGAGTTTGATAACTCTGTACTGCCCACAGTTGAGGTGTCTCCTTTGTTCTTGTACACTGGCATGAGTATGTTTATTCTCTAGTCATCCGGGATACACCTTTTTCTCTCCAAACTTCTATGTGTACCCTCAGGAGCTATTTCTCCAGTCTTACTCAACACCTTTATCATATCTGTTGTGTCCTCTTCTGAACCTGCTGCTTTCTATTACTTCATTTTCCTTAGTTCTGTTCTCATTTCTGGTGTGGGATCTTTTCCTCTCATCATATGCTACGTCTGGGGAAGTACAGCTTCTGTGAGGCTTTCTTCATTCAGAAGCTGCTGAAAGTACTCCTTCCATGTGTTTTTGATGCCTCGTGGACTGGTGAGCAGGCTTTAGCTGGCATCCTTTAAGAAGTGTGTCTGATTAACTTCTTTATATTTCTGTATTTTCTTTGCTGCCTGATAGAGTTTCTTTGTGACATCTACTGACTCACATTCCAGAAGCTGAAAGTGTGTCTCAATGCCTTATTCTTTGTTATTGTAACTTCTCTGTTCGCATCTTTGCTAGCTAATCAGTATTGCTTAGCCTTGTCCTTTTCTGTCTTCCACTTTTCTCTGCACTCCTTTTTTCTTTCACTGACTTCCTGGACTTCTGCAGTCTGCCAACAGCTTTTCTTATATAACTTATTTTCATACATGGCTCAGCCACATAAGTGCTCTGTAGTCCTAGCACATGTATTTCTAGGCCCTGACGTTCATCTTCAGCTCACCATTTTCCTCTTTCTCCTAATGTGCTAGAGCCCCGAGTATTTTTTTGAACTGTTCTGCTTTCTCTTTAGTCAACTTCTAGGTCTTCAGCCTAGTCTCTACTGACATTAGAACTTTCTTTGTCCACAGCTTGCAGATGATTGTGGCAACTAGTGGTTACTGCTCTGAGTTGACTGTTTCAGAGGGTATGACTTTGCAATAACTAAGTCTGTCCCAGTACACTTTACTTACTACGAGCAAGACTATCTGAGTTGCATGTTGGCCACTCTTGTATGTGATCTTGTGGCTGTCTCTGTCTCTGTTTCTGAACCACGTTTTGGCCACCGTCAAAACATTTACCATACAGAAGCCTAGAATGGCTTCTCCTTCTTATTCCTATTGCCCCACCTATGTGGACCAAGGCAGTCCTCATATTCTGTTCTACTAAGACATTTAACATTATGCTTAGTAGTTGTGGCTTTAAGTAAGTAACAGGTTGAAAGGATGTGGAAATGAAGATTTACCAATATGTGGATTCACGTCACCCATTATTAACAACTTATGTTGTCCTGCTTTAATAGGTCCTGCAACTGCTGTATGAGTGCACTCTTTTCTTTACTATCACAATCTTGCTGTGTGACATAGATTGAAATAATGAATAGTGTCCTATCCTTACAATGGAGTCTGACTGACAGTCACTGCCTTCTGAAGCTTCTCCCTCACTGCAATTCCAACACTGTTTCTAGCCTGTCCTCTTCATGTGTAGTAGACTCTGGACACCAACCCAAGTGGTTGCACTGCCCAACTATTTTGGATCATGGATAGATAGGATGCCCAACCTCCTCCTTACCATCATGTCATCCACTTCCAAGCTACATCCTGTCAGTGAACCTACACTGAGTATAACAATTCTCAGTTCATATTTGTTAGGGTGATTAGTTTTACATTCAGCTTTCACTCAACACAACTATCCCAGGTAACCCAAGCTTGGAACCTGGACATCGGCCAGCCAGTTGCTTATTGACCCAGAGCTGCTGACCAATAGAGACACATTTACCCATCCCACTATTAGCATGGGGCCTTTCTGGAGGAGGATGGATCCTGATGACATTAGTCAACATGACTGTATCACCTACAGTCAATTTTTACATCACTGAGTGGATAGTGTTGATATGATATTGACTTTGTGATCTGTGTTCTCTTATCGTGAGTATACTCTGCACCATAGTTAAGACACAACGTGGTTGGTCTTCTGCAAGTCTTAAAAAAAGATTTCCAAATCGTTTCATAAAAGCCCATATTAAGTCAGTGGGAAAAAAGGAGCTTTAATGGAAAAATTACCATATGCCGAGGACAAAAGGCATAACTGCCACAATAAAAGGTTCATGGATGAAAACTGCAAGCTTAGTAGTAATCTTTCATTGAGTACTTAAACAAACAACAAAATAACTCCCTTAGATAGTCATTAGTGGGGTCCCAACTTTATTATGTGATTCTTTGCAACCATTCAACTGAACGCATGACACAATGAAAAGGACGTTTTCTAGTTTAGTAAAAGCTAAGTTAAAGGTCATCCTAACTTTGCATCTCCTCCTACAAATATCTTCACCCATTGTCTCCCATCAGGCCTTTTTTATACAGCTCTATCCCCTTCCATTACCTCCATCCATATACTTTCAGTCCTCATCGAAGCCAACAGCCCATTCCTCTTATCTACTTCACTACAGGCAGCCTCTCTTATTTTCCACTCCTTCTGTCTTCTC
Organism: Protopterus annectens; assembly: GCF_019279795.1. NCBI lineage: Eukaryota > Metazoa > Chordata > Ceratodontiformes > Protopteridae > Protopterus > Protopterus annectens. The sequence continues at coordinate 1,877,684,068 of NC_056728.1, read as the reverse complement.
CCACTATCTGTACCATTAACACTTCATTATAGTATTTCTACATCACCCTCTGAGGATAACCATGCCTATCAATAAAATATACTGTTTTGATGTATCCATTTTAACCTTCACCTTTAAAACATATAGCTTATGTCATATTTGTCTGCATTTCTATATATGCCATCCATCATGTCTTCTATATGCCTTTCATTTGTTAGTGGTACTTGAAAAAGTATTTCTCATATTTTTTTTCAACTTTTGTGAACTTGGATTTAAATTCTTCTGAAAATACCAATGTATTACCTATGCTTGCAAACTTTCATATATATACAAATAGTTGTATTCATCTCACATCTATTCAAACAACAGAATAGAATACCAAACTTTAAAGTTTGGTATTCTGTTTTGTTGCTTAGATTACAGTTTCAGCATATATTGCTTCTTTTTGAAATTTTATATGCTGTAGATGGAAGTTTTACAATGCTCAAAGACATTACTGTTGTCACTTCATTGTACGGTATGCCATACTTTACCATGTCCGTTCAACTGAGTATCATCTCTGTAGGTCAATTTAGCCTTTGTGCTATAATAAATACTATAAATGAAGCAGAACTTTAGGTAACAGTTTTTTTCCTGAGTAAATGTATATGAAGTATGAAACATTGCATTACTTTTTTGTATGAGTCTCTCGATGTCAATATAATTAGATTCAATGCCGCAATGAACCTGCACAACAAAGTCCATTTATATAGTGACATCAAAAGCCACTATTGTTTCAATACAACCATTCACTAGATCTTCTCTGACTTCAAGGTTACGATGAAGCACTGCTCTACAAAACCTGTTAGGCAACACCTAATCCAATGCTCATGAAACATTGGATTTTAACTCAAAAGTATTTATTAAACCTTTGCAGTCACGGTTTGACTCTTTTCCAAAGGGAGAACATTAACAGAACTGACAGCAGGTAAGCACATAGTTATATATGTGCGGCACTGTGCAAATCATTACATTAAGCAGACTCACTGATAAGTGGCTGGGACATCACAAAACATCAGGAAAGCTGTACTCTTTCTGATATCATTTATGTCACATTAAGGAGACTGCAGTGAAGCAGTATGACCTTCTGTTAGTTGCCGAACATATACCTTAATATTTTAGACTTACTTTGGGTCCTGGTAAAATATTATGGCAGTGTAACATGTCCAGCATATCACTGCCACCAGATAAACAAGTCCAGTGTTTTAGTGTGTTTTAGTGTGACCAGTAAAGCTAAGTTCTTATACATTTTATTTAATCATATGTCAAATTCACAAAACTGCAAAACTAAACAGTTATTTACAATATTTGTTTTATTTTACTTTAATCCCCTTGGATTTGCAGAAGAATAGGACTGACTCAAGTAAGCATAATGCATAAATCCATTCCCATGTCATATAATGAGCAGATTCACATTTGAAAAATGTCTTCTTCTTTATAAGAAAATTCATCTGATGTTTTGGATTTCCATAGATGTTATCTTTATTTTTGTCTGTAGCTCTGGGATGCGCCATATAATGTAACATCTAAAATATTAAGCACTGTTAATCCTGTTGGAGTAGAAACGATTACTAGTAACTCACAATGTCCAGTCTGTCAGGTAAAAGTAGTGCTTTAATGAAAATAAATGTTTTCCAGTTCTGCTGACTTGCTAATAAGTGCAAACTGCCATAGTTTCATCAAGACTGGGATCCATCAACAACCACCAAGTTCCTGAACAACACTAAATTTTGAGGGTTTGGGGTTCACTCTGAGAAGTCACACATAGCTTATCTGACATTTATTTTGTAGTGATTAATTCCAGCAGTCTGACAAACAACTATCTAATTAAAGAGAAACAGCAGTAGGTTGCTCCATGGCTGGAGCAATGTTGTAAATGGGTGCAAGAAAACATGCTGCATGTCACAATGAATGTAGGCAAACATAGTCAAGTCATGCATGTTCACTTGCACAATATAGTGCTGCATAGCTGGAGCAGTGTTACATTAGAGTGCATGACAACTTGATGTATGCCACAAATGAAGAGACTCTAGCATAGCCAAGTTAGCCCATGCTCACGTGCATAATGTAGTGGTCATGACCATCTGGCAAAAGTACAGAGGCTCAGCAATCACCAGATAGACCCCTGTCAGTGTGCACCAGAAACAGTACACTTCATTCATTATTTAAATGGGGAGGAAGGGGTATAGATAGGAATGTAGAAAGGGGAGAATAAGAGTAGCAATAAGGAAAGAAAGGTGACGGGAAGGAAAGTAATTTTTTCAAGGCAAGAGTTTAGTGAGGAATGTCTGTGGATGGGATTGAGGGAGAAAGGCAGGTAAGAGTTGTAGGCAGACAAATGTGAAATACAAACTCAAGTAGACAGGGATGGCAGATGCACAAGGTTGGGAGGATGGAGGTTGAACATAGACATGCAGAGAGAGCAAGAAAGGTGACTGGTGATGTTGAGCAATGAACAAGGAAAGGGGAATGGCACCTAATGGATAAACTTCAGAATGTGGATAAGGTAAGGTCCTGGCATGGCTGGAAACCAGACTGGCACAGAAGACAAAAGAGACAGGCATCACTCATCTGAGTTGCTTCACTTATGGATTGATTGCTTCTCTGGTGGTCTTATGGGTGAAGTACACCAGTCACAAAACTACACCAGATATGTCAGACAGTGCTCCAAATTGTGAATGTGGGCATCCAGTTGCTACAACACCTCAGTAGCTGCATTGCCCGGCAACTGACACAAGGAGACTAGGACATACCCATCTGGACCACTTTCAGAAGAAGAACCTTTGTTTCCCTCCAGGTCACCTTCCAAGAAAGGAGCTATTATCACCCTGCTGAGAAGCCGCTGCTGCATTCACTAGCTACCCAACACCACAGGCATCAGCTGATGCAGAAAGAGTTGAGCATGTTCTTCCATCCTCATCTTCCACAACTGGAATGAAGCATAGTAGATAGGAATAAATGATTATACATATCTGGTAGAAAAATGATTGTAGTTATACAGTGAACAGGCACAGATCTCATGCATCCATCTGCTGGGATAGCAGTTCTCATCTTCTTTGACACCCAGGTATGATAAAGTCTCAGTCATTTGTTATTGGAAACCAGTGCATGCACTCACAATTATAAATGGAAAAATAGGTAAGATAGAAAAAACAATAGTTTTGAAAATTAATGCTTTTAGTGCATGCCTGTAAGTCTATCCCTAAGGTCTGGGTGGTGCCACCTCAAGCCACTGTAGCAATCTGAGCAGTGCTCAGTAGACCGCACTGCTCATCAGCATGGATGAAGCCATTGGCATCACTCACCATCCTGACAAACTGAAGCCAGAAGGCTGCATTCCACAAGGGGACATTATTCTTCCCATGCAGACATTCCTTAAAGACCCTGTGCAGGAAGAACAAGAAAAACTTTCTCTCTTTCTTTCTCTGGCACACCAAGCTGGAGCTCAGCTTCTCAGAATGACTGAAATAGTTTTGGCCACTCACTTTGGTCTGCCCAGTAACCAAAATGGTAGCCTCATGCATACAGGCATACATTTACCTATCGTGTGCCATGTAGCATAGAGCTGCAGCATGATGCTACTGTCTGTATCAATTGGATTGACTCTGATTACTCATGTTTTGTTTAATTGACAAGCAATTAATCTAAACTAAAAATTCTAAAGTCCTGGGTTGCAGTCCCAAAACAGTGGTACTCCTAAGTTTGTAAAATATACAAAAACACTTTTATGTGTGAAAGGAAAGTCAACCCTCCAGAAGTGGGGTGAGACAAAGTCATAGAAAAAGGAAAAAATGAGAGGGGGGAGGTGCAAACCATAAAATAAAAATAAAAAATACCCCTGCCTTCATCTTCAAGTCTACAATCAAACCATAACCTAGGCAGCTCTGATCTGGTTAACTAAACAGCAGGACACTTGCAGCCTTCCTGTTTCAACATTTCAGCATTCTTACATTTTCAACACTTGACTGCAGCAATGCATTAATTCCCAGTTCCAACACCGCATATTGCTAAGAATTAATATAATGTTGAGTGTAAATGTTATTCTAAGCCTTTTGGTTTAAGCACTTGGGCTTCAGACCAGTTGTTTTATATTAAGAAGGTTTGTGGTCTGCACTGTTGTGGTGTGTGTTTGTGTGTGTGTGTGTGTGTGTGTGTGTGTGTGTGTGTGTGTGTGTGTGTGTGTGTGTGTGTGTGTGTGTGTGTGTGTGTGTGTGTGTGAGTGTGTGTGTGCGCATGTGCCTTCCATGGAAGGTTGGGTGCCGGGCTGGCAACTCGACACCGTAAAACTCTACTGCCAATCATGAGTGGACAGGTGATCCGCTGTGGTGACCCCTAACTGGGAAAAGCCGAAAGAAGAAGAAGAAGACTGTTGTGGCAGGACAGGTAGCTTACATCCTTCTAAGTTGGGAACTGATGATTGAAGGCTCAGTGTCTGTTATTCTAAAAGTGTATTAGTTCTGGTTTAAGCACTTAGGCTTCAGGCCAGCTATTTTTCATTAAGAAGGTTTGTGGTCTGCACTCTTGTGGGAGGAGAGGCTAGATTCTGCCCTTCTGAGCTGGGAATTTCTGGTTAAAGGATTATTGTACCTGCTTATTTGAACAGTTTTTTTCTGAAATCGGTGCACCTTGTTTGCTGTAGCATAGACACAATTCAGGCATGATGAATCTAACTTTGTTTGCATAACTTGACCACTAATCAAGACCATCTTTTTTTGGAAAAGGTTCTCCTGCACCCTAGTGGCATGAGTGTGCAGTTGGAACTTGTCTGATTGAAGACTGCTAGCATGGGGCTCAGTTTTTAGGTTTGTATTAGTTAATTGGTTAATTTGTTTAAATCAGTTTGCTCATTTGCTACTGTTATATTAAAAAAAAACACTTTATACATCGCCACTTAGCTAGGGTTAAACTATTCCCAGCGCCATAAAGTCTGCTCTTCAAAGCAAAGCTCTATTCACCCAAGACTAGACTAGACAGTCAAGAGGAGAAGGTAAACACTTGCACCAAACCACACTCATCACATAGTCTCTCAAAACCTACACCAGCAAAACACATACATAGAAACACAAAACACACACCTACATTTGCGGAGGCTCTGAATAAAAATCTTCTCAAGCAATAGAGACCTCCAAAGTAGAAACACAAGCAACCTCCACCCTGCAACACAACCCAAATGACACATAGCCCACAAACTCAGTGTGCCACTCAACCATAACTCATAAGGCAAAACAAAGTACCCAACACTCTAGTCATAGGTGAATCTATAGTCAGGCACACTGATGTTCCACTCACCAGGCTAAACAAGAAGAAAATTACTGTCAGCTGCCTGTTCAATGCCAGGATCTGCCACATAATGCATGCACTCAGGTCACTCCACAACAAGTACGAATATGACTCTGTCATTGTCCATGTTGGTGTGAATGACCTGAGACATACCTCCCTGGACTACATGAAAAGAGACATGGAAGAGTTTAGCAATCTCATAGCCCAGGCAGGTATGACCCTAGCCCTGAGTAGCATCATGCCATTATCCAGAATGATACCACAGTACAAGGACAAAATGATTGACTTCACCAATTGGCTAAGCTTCTGGTGTCATTCTAAGGGGGATCCAGTATCTGTCTGCCTGGGATGACATGATCGACAGACCACGATGCTGTGCCAGAGATGGCCTGCACCCGTCGCCCTTAGGATTCCAGATGCTAGCTAAGGCTCTTGCCACCCCTATAGTGCCTTTTTTAGGCAAAGTTCAAATGACAAATTTACCACTGTAACAGGTACAATCAAGCAAAATTTGAGGGTAATGCTACTCAATGCTAGAAGTCTAAACCTCAAAATGCATTCACTTGTGGAACTCCTTAAAATGAAGAACATTGACATCTGTGCAGTGACAGAGACTTGGTTCATGGCTCCAGAGAGCACCCCTGCATTACCAGGCTATAATTCATACTACACCTTTCGGCCACTTAACCTGGACCGAAACACTAAAGGTGGAGGCTTATCCATATTCATTAAGGATATCCACACCTCCAGACTAGCTGCTCAACATAATGCATCCGAGATATTCCAAGTGCAACTAACTCTGGGCAAGACCACAATCAAAATTGTAACTTGCTACAGATCCCCACCATGCCTCAGGATTTCCACTCCTCATTTCTTGATACACTGTAAAATATTAGGGTGGAACCCAACACCCTAATAATGGGTGATTTCAACTACCCCCCATTAACTGGGAAAACTACTCATGTACCAACTCTTTTGCTCAACATTTTCTGGAATTCATAAATTCCAACACCATGGATCGACTTATCCACACCCCCACCAGGGGCAGCAATATCCTAGACCTGGTCATTACCAACATGGGCAACCACTGTTCCACACCAGAGGTCATTTCCTCATTGGTCAGATCTGACCACAAGCTAATCACCCTAGACATTCACATCTCACCCCCACCCTCCATTAGGGAAACCACCTTAAACAAATTTCTCAAAAGTCAATTTCACGCTTCTTAAGACAGAAGTAACAAACTTCGACACCCATGCAGATGGACAACAGAGGTACAACTGCTGAATCCTACACAAATGCACTTTATAAGCACTTACACGAGTGCATGGATCATGCTATCCCTAACAGAACCAAGATGCTATCCTCCAAAAACGGAAGCCAATCTGGTGGTCCCTTGCCATAAGCAAACTCTACAACAGAAGAAAGAAACTGTTGCAAAAAAAGAGTAAAATCCCATGATTGGAGGAACTCCCTGGTCAGCCTCACTAAGAATCTGAGATCCCTCATGAAATCCTCCAAAGCTAGTTATGAAAACAAAATCACCGTTGATTCTAAAGACAACCACAAATTATTATGTAGCTATGTCAAGAATCTCAATGGCAACACTCAGATCTGCTCTGAGTTACAGCACAATGGCACTAAATATACAGAACCAACTGATATTGCCAACATCCTGGAAGATAGGTTCAGTGCTAACTTTACCCCCCCCCCACCCCCTAAAAGGCCCATCTCTATACCAGAAGAATGCAAACTTCCTATAATCACAGCTGCACAGGTAAAAAACACACTCTCCAAAGCCAAGACCACAGCATCCATGGGACCTGACAATATCCCAGGCTGTGTTCTACACAAACTACAGAATGAACTGGCACTCCAACTAAGCACCATGTTCAATCGTAGCCTTCCCTTAGGCTTTGTGCATGCTGAATGTCGCACAGCAATGGTTATCCCACTCCACAAAGGCGGAGCCACCATGGACCCTGGGAACTACCGCTCCATTAGCCTAATGAGCCTGGTCTGCAAGGCCATGGAATGTATCATCATGGAACTTATAAACAAAGACATTGGTAATCTCCAAACTCTGGACCCCACCCAGTTCAGGTTTGTAAAAGGCAGGTCATGCCTCCTAAACCTGATAGACTTCTTTGAAGCAGTCACCAAAGCTGTAGACAAGGGTAAGGTGGTTCACACAGCCTATCTAAATCTCACCAAGGCTTGTGACACCATCTCCCACACTGGAATTATAGATAAACTCACTAAACTAGGTATAAATCCCTATGTCACAAGATGGGTTACCAACTGGCTCACTGACAGAACCCACACTGTGAAAGTAGCAGACTCCAAATCCGACATCAGACCAATGACAAGTGGAGTACCACAGGGTTCAGTCCTGGGTCCTCTCCTGTTTGGTATCTACTTTTCTGAAGTACAGGCTAACTCAGAAGGTCTTTGGCTAATGAAGTTTGCAGATGGCTGCAAACTAGGAGCCATAATTGAAACTCCTAAAGATGTGGACATCCTACAAAAGGGCCTCACTGAGACAGATACCTCGTGTCAAAGCCATGGCCTCAAGCTCAATGCCAAAAAGTGCATTGTCATCCCCTTTGGTAAAAACTTTGTACCCATGAGCTACCACATAGGTGGTAGTCTACATAACACTGAAAGTGTGATAAGAGACCTTGGGACACAGGTGGATGGTAGTTTCTCCTTGATAATCACATCACCGCAGTAGTCAGGATATCCTTCTATGTGGCACACCTCATCACAAAAGGTTTCCCATCCAAGAAAAAAGAGGTCATTGTTCCCCTCTACTCCTTACTCATTAGACCCATTATAGAGTACAACACCCCTTTTGGTATGTACCTCACAAGACATCTACAACAACTGTAAAGGCTGCAGAAATACCTCACAAAGAGGATTGCCGGCCTGAAACAGATGCCCTACTCAGACCGTCTCAAAAACTCCATCTTTACTCTGTCGCATATCGCCTACTCAGAGATGATCTCTGCCTAACATACAAAGCTATGTCAAACCCAGAGCTGTTGGACATGCTCCACTTAAAGAAATCCCAATCCCTCCGAGCTATATGCTCTAGAGACCTAAACCTTGTCACCACAATAAACAGAACATGCTGGAGGGATAGATTCCTGTCCCAGAGACTTCCCATACTCTGGAACAAACTACCTATCTATATTAAACAAAGCTCTTCATTAGCACTCTTCAAGAAAAATCTTGATGACTGGATGGGAAATAGGAAATTCACCCCTGGGATCACCTCTGTGGCTCTGCTTGACAGTGGCACAGGAAAACAATTTTCTTGGGTGGTGAAAGCCAGGGTACCTTTTTGGCTAGGCTTATATAGGCCCTAGGACCAATAGCCTAGTACCTACCTATGAACCAATGAACCTATAGCATATGCATGTTGCATGTATCAGTATACTGGCCATATGATTTGTGGTCACAGTAATAACCATAGTTAATGCCCTGCATGCCTAAGTCATACAATATGATATGGTGCCTCTTCAAGAACAGTGCCATGTAGCTTCATTAGCATAATCACCATGCTAATTGGCCCCTGTTAACATGACATAAAGAGACAGCAACGTTTTACATGAAATTGCTTATTATTATACAACTGTGAAATGGAGGAATTTCAGTAAAGATCAGTGTGCAACTTTGCTGAGTTATGGAAGAAGTCCTCCCTGGTAACACCTCAGCAAGAACAACAAATCCTGCTTGTGGTTGTTAATCAAAAAGAGACAGGTTTTGCGAACTAGTATCTAGGATCTCAGGACAGTTGCATACTAATGTATAATGGAAACCTTGCCCTAGGGTCACATATTGAGGCATGACCTCATTGTGCAATTGGAAGAGGTTGCACATACTACTAACTGCAGCTGACTAGTGGGATCATGGGTGGAGCAGACACCATGGCTATAGTATAGAAATGGGGACTGGAGAGCCTGGCACAGCAGTAAATATGACTGCTAAACTGAGCACTGAGCAGAGTTTAATACTGACACATGAACTAAACACCTGATAGCATATCTAATTTCATCTTTGATATGTAAATGTCACCAGACTTAACAATATCCCACAGTTCCAATGGCTGTAAACCTCTCAGTCTCCCATGATATATTCCTACTCCTCGGCTAATTCCTCCTCTTAAGCAATACACTTCTATCTTTATCCATACTTAACTCTCCTCACTAATCTAATTCCAACCTTTATTTATCCATATGATTGCACTCCACAGACTCATCTATCTCAACTACATTTTTTTCCTTACCCCAGGCTGAAATGTATATGCATTTTATTTACAGTTTGTAGCCACATGTTTCTTGCTGGAAGAAATTTGTATAACTAATGTAAAGCATTACCAACACACAGCTATTGCCGATACCTTCTATAGTATTTCATGTCTCATGTTAATGTGTAAGTAATGACAAGTGTCATATTGAAATTGTTGCAATATTTGTTCCTATTATATATTCATTGTGATCCATAATCAAAGAAATGTATTTATTTATTTATTTATTTTTGGGAGCTTTTCTGTCCAGATCTCCACAGAAAAGGAACTTATGGCAAAGTCTGACTATCATAGCTAATATATGAAAATAAATGATAAAATAAATAAACAAACAAGTGCATGAACAGGGTCATGGCCATAGGTATGGGTATTAAGTAGCATGTTGTGCACATCCATTGACTGATTTTGCCTACAGGTGTGTATACACTGGCACCATCTAAAAAAGCTCACCACACAGGCAAAATAAGTACTACTGCAGCCCCTCTGTACATATGACAAACACATCCTGGGCAAAGTTATTACTGACAGGCAGTATTGGGATCAGATTTGGCAATGAATAGTGCAAGACATGAATTCTTTGGGTGGCCATAATAATTCTTTGCAACAGAATCAATGAAGTGTTACTAAAATGGTACTTCCTACTCACAAGTAAAGCATGGTACATTGCAACAGACATGTGTATCACATGGGAGTGGCCACCACCAATGAAGCAGTTCACTGAGACTGAGGTACATTTGGTATCACTTGTCCATACCTGTAGATTGAATGGATGTTTGAGGTGGGCTGATACCAACCACTGCTGTATGAGCCAGGAAATCACTGAGTTAATGTTCATTACATTACAGTACAGCACACTCCACTCATTTGAAAGGAAAGAATGATTGAGGCCTGCCTGCAGATCTGTCTTTCCATATGCTTCTGGCATGCAACTGAAAAATTCTACATGACAAAATATGTCTGTCAAAGTATGGTATAGCTGTATTTTAATATATATAGTACTAGACATGTCACTGGGGACTAAAGGTGTGTATGTGTGTAGGCAAAATATGTTGTCGTGCATGTTATTGCTGCTATAGGATCCACTCATAGCAGATCCAGCACCACAGTGTCACATAGTGCTGATGTCTGCATGTGATTTTGGCTAGTGATGATAATGATGATGATGATGGTGACATCATGTAAGAAGAAGAATGTTCCAATCACCTTCTTGTACTGCCTGCTGCACTACAGAGTTCACCCAGATCCACCATTACAGATGCCCATATAGAGGTACAGGCCAAGAAAAGGGATTCACCAGTCATTACATATGGCTATGACAATTGTACTATCCAGTAGATGTGCATGACACTGACCCAGGCACAGTGGTTGCAACCCACATCATTGAGGATGTGTTCAGTGTACTCAGTGGATTTTAAGACAACATGCTATGAGACTGCAGGGACATCAGGTATAAGAACACGAAGCAGTTGTAGTGATGTCACTGGTGGCAAATGATGCCTGCATATGCATTTCCATGAGACACATTGCACCTGTCATCCAGTCTGCTTTCAGAAGCAATGCCTTCTGTGTCCTTGGTTGAGTCAAAATTCCACGTATTGAGCAATAGACTGCCTCAAGTCAAAATAAGCAACCCCTTGATGATAAAACATGATTCTTGACTGTAGGCACAATGCTTGCAATGCCTGTCATGAGTATCATCCAGGTCATGACAACAGCAGTCATCCAGCTGAACATATGGGATGCCTTATCATGCTGTATGTTTATGTTCAAATAGCTCTGTCCATTTGCTGTTGCCAGTAGGCACACAGTCTCATGGGTGATGACCACTTACTGTGCATCAGTGATCTTAGGATTAGCACATTATTCCACATAACATGGAATCCTCACAGTACCACACTTCCATGTCCTAAACTGCATAAGCCAACAGAGGAAAATGGTAGTGGTCAAATCATGGCAACTTCACCCCACCACCAAAGGATATGATCCCTGACTTTGCACAACATTCCATATGTGGCAATTGTGTTCACCTCTGTTTACCTGACACCAACAAATAGATTTTCAGTCACTTGTCACTGCATCTCTGAGTTTATTGCTTTGCACATTCATACTAATGTGCTTATGTTTGCATCATTGACATTTTGTGTGTGTGTATGTTTATGTGTCTGTCATTTCAATCAGTTTAAGTAGTCCCACATATCTATATCCCGTTTCAATCAATTAGAGCGAAGATTTATATTAGCAAAAGTGTTTTTAGTGATATAAAAATGTGAATGCTCATATGAGTGAACATACTTGTTAACGGTGGGTTTGCTGGTAGTTTTTTGTATGAGTTTGTATTGCAGCAGGATAAAGGAATTTAACCTTATCCACTACTGTGTGATCTTAGAGTTTGCATATGTATTTATCAGGGGCAGTGGGGGTGCAGAAGAACTTGTCCCTGCGAAACCATTAGTTTTAGTTTTTGCAGTTTTTGTTCATTTTAGATTCACTCTAAAATGATTGCTTTTTTTCATTTGCTCTTCTAATTCCTATATCTATATCTATAGTTATAGCTATAGCTATGCATAGCAGAATTCAGTATCTTATTCTCATTACAGTAATGGCTACTCTATGGTTTATTGTGTTTAGAGGCATTATAATTCTGTATGAATTAAACACCTATCTAAAGATAAATAGCCAAAGAATGAAGAAATCATCCAAGATTACAAAAAAAAACAAAAAAAAACCCAGATTGTCTTTAAAGAAGTCATTTGTCGAAGAATGCTGTTATTTTACAGTTACTGTACAAGGAACCCTTGCAGTATTCTACCATCATGGAATAAAACTGAAGCATGCATGAGCACTCAAGGCAGTGCAGAAACATGTTACAATAATGTATAGCACCTAATCTAGTGTGTTATGTAAGGGTAACTACTTGGTATCATTCATGTGATGGCTATACAAGTGTCATTCTATTTTTGTCTGTTAACAAAAAACAACCACTTCTTTTGCAGAAAGACCAGGGTAAAACTGAGGAATTGTGGTCACTCAAGAAAATACATGGTAATGCTGAGCAGATATGGTCAGCCTTGTATTAATGTTCACCTCTGTTCACCAAAATTAGATCTGATGGATTTTGCAATCAAGATTCAGCGCAACACAGCATTCCTATAAAATATATATCATGGGTTATACTTATCTATTTATCTTGCCTAAATGTTAAACAAGTAAACAGGAGAGTTAAGATGCAGGTAGTGGATCCTTGCAATACATTTTGGAATGCTGTAGGATATATGCTTTTATCTTTTGATAAGAAATCTTAATTCATTTTAAGCCTGATATGCATATTCATTAGCATAGGCATGACTACCTGATTGCCAGCTTACAGTCACAACACATGCACTCACATCTTAAATTTTTTTTTTCAGAGTGACATGTATTTATTATTGGAATAAAAATATCTTTTGGCTTGTTTCAGAGGCAGATAGTTCAGAGAGTGTTTTGAGAAATATTACCTTAATACCTTTGTCAGAATTTGCAATCACTGTTCCATTTTCCTTTATTGTTCACTTTTTGAATCCCTGCAGAAGGTGATGTCCCAAATTTGTGTTCGTGTTTGTGAGTGAGGGAGCTGTTAAGTTAGCTAACAGAGCTGCACATTCATTGTGAAACAATCCTTTGGCACTACTGGCAATAAATCAAGCTTGAAAGATGATCCTTACTTCATGTTTGTTTCATCTCATACACTGTCATATGTTAATGTTTATTGACATGTTGTGTCAGATGTCAAACAAGGGTAGAGATTCACAACTAGAGAAGGAAGTAAAGCTTTTATGATGTCCATAAGTACTTTCTATAATACTTCCTTTAAGATGGCAGTTAATGCACAGGCAAATGCAAGTTGTGTCCGTATTCTTATACAAAATATAGGCATCTGAATCTGTACCTCTTGTACTTTTCCACTTGCTATGCAAGATTTCCAACATTTTTTTCTGAAAATGTTGTGGAATGTACTAGAATAGTGGTACGTCAGGCTTAATTCAAATGCTTGAAAGTGTAATAACTGAACTCAGCAGCAATAGATGAGCCAGCAGAGGGTATTATGTCTGGTAGAAACAAGTAAATGTATAATATTTCTCTTGCATGTTTCCTTTTTTCAGATATAGTTTTATTTTCTTCAAAAGTAAAGGTGTTATGTATTCAAGACAAATGTATGAATTTCTTGAATGCTGCAGTGAATCATGTGGGATGTGTGTAGTAAGAACACCAGAGAATGAGAGAAAGAAAGAGAGAGAAACTGGAATTTCTGAATAGATTGCACAAATTATAGCGTGCCCTATATTTTGCACAACCCTAAAACTAACAAGTTAAACTTCAGATGATAGGTCTCCTGAATCCATCAAACCAACACAGCTCAAAGCACATTAGCAGAAAGGTATTCAGATTATATTTCTACAGCTGTGATGCATGACTTAACTGTTTATATCCCAAAGATCAGGGGCATGTTACCAACTCTTAAAAGCATTTTGTGATGCTACATTTGTCGAGTCAGCTGTATAAGACTATGAAAGTGCAGGCAAAGACTGTGGATATATATATATATATATATATATATATATATATATATATATATATATATATATATATATATATATATAGTCATAGCAATAGTCACTCTTGTAGTCTGAAAATCGACCAACTATTTCTTGAATAAAGCTGCTTAATACCAATTACTTGATCTAAACATTATTTGGTACTCGAGAAATAGTATAATGAGTTGTAGATGCATTTTTCTTTAATCATTCATTCATACCATATTATGAGTAACAAGTGATTCCATATAACCCACAGAGTGCTATGTTAATCATTGGAGCACCAGTCAGCACTGATTAAGGAAGGGAGTAATTTGGAATCACACAGCTACCAGCAACAAACTATGGTGTGGGCAAAAGAAGTCAAGGAAAATAATAAGCATTATGATGTTACAGAGGACATAGCATTTGGAGTGGGAAGGAATGGCCATTATGCTGACTCTAGGGACATGAAATGGGAAGGAGGGAATTTATAGAGTATAGGAAGTATGTGCTATACGGGGGCACAACATAAGGGGATAACAATGAAGTTATTAATCCATAAGCTGTCCTTTATAGACAGAGGTAGCTTATAAACGCCTGGCCCTCAATGTCCTATTTAAATGCAGGACATCATTATTCTTACTGGAAAACTTGGCTAGGCCTAAAAAGTACCCCCAGGTCATTAGCCTAGTAACAATCTATGACTCTATGAATCTACAAAGTGAGATAAATGAACACCATTCTACAGCTGTGTGGCATAAAACTGGGAAAAAAGGGCTGTCTGAAGCTGTATAAAGCAAGTAAATGTTATTTTTTAGGAAACAGGCAGCAAGATATAAAATGTGGAAAAGATGTGTAAAATGTATATTTGTCTTTCAGTAATGACATATGATTGGCTATATTAGAGATGAACTGTGTTGAGAGAGGCAAACATAAGTTACCCTACTTAATATAATAGAACATTATGTGACCTAAGCAGCTTAGTTTAAAAATCTGTTTATATTTGAAACATGCAACATGTAGTAAATGATAATCCAGGAGTACTATACTTTCCTACTTTTTTGGGGTATGGACTTTATGGACATTACAAAAGTTATGAATGACTAAAGGATAGTTACACGAACAGAGGATGAAACATACAGCTGATTTTCCAGAGTCATTGCAGTCTGATGTTTCCATTTTGCCTGTGTGTCACTTATAAATGATAAAGGTTTATAGAATGTTTGTGGTAGTTGGATACAGTAATATCCATTTAGTGCTATGAGGACAATTTAGCTACTTGCAGAGTTTTTTGTATTGTTCCCTTCCTAATTTAAACATTTTTTTTAATTTTATTATTCACAGTGCAGTCATATACTTGATGGCATATTTATTTATTTTTTAACTTTCTTACCTAATTTCTATAAACTAAAGTATTTTTGTTATTCAATTATAAACACATGTAGTTGATAGTTTATTAGTACATAAGGGTATTGGCACAATATTACCAAACTATTAACTGTTGGCATCTACCTTTTGTAAGTTGAATTACTGTGTTATAGTTGACTCATTTTAAGTGTGATCATTTGTGTATTTGGTATGTAAGATTTGTAGAGTTATTATAGCAAAGACAGGATGATAGAATGATGCTAGAAAGTTATATTTAACCTTTTCTATGAAACAGTGTGTGTGTGTGTGTGTGTGTGTGTGTGTGTGTGTGTGTGTGTGTGTGTGTGTGTGTGTGTGTGTGTGTGTGTGTGTGTGTGTGTGTGTGTGTGTGTGTGTGTGTGTGTGTTAAATAGTACTGGCCAAACCTCAATTACTATTGATAAGCATGTACTTGAAGACATTAGACTAAGAGTAGACTGTGTAAAATCTTTGCAATCCAGTGACTATAACCTGAGGAAGCAATATGCATTTGCTGTACACAATTAAATCATTAAGGTATGGGGTTTCACACCCCCATTGGCATACTTATATCCTTATATTCTTGAGCATTGTTTTTTTTCAAACTGAAGTTTAACAAGACCCCTATTCAAATCATACCTAGCTACTGGCCCCCAAATCTGACTCAAGATGCCTAGTCCACCTATTTGTACCTGGAGGACTGCAAACCCAAACAAACAGCTTTAAAGGCAAATGCAGGCGATAAATGCTTCAGGTCACATAAATAGTTCCACAGTGTAAGCCTAGGACAAATAACTGCAATGGTACAAATGCAAACGATAAATACTGCCAATACTGCCAATCTCAAAGGTTTATTCCAAACTGAAGACCGCAGAGCCAAAAAAGCAAACAACCCAAACAATACTAAACGCAAATGCAAACAGTAAATGCTGCAAGTCCCAAAGGGTAATTCCAAACTGAAGATCGCAAAGTCAAATTAGCAAAAAAAGTTACAGCCTCCTGAGGGATGGTATAAACAGCTTCACAGCCCCCTCACCCACTATAGGAACTGGCACCAACATCAAAAACTACACCAAGGCACTATATGAGCATTTATATAGATGCATGGAATACCAACAGGATTAAATCATCCTCCACAAAAAAGAGTAAGCCTGTCTGGTGGACATCGGCAATAAAAAAAAAAACTCTATAACAAAAGGAAAAAAATTGCTGTCCAAGACCAAGAAGGACCAGGTGCCCAATTGGAAGCAAAGTCTCCTTAGCCTGAATGAGCAAATAAGAGCACTAGTGAAATCCTTCAAAGCAAACTTCGAGTCTAAGTTGGCCACATCTACTAGAGGCAATCATAAGGCCATCTTCACATATGGCTGCAACCTCAAAGGAAGCTCCCACATCTGTTCAGAACTGGTGGTCAAGGACACCACATATACGAATGCTGTAGATACAGCAAACTTGCTGGCTGACTGATTCAGTGAAAACTTTACCCATCTGTCCCCCCATCAGTAAATCAGGACATCCCCACTACTTTCCCCTTATATCTAAGGAACAGGTCATCACTGCTCTCTCAAAGGCAAAAAATACAGCCTCCTTGGGGCCTGATAAAATCCCAGGCTGCATACTACGTGAACTCAGGCAGGAACTTGCAGCATCATTAGGCACCCTATTCAACCAAAGCCCAAGTACTGGCTTCATCCCAGCTGAGTGGAAGAGAGCCACTGTCATCCCTTTGCACAAAGGTGGAGCATCCACTGATCCAGGAAATTTTAGACCCATCAGCCTAACTAGCCTAATCTGCAAGGCCATGGAACGGATTATCATGGACCTCATTAACAAGGACATTGGCAACCTCTAAACACTTGATCCCACACTGTTTGGCTTCGTCAAGGGGTGGTCATGTCTGCTAAATTTGGTTGACTTCTTTGAGACAGTCACCAAAGCCATGGATGAGGGGAAGACTGTGCACACCGCCTACCTGGCCAAAGCCTTTGACACTATTCCCCACTCGGGCATAATAGATAAACTCTCTCAACTAGGCATCAATCCATATGTTATCAGATGGGTAACAAACTGCCTCACTGATAGAACCCATGTAGTCAAAATAGGGGAAGCCACTTCAAGCAGGAGACCCATAACAAGTGGCATACCCCAGGGTTCGGTCTTGCGGCCTCTGTTATTTGGGATATCATTTTTTGAGGTGCAGACCAAAGCCAGTGAGCTATGGCTGACCAAGTTTGCAGATGACTGCAAGTTGAGTGCTGTCATCAGTTCCCCTAGTGATACGGACATCCTTCAAGAGGGTCTCACTCAGACAAATGACTAGTGCCAGAAACATGGGCTCAAGCTGAATACCAACAAATGCATCATTATCCCCTTTGCGGAGAGTGACGTCTCCACAAATGATCACATTAATAACAACATCCTAAGCACTCAATCAGTCATGAGAGATTTGGGCACCCAGGTTGATAGAACCTAACTTTTTACTACCATGTTGCTTCCGTGGTACGGAAAGCCTTCTACATGGCCCACCTCATAAGTAAGAGTATCTCATCCAGGAACAAGGAGGTCATAACTTCCCTGTATTCTTCCTTTATAAGACCCATTACTGAGTACAATGCACATTTCAGCATGTATCTCACAAAGCACATGCAGCAGCTGGAGAGACCACAGAGGTTCCTCACCAGTAGAATCCAGGGCCTCAAACATCTACCATAGGCAGATAGGCTAAAAGCCCTATCCCTCAACTCAGTTTCATACACACTCCTCAGAGGTGACCTCCGTCTGGCATACAAGGCGATCATGGACCCCACCTTGATGAGACTGCTACATATCCGCAAGTCAAGCTCCACTGGAGTAACCCGCATGCCTGGCCTCAACCTGGTCTGTGACATCAACAGGACTTGTTGGTGGGACAGATTTGTGTTCCAGAGACTCCCTTATCTATAGAATAGACTCCCTCTTCACATCAAGCAGAGTACTTCTTTACCCCTTTTTAAGCGCAACCTGGATAATTGGATGGGAAACGGAAAATATACCTCTGGGATTCCACCCATGTCCCTGCTGGACAGGGGCATTGGGTGCTGATTTGTCTAAACATGGGATAAACTCTTGGCTAGGCTAATAAGGGCCTCAGGGCCAAAAGCCTAGTAACCTCCTATGATTCTCTGATCCTATGAAAACAACAGCCAAACATCCATATCGTATGAACAGCAAAAGATATTTAAATATAAAGCACAAACAGTAAAGTTTTAGTAAAAGCTGTTCTTTACACTTATAACACTCATTGTCTCCCCAGCCAAAATAACGCACCTATAATTGCCATTGTGACCATTTGTTAAGATCACAGCAAACAACACATGTAACATTTACCTTTTTTGGTATAAGATACCATTGCATAACATATTCTTTCACTACCCATTTCCTTCAAATGCTGACAGTCAACATTCCCCTTCTTCTGCCAGCATGAAATTGTACCTGTGTGGCATATACCATGTCTCCACTGCTTTGTTTATGATAACTACCCAATCAAAGTAATGCAAACTTCTGCACTCACCCCCAAATAACTAGTGAGACAGTAATATCAACAGACGTTTCATATCATACTTATATTTGTGGGGTAGTGTTATTTCTCATCACACCAACCCATACCAAAGGTCAATGAGAACCAAGGAGGTACCCAATAGAGGGGTCTCCACACCATGCCCATGCACTTGCATGCTGTTCTCCCATTTCCGTCAGCAGGGAATACATGCCTACCACTTTAAAAATTGGATGCTGTGTATTAATGTTAATACCAAATAGAAAATTACCCAACAATACATTAAAAACCTCTTAATCTACTTGAAACACATGGAATAAAATATTCTTATGTAGCGCAAACACATTTTGCACAATAATGGACATTTGTAATTTAAATACAGCAAAACTTAAGTTCATAGGTTAGTGCTAAGCTAACTGCCCTTGCGAGCCATTTTATGCCTAGCCAATTAACCATGGTGAGTCTCAAACCCTGCACCTTGTGTTTACAAGACAAACACCTTAGCCATTAAGCCACCCTCCCAACCAATAAGTCCTATTGTTGTTGTAAATGTCTTTATCTGCCTTGGCTAAATCAGAATGTTCAACAAGGATAACACCCAAAACTCCTCCTGCTCCAGCTTTAGAATGCCAAACCATTGTAATCTTACACTTATGGCAGGCCAAAATATTTGTAACCTTGGGTGTGTGCTCTATAGATAGGCCAAATCCAGCAGCATTCTGGCCAGTAAAATGTTTTTGGTTACGTGAACTAAATCATGGCCACCCTAATAGATAATTAATGCTTGAGAGATAAAACCATTCACAAACCCTTCCTTAGCAATTTCCCACAGGTGAAACCAAGATAAATTAGAAAAAGGTACTGCATTGAGCATTCTGAAGGATCCAAACAAAGGTTTCATTCATTCTTGGGACACTCTGCCATGTTAGTTGCTCTAGTAATATAAGAATAGCCTTCCGCTAGCAGATGTTTTCTGCCTGTAAAAAAAGAAAAATATATAAACTCCTAATATAAGTGAGAAAGGGACCAGAAGACCGTCTACCTGTCTTTTCTTGTTGTGCTAAATCTGAAGTCCTGACAATACAGAATAAATGGGAAGAAAATTCTGTTAGTGAAATACCTTAACTCAGCAAGGCCTTACTCATTGTAACATTTGCCTCCCTTAGTGAGATTAAGTGGCCTGAAGATAGATTGAAAATTGGCAGCTTGAGTGATTTGACTGGTTAAGTGAAGTAACACCTCTGTCCAAGGGACTGGACAAGTTAAATAATCTCCAGATATAACTAAGCGAACTTCTTCATCCTGGCTGCTTTGGAATGCTTTTGATTTTTTAATCCACACTCTGACCTGATCATTGGCCACTATAATTTTTTCCCAACACAAATTCTTCAAAAATTCACTGATCCTAAAGCAACTGTATATAACCATGTGAAAAGGGTTGACCACACTGTAAATATGTAGAAACAGTTAGTTATAGCTTGAACATTTCATATTATGGTGCCTAACAGGGATTTGCTTATTAAATTCCTCAGGTTTGATATAGTGTACTTAATGATGGCCCACCCTTTGAGAACCCTGGTGACTAACCATTGTACAGCCATGTCCTAGTCAACCATGCTATGGCTGCAAAATATATCCACATGGTGCTAACTGCTTTTTATAGAAGAAAGAATGGTTGCAGAGTAACCTCTCATAGTGTCTGTCAACCATAAATGGAATACTACTTTCAAAGCTGACCCTGTCCAATCAATCAGATCAATTCTAGTACTGGGGTGGAATACTGGCAGACATCTTGTGCTAACTCTCAAAATCTACAAATCTGAGAATGAGAATTGCCAGGGATGTATCTAGCCAAAAATGTCAAGTGAATTTGTAAACACAAAACTGCCAGAAGCCTCAGAATATATTGAACCCATTTTGACTGAGAAGACCTATTAGCAAGACTGCTGGTCTTCTAAAAAATACCTTGCCATTCCCGAAATGCTCTTTCCATACTGGTGTGGCCATCCAAATGGGAAATATATCAAGGAAGGCAATATTATTGTTTCTGGCTTCTGACCATGTGGAAGGCTATGTTGCAGAAAAACAACAGCCATGAAACAATGCCCCCATGTCAAGTCCTTGCCACTGCAGTAGTGTGTAATTGAAGGGCATCCAAAGTGGTCTAGTCTGACTACCAAAAAGCTACCCTGTTAAAGGCTAACAAGGAAATCTTCCAAAGATATAATTAGTATTTGATTCTTTTTGTGACTGGATCCAATGATGCTTAGTTTTACCACCCCTCAAAATGACTATCTTGCAAGGGAAGTTGAAAGTCCCATGAAGGTCCATCACATCATGGATACAGACTTTTTCAACTGGCAAGAATTTGCCAATCATTGATTTCAAATGGTGTACACTGACTTGTGGAAACCTAAATGCAGAGGTGGCATTCTCAGTATCAAGGCTCCAAAATGTTAGCTATTTGGAAGGGCCTTCAGTCTTGTCATCAGCTAAAGGAGTGCCTAGCTCATGTCATGGGTTAATAGTACATGCCATCCTGTCTCTTGTCCCTTCTTTCCCTTCACCAGTTATCAAAAAACATCTAAAATATGTAGAGCTTTCTGCCTTAGGACACTGCACTGCAAACACCAGTGACATGTTGTACTGAAGCTTTCAAAAGTGGTGCATGAAGAATAGCATCCCATTGCCTACACCTTGTTAAAATAATACTTCTCGTGGAAATAAAATCAGGACAATGGCCAATCTTGTTCCAATACTGGAAGTAGTCCAAAAGATGAATGTATGTCTAATTTAGCAGAAAATTTCTTAATAACTGAAACCGTCTCATCCAATGAAGCATAATGAACCTGTCGATGAAATAATGAACTGAAGATGCTATAGGAAAGGATAAATGGTGGGTCAGGCAAAATTCACCTGGTTTCTTTTTGGTAACAGAATAATAGGTTCATAGGTGTGTACTAAGCTAATGGCCCTGGGGCCTTTACAAGCCTAGCCCATAGGATTACCCTGGCATCATGCCACTCAACCTTAGTTCACAGTGCCTCTGTCGAGTAAAGCCACTGGAGTGATCCCTGGAGTGAATTTTCTATTTCCCATCCACTCATCAAGATTTCTCTTGAAGAGGGCCAGTGAGGTGCTCTGCTTGACATGTATGGGAAGTCTATTCCATAGCATGGGCAGTCTTTGGGTTATGAACCTGTCCCTCCAGTATGTTCTGTTGATTGTGGTAATGAGGTTGAGGTCTCTGGAGCTTGTGGAGTGGAGGCATTGGGATTTATTTAGATGTAGCATTTCTACAGAGCTGGGTCAGACAAGGCTTTGTAAGTCAAGCAGAGATCACCTCTAAGTAGGCGATATGAGACAGAGAATAGTTGGAGTTTCTTTAGTCTGTCCATATAGGACAAATGTTTAAGGTCTAGGATCCTCTTTGTGAGGTACTTTTGTGGCCTCTCCAGTTGTTGCAGGTGTTTAATGAGGTACATGCCAAATGGGGCATTGTACTCAAGGACTGGCCTAATGAGGGAAGAGTAGAGGAAGACAATGACCTCTTTCTTCCTGGATGCAAAACCCTTAGTAATGATATGTGGCACATAGAATTACTTTCTGACCACAGTGGCAATGTGGTGATCAAAAGAGAGGTTGCTGCCAACCTGTGTTCCCAGATCTCTTATAACGCCTTCTGTGTTCAGTGGACTACCATTGATGTGGTAATTCATGGGAACCGGGTTTTTCCCAAAAGAGACGACGGCACATTTTTTGGCATTGAGCTTAAGGCCATGGTTCTGACACCAGTCTTTGGTCTCAGTAAGGCTTTTCTATAGGATGTCAACATCACTCTGAGAGTTAATAATAGCTCCCAACTTGGAATCATCTGTGAACTTTGTCAGCCAGAGTCCCTTCATGTTGGCCTGGACTTCATGCTGGCCAACTGCATTTGCTGCTGTTAAAGGTCCAGTAGCATTTTTTTCTTGGGTAGCATGTCTGACATGAGTTTGGAGTGTGTTGAAAGGGTTTATCAAACATTACACTAAGTCACGGGTCAGAATGTCATTCTACCTAACATAAAGATTTATCTACAGTTTTTAACTTTCTGAAATGCTGATCATACCAAATACGTAATGTGCTACCCTGATATAACAAGCTTCCAAAATTGTTAAACAATAGGCAAAAGGAGGTAAGACTTGGTGGGGTTCCTTATCAATTGTCACTGTCATAATAACTGCAAAGATGGCCTTCCATTTATCTCAGCTCTTCACTAGTACTTTAGAAAATGCTTTCTTCTATAACACAGACAGAGCTGCTACCGGATCTTTGGATCCAACACTGTTCACCTCTAAGCACCACTGAATACCTTCAACATTGACTAGATTAAGCACATCAACATAATGCCCTCTAATGACCTTCTCTTTGACAGAAGTGAGAACATAAACTGATATATGCGATCCTGGGGTAAGGCCATCTTTTGAATTTGTACCCTGCCAGGACCCACTTGAACCCATGGAAGCAAAAAATTGAGCTATCCTTACTTCCTATTGCTGGCAGGGGTCAGCCCTTGCTGGTTATTGGCCCTGACACTATTGAAATATCAGCTTTATTCATATTCTCCCCTCGCAATGGTTCTGATGGAATGGTGTGAACTCCTCACGCGGTATTTTTTGATTTGACTTAAAATCTCTCTGAAAAACCATACTGAGAGTCTGATCTAACTTCATCAGGAAGATATTCTAAAAATTCCTCAAGAGATTCTCCAGCCGATTGATTGACTACATTAACTCTCCTTCTGAATACCTCTAAAATTTCATTACCTTTGACTTCTGAGCCTAGAGTTTGTGTCTGAGGAGATACAAAATGGTCAGGTTGAAGCTGTTCTTCTGTTTTCTTCCCAGATTCCCATCTAGTTTTCTTGACTGGGACTTCAGAAGTTGAGTGATCTTCTTCAGGACTATTAAGCTTCTCTGTCTGGTTCTTATGGAACTTGCTTGAGTCCACAGAGCTTCCATCCCGGAAAGCAAATCTGCTGTCTCGACAGTTAAGCTTGACCAACAACATTTTAATGCCGGCATTATTGATGGACCTAGAAATAGAATGGAGTGTTAATAATTGTTATATAGGGAAGGTAAAGCATACAGATAAAAATCCATAGAAAAGCTGCTGCTTACAGCACCTATGTACAAAACTCTTCCCCCAGAATTATAAATTAACTGAATCTGTTGATATATATATATATATATATATATATATATATATATATATATATATATATATATATATAATTGCTGTGGCTCACTCTGGTTAAATGGAAAAGAAAGAAAAGACAAAGCGCACGTTTCTAATATGTTTTAATTTCACAGTGCTTGTGGGTATACAATATTTTTTGTTGTTCCATTGTCTGTGCAGATATAGAGATTGTCTGGTTTGTCGACTCTAGAACACGCAACATATAATTGTCCATGTGAGAAGCAATCCGTGTGTAGATCTAAATCTCACAATTCTAAAGATTGGCCCTGAGCTTTGTTGATGGTGATTGCAAACGCCAATCGGATTTGGAATTGCAATCTCTTAAATTGAAATGGCATATCCGTTGGAATCATAGGAATGTGAGGAATGAGGACATCTTCACCTTTGAAAGGTCCTGTCAAGATTGTTGCTTCTATGACGTTGCTCATTAATTTTTTTACTGCAAGCCGTGTGCCGTTGCAAAGCTTTGGCTGGTTGATATTTCGCAACATGATAATTGGCACGCCGATTTTCAATTGCAGTACATGCGGTGGCATCCCTGGCAGATTGAGTGAATTCAAAAATTCTGTTGGATAATTAACCTCTTCATCTGCTTCCACAACAGTGTCGACGGACTTGTATGTGACTGCCTCACTTTGAATGTTAGACTGAATAATATTGTTAAGTTCATAGATGTCTTTGTTCTTGGCTGCAAGAATAGCTCATTCAGTCAGCCAATTGTGATTCTTATAATTGGTTTGAATATTGGGAAATACTTTTTCAACCAATTCTTCTTTTGACGTCACTAAATTACAGAAGTTATGAGGCAATGAATTTCGTCCAGAGATCAGATCAACCGGCACCTTTCTGTTCCCAATTTCTAGCAATTGATGTGAGAATATCTCAGCTGACCGATCGTTTTGCAGCTGGACATGCATATTTGTAGTTAATTTTAATGTCTTTATGTGTCACCATAAAGTAGAGTAATTCAGGCAAGCATTTATTTCATCCACTGCTGTCGATCGAGGAGAAAGAAGCAGATCTGAAGCTGCAGAACGCGATCTCCGTGCTCGCAACTGTGCATTCTCAAGTCTGGCTGCACATCACTGTGCTGCTTCCTCGGCACGTATTTGAGCCATTCTTTGTCTGTTTTGCTCGTTCGCTGATGCCCATTCTTCCTCAGTTTGATTTGCAATTACTCATCGCACTGCTTCCACTACGCGAGTACGACGACCTAAGTTTGATCTTCTGCGAGGCATTATTTGGATGAACTAAATCAGATCGATTGCACTGAAAAAGAAGTAAGAAAGTTATAACAAAAACATATAAAATTGCATATTTGTATACAAATATATAGAATCCATAGTAGGTATATAAAAACACGCACGTATTCGAATGCAACATGTGACATCTATATAATAGTAGGTATATAAAAACACGCACGTATTCGAATGCAACATTGTGTGAAAATTTCAAAGCAATCGGTGAAGAACTTTCGGAGATTTAAGATTTTGAACAAATGAACATTTACATTTTTATTTATATATATATATATATATATATATATATATATATATATATATATATATTTTTTTTTTTTTTTTTTTTTTTTCCTATACATATATTTTTTTATTTATTTATTTATTTATTTATTTATTTATTTTTGTTCATAGGTTCATAGGATGATACTAGGCTATTGGCCCTGAGGCTCTTATAAGCCTAGCCAAAAATTTCACCCATGTTCCCACAAAGTCAGCACCTGCTTCACTTCTCCAATAGTGACACAGGTGGGATTCCAGGAGTGTATTTTCTGTTTCCTATTCAGTCGTCCAGGTTCCTCTTAAAGAGGGCTAGTGAAGTACTCTTCTTACATGGAGTTGGAGTCTATTCCACAGATGAGGGAGTCTCTGGGGCACAAAACTATCCCACCAACAAGTTCTATTAATGTCACAGACCAGGTTGAGGCCTTGCATGCAGGTTGCATGAGTGGAGTTTGACTTACGGTTATGCAGGAACTCCATCAAGGTTGGGTCTGAGATGGCCTTGTATGCCAGACACAGGTCACCTCTGAGCAGTCTGTATGAGACTGAGTAGAGGGACAGGGCCTTTAGCCTATTTGTATAGGATAGGTGTTTGAGACCCTGGATTTTGCTGCTCAGGAACTTCTGGGATCTCTCCAACTGCTGTATGTGCTTGATAAGATACATGCCAAAGGGGGCATTGTACTCGATAATGGGTCTGATAAGGGAGGAGTACAGGGATGTTATGACCTCCTTGTTCCTGAATGAAATACCCTTACTTATGAGGTGGGCAATTCAGAAAGCCTTCCATACAACAAAGGCAATGTGGTGGTCAAAAGTCAAGTTGCTATCATCCTTGGTGCCGAATTCCCTCATGACTGATTGTGTGCTTAGTACATTGTTATTCATGTGATAATTACTGGGGATACCATTTTCCCCAAAGGGGATATTGTTACATTTCTTTGCATTCAGTTTGAGGCCATGCTTCTGGTACTGGTCATTAGTTTGGTTAAGACCCTCTTGGAGGATGTTCACATCACTAGGGGAATTTATGACAGTGCCCAGCTTGCAGTCATCTGCAACATTGGTCAGCTATAGACCACTGGTTTTGGCTTGCACCTCAGAAAATATATATCTCAAATGGTACAGGCCCCAAGACCGACCTTTGTTCTTTTTTTTGGATACAATCTACATATCTAACAGTTTCTGACATGCCAGTGTTTCCCTATGTTATCTAAAGAGAATTAGAGTAGAGTAGTGTGTGATTAATTAAAGCATTTGGCTGTGATCTAGCACCTTGATAGTTTACCTAAAGGAAGTGGTAGTAGAATTCTGACTTCCCACCTTGTAGAGCAGCACATTAACCTCCAGGCAATGAGACTGCTGAAATGGATGGTGCCAAAGGAAAATATTCTCCACAGTGCAAGGATTCTGACTGAAAGGCACTCAGTCACTCCTTGCCCAAAGTGACTCACTGTGTATTGGTGATAAAATTGCTACAAATCTGTTCCCTTTAAATATAAACTAGCAAAGATGCTTTGTATGGATGCTGTTCTCAAATACCACCTTTGGGTTACTGTTTATTACCAGTGCAGACTGAAAATTAAAAGGTGATTGCTGTATCGTACACAAGGAAGGAATGAATGCCAAGACTGACACACTGTACTTATGACAGTCCAAATTACTAATTTCCACAGATTGCTGTCTATTGGGAATGACATTCACTGTGCAGATGGAGAGCCAAGCAGGCCTACCACTCAGAAGAATGCCTTAGCATGTTTTCACTTCCTACATTTCATTCATTTTTTTACTTTATAACCAAAAGGGACTTACTCCAAAACAACCAGCTGATGCTAGACAAGTACCTGCACTGACACACATATTAGGTGTCAAGGTTAGTATTATCACATTCATGCCCATACCCATACACAATCATCAGCTCAAGAAAAGTCAGCAAGGCAGCCAGAACCAACCAGAGGTCATTCATTTCCCCAGCCCCAGGCAAAGCAGATGTAGACCACAATCAAACATTGGGAAGCCACCAGTGAACATGAGGAGAATTTGTCATTGTGCAGCCCATTATAGCCCCAGGTAACATTCCTGAGTAACGGAATTAACTACTGATAGTAAGGGCAGTAATGGGCAGAAGTAATGGAGACAAGTCAAACCAAGGGTAAACAGAGCTTACAGCCACTACACCCAGATAACCTTCTTCAGTGCCTCTCAAACTATTTTAACAAACCAGGTTAGGCACTGTAAACTTCTCCCATAAAAAAACAGTTTAATTTAATTCTGGCAGAATCGTGCTACCCATTTTATCCACCTTATACAATGGCATTCCTGTGCCTTGACTTCTGCTTCATACTCTACTTTTCTGTTTTTGCACATGACGTAGATTAAAAGTAAGAAATAGTTAACATGTTGATAAAGTAACTCCCTTGACTTTCAGGGCTGGCCATTGGTGGGCATCTACATAACTCCTGATTCTTAAAAGCAGGTGGTAATCCTGAGCTGGACCACTGAAGTGACAACTGGAATAACAACAGGGGCTTAAATAACCCTCTTTCACCATGTCCACTACTTTGTGGCTTGACAGGTGACAAAGTAGTTTGCTTCACAAACTCTTCATATAATAAAAGTGTCAATATTAATACCTTAATAAATTATAATTCAAAAATCCAGGTTTATATTTTTTATCTACAAACAACGTTTTTATGGCTTTGAAACTGTATGACCTAGATGACTAGAATGAGCAACACTTTTATTCAAGCAGATTTCACTTTCAAATGATTGCAAGAAATGTATTTCTGAGTGTTTGCCTTAATACATATATATATATATATATATATATATATATATATATATATATATATATATATATATATATATATATATATATACACTAGACAATCTCGACGTACTGAAATGTCAAAATTCAGTAAGTCAAGACCGAAGAGTGGAAAGTGCAGTTACTCGAAACTACACTATGCCGAATCCGCAAATGTCAAATCTGCTGGTATTGTGGTGTCGTGTTTGTGACTTGTGGTGCAGTTTCTGGATTTATCTGGCATTTCAGGTAAGTGTTGTGTGTTTGAGGATACTGGGTGGGGATTTTAGTGTGTGTGAGTGTGTGTGGTGGTGTTTTTCGTGTGTTTGTATGTTTAGTGTGAACTCGGAGTTAGAATATATAAGTGGGGGGGTGCAGGGGGGCTTGCCCTCTGCTTATAGGTAGGTTAGTTGTGTTTGTGTGCGTTGTTTTGTTTGTTTAGTTAGGTAGGTGTATGTGTGTGTGATTATGTCCTGGTTTGTTTGTGTGTGTGTGTGTATGAATGGTCGCAGTTGTGGTATTCGTGATTTTGGGTTTTTATGTACATGGGTTTTCGACTATTCAGTCTCTAAATACTGAAATTTGACATTTCAGTATTTTGAGATTGTATAGTGAATCCATATAGATATATATATTAACAAAAATATTTCCGAAGGCATCTGTAAAGCTTAAAAAAAACTAGGTATAATACAAAAAGAAAGAATGCAGCAAGTAGAACCTGTGATTGAGTGCGCGTTTGTTCTTTATTTATTTAAGAACTTCATCAGAATAAATAAACTGTGCAGATTACAAAGTTTAAATATTAATAAAGAACGAAAGCGCACTCAATCACAGGTTCTACTTGCTGCATTCTTTCTTCTCGTGTTACACCTAGTTTTATTTACATTTTACAGATGCCTTCGGAAGTAATTTTGTTATTTTAATAATGTTCTTTGCCCGTGTTTTCTCGGTTTTATTTGCATATATATTATATTACATTATATATAAATATATATATATATATATATATGTGTGTTGTGTGTGTGTGTGTGTGTATGTATAATATATATGTATATATATATATATATATATATATATATATATATATATAGGTCTACCTGACATATGGTCGACAGTTTATTTGGTCGACAGTTCATTTAGTCGACAAGCAGATTTGCCCCCTTCCCCAATGTTGTGCAACCCTGGAGTTGATATATATATAGTTAGGGGGGTGTGGGGGGCACAGCCCCCCACATTGGGGGGTGTGGGGGGTGAAGCCCCCCACCTAAAATGCTTGTCGATCAAATGAACTGTTGACCAAATAAACTGTCGACCATATGAACTGTTGACCATGTCAGGTAGACCCATATATATATATATATATATATATATATATATATATATATATATATATATATATATATATATATATATATATGTGTGTGTGTGTGTGTGTGTGTGTGTGTGTGTGTGTATGTATATGTATATAAAGACATGAAAATGTTCCCTATATGCATAATCAACAGTGTAAATAGCAGTCCATTCCCAGGATTCATGAAGTACGGCGCAAGAACGGTATTAGCCTTGCGCCGAGTGTCCTCCTTACAGATGGTGCAGCAGCGCCATATGAATATATATGAGGGCGCGTTGCCGCACCCTTGATATGCACAGGAAATGTGTGTGAGTGCAGGGGGCATATTTAAGTGTGCTACGGAGGCGTAAACATGCCCCCACAGTTGCACAACCTATTATGCTTACCATTAGAGCCCACCTCTAATAGTAAGCAATTAAGTCATTGTCCGTGGATACTGAAATGTATGCCAAGCATACAAGAGTGTCCACGAACACTGAAATAAAATCAAAGTAGTAAACACACAAGCACATAATGGAATGTTGAGCCCCGTTCCTAGAACTATCACAATTAGATTCCCCCGTGTCCCTATTTTACATTTGTGTTGGTTCATTATTAAAAGTGTAAGTGAAGCGCAACATGTTTTCACGTCTCTGCCCCCTGCTTAGCATAGCTTATACATCAAAATCATTCAAAGAGGAAAAAAAACATGCAGAATCAACACTAACATCAATACTGTAGTCGTTCGAGCATTCGCCTAACTAACAGGAATTCATGGTTCGAGTCCTACTATAACACATATCATTTTTTATGTGGAATGTGTATATGAACATATTTGTACATCATTTTGTTATATAATCTACATAATAACATGTAAATGTGAACTGGAGTACCGCATGAAATATTTAACTAATGTCATTCAATCAAAGTGGTAGTGTCATAATGAATAAGGCACTAGTAAGAAGGTTTACGCACAAATAAACAGTAGTAAACATATATAAGTACCAGTAAGCAAGTCTGAGTGTGTTTGCGCGGGTGTAAGCAGTGGCCAGCATAGGAAATTTATATAATTATGTAGATGTATGTGCATGAGTATGTACAGATATATAATACACACACACACACACACATATATATATATATATATATATATATATATATATATATATATATATATGTATCTATGAAGAATGAACATTGTGACAACAAAGCATACAAAAAAAAAAAAATGAGAAGGGAATCAACAGTAACTCCAGTATTATTTAGTGCTGTCAGTGTATGTCATATCAGGCTGGGCAGGGGTGAGCAAAGCACTGTTACTCACACCACAGGCAGGATACTACCAGGGGCAGTAACACTGTCAATCTGCTAAGTCTACTTTACAAACAATCACAGGGTAATCCCTGTTTGGACTACCCAAAAATTGCTAGGATGGTTGGACCATTGACCATTACACAAGCAAGGGCAGGTATGTTCAAGGACTAAATGTTGGGAGAGCCTGATGATACATGGGTTGGGACAACATACGTGTAGAGTCCCTAATGATGGGGAGAGGGCAATGTCTGGAGGTGTGTCATGGCTGTGATAGCAACCGGAGAATGGATGGTTTCTGTGTATGTCGAACTTGGGTGGGGTGGAGGAACCATGGGTATAAAATTATGGATCCATGTGTGTTACGGTTGGATGGCCTGGTTCTAATTGGACCACCTCATGGAGGTCAGCTAGATCATTATAAGTATATATGCATACACACATGCATACATCTATATGTAGAAGTACATTCCCTTTAACACATTCATTCCTTTTGCAGACATAAATAACATGATAGTGGCTCTACAAACCTCGACAGTAGATAGAATAATAGGTTGTGCATAAGAGGGAAGGGACGAATCTGCAAAAATGCAGAAGTGTGTACATTATCCGAAGTCAGTGCTGTTCTCAAAATATGAAATATTAGGACTTTCTCATCCATGGAATCATTCCTGTGAACTGCCTACTACGGCCACGCCAATCACTAAACCGGTCCTATTTGTAATATAATTTCGCTGAACTTGTACATTATGAGCTCTCATGTGTAATGTGTGCATTACCACATAGTCATAGTTATTAACTTATTGTAGTGTCATGTTAACGGGAGTAATGATGTAATGAAGTATAGCGTCTAATCTTGAAATAAAGACATGTGTATCCCAGGTGGGACAACCCAAAAATTGTGAATAGTGTCCTATTAGTCACTCATTTCACCGATGTGTGTGGACTAAACTTTTGGGATGTCTGAGGATAAGTGGAGTGAGTCAACCCATGAGATGGGTCTACAGGAGTAGGGAGTGGCCAATGTGTAGTGGTGTGGATACACCATGTATCCAACTGAAGAATGGATGACTGCTGTGTCAGGGAAGTGTTGGTTTGGGTGTTTGGGGAACTAGGATCCATGGGTATATGGGTATATATGCAAATGAAGGAGCACAGCAATAGTGTAGTGGTTAGAGCATCCACCTAATGAACAGACATTCCCATTCTGAATCCCAGTGCAGCACATGCCATTTTCCATTGGTAATCTATATATGAACATATTCTGACATCTGTCTGCTGTATAACCTGCATAATAACAATTGAAAGGGAACTGGAGCAAAGTGTCAGTGTCATAATGAATAAGGCACTAGTAAGCAGGTTTAAGCATAAATAAGCAATAGTAAGCATATATAAGCACCAGTAAGCGTGTTTAAGTGCGTTTGCGCGGGGGTATGCATTGCCTTCCAGATATATATATATATATATATATATATATATATATATATATATATATATATATATATATATATATATATATATATATATATATATATATATATATATATATACATATACATACATATTTATATATATATATATATATGTGTGTGTGTGTGTGTGTGTGTGTGTGTGTGTGTGTGTGTGTGTGTGTGTGTGTGTGTGTGTGTGTGTGTGTGTGTGCGTACATATACACAGATATGCAGCTATAATAGGAAACAGCACACAAGAATGATATATGTTCACAGGATATGCCAATGGAAGTGAGGGGTCCAAGCAAGAAACATGTAACACGTCACATGATCCCCCCCAAGCCAGACAGAGGAAACATACACACAAATGAACAAACAATGTAAATAGTCTACTGCTCCCCAGACCACAGGCAGGATACAACCGGGGAGGGGGGGGCAGAGTGCAACTGTGAAATCTAATCTTGGGACAGACAAGAGCGTCCCTTGTGGGACATCCCAAAAATTGACATATAACCAAAGGAAGCCGATACGATGACCATTCTGGCTGGGTTGTGTACATACCTGGAATACAAGGGTTGGAAAGCCTGATGACCCATGGGTCGAGACAACGTACGACATGGGTCCCATGAAGTGGAGAATGGTCAGTGTGTAGTGATGTGTTCAGACCCAACCTGCACCCAGAGTAAGGATGGGTGCAGTAGAGGAGGTGTGGGTGGGGCAACAATGGGTAGCTAGTTAAGGGGTTAGGTGTGCAGTTGTTGGCTGATGTGGGTCTATACAGACAGCCCCAGGGATGTGAGCAAAAGTGTTCATTGGGCAGAGGAGTCACCCAACGAGCAGCCACACCCACTACTAGTCCCACTGCAGCAAAGTGTAATCTACATGGCAGAGAACGGAATAACTAGATGTAGATGTATATATGTAGAGGAATGTGTGTGCATATCTACCCATAGCTACATGGAGATATACCTCCCCCTCTCAGTAGTACAAATGTATACATACAGGGACAGAATACATATACATACCCACATATAGATATATACATATGCAGACACCCATACACCCATATGTTGTTAGATATACATAGACAGCAATATATAAATATATACATGTATGCATTCATATACATATATATCTGTATATAGTAATGTAGGATTAATAGGGGTGTAAGTAATATTCCGAAATGGGCAGAGTTTACGTCCATACCTCTCAATCCCTAAGAGCAAAACCACTGGACAGAACATAAACCATTGGGGGAACAAATAGGGACAGAAAGCACATATTCCACTTTCAACCTTAGAAAGCTGATAGAATAATATTTATGCATTAGCTTGACTTGACTGAAGGATGTGGGGTCCTAAACCCAATTACTTGTCTGTATTTAATGGTGTCATTTTCCAGACATTTGCCAGACAGGTGCAGATTGTAAGCGGAACATACCAATAGTATGAAGCAAACTATGGACAGGCCGCGGATTCTGTACAGTTGACCGGCATGCTTATGCCTAATGGGCAGCCATTCCCGATATGGGTCCCACCACAGCACAGTCCAGTTTAAATGGTGGCTAAGTATGCTATGACCATATGTGTTAGTGCATAACTCACTACACAACACCTACAAACACATGGTCACAACACCCCACTGTAGGCATGTAAGCCGATGCAATAGGCATCACAAGGTATTATTGTAGCCCTCACCTCCACCCAGGGGTGTGAGTGTCAGATGCAAACACCAAATGTAGTGCATTTGCAAGTGCTGGAGCAAGCGGGTGTAAGCCTGTTTGGCCGCTGGTATGTGAGTATCACACTGTTAAAGCAATGCAGAGGCTAACTGAGTGAAAGAAACTGTAACCACATGTTAGCATTGCTTAGCTCCACGCAAACCCGCGCACACCCACTCACAACTGCTTTAAAGTGCCTTAATCACTCTGTACCCAACAGCTTGTGTTCTGGCCAACAACAAAATAAACAGCCTCTGCAAGGCTAGAACTCAGGACCCTGTACATCACAGTCATTAACCACTACACCATGATTACAATACATATAAAGGAGGTATCAGCAAACTAATGCTCACAATAGGGAAATCAAATCTAACATGTGAACTGAATCTATATATAGTGTAATGTTCTATAACCTGCCAGAGACCATAAATATGTGAATTGGAGTACTGCAGTAAACAGAGTTGTGGTGTCACTGTAATAAAGTTATGAAGTCCCCAGGACCCCATACAGTGTATGTACACATGAATGAAGGATACCAGACACATATATAACCTGCAATGAATAAGACATAGATTAGCCTTTTCGAAACCGGCCAATTATGGAAAAGTGCATGAATCTGACCCTACTTAAACTGAAGAGGTGGGAATATGGCTCATAACTGGTTGTTGCATCCCCCTGCAGGCAGAATGGCTGGAGTGGGATAAGGCACTCACTTTAGACCGCAGCGCTGGGGCATCCAGGAGTCCAAATTCATGGTATGGCACCTGGTAAAGCACCATGACAGGAAACTACTGCAGGGCCAGTACCAGGGCTCATAGTGCAAAACGGAGGCCTGCGACAGTCTCGCCCATGACCTCACTAGTGCCACAGGTATCCCCTGAACTGGTGAGCAGGTCAGGCACCACCAAGCAGACCTGAAGCGGTGGAGGGGGGATGTCCTGAAACAGTGGATCCAGGAAGCAAGGCAGATGCAGAATGCCCCAGAATTGAGTAAGTACTCCTTCCACTATGTAGCTAATAATTACCTAGCTTGTGCATACTATGGATAGGTATGGCTAAATATCACTGTAGTTCTCTGCCAACTCCATATGAGCGTGCTGTGAATCAGCAAGCCTATGATGCTAGGCTGCAAAGGATGCATCACGAGGCAGGTTAGTAAATAGCCTGCATGTACTGTCATAACAAATACATGTAAGAGTCTCAGAAAGTGTTGTACCAGTATACAGATTTGTGTAATATGCTGAGAATAAAGGTGTAACCCCTGCATTGCTTCTGTTTACTCTGCAGTCATATGTTGTTGTACTGTTGCAGTTATTAAATAGTACTGTTGTAGTAAGCAGTGTCACCCACACTGGTATGCAGATAAAATGTGTATGAAGTGCTGTATAACAATGTTGGACGTGCAAAAGGTCAGTCATATTAGACTAAATGCATTGCAAAGCCTAACAACAATTGCCTGATAGCATAGTGTACATTGATCTTAACTGTAATGCTTTTGTCACACACAGCAGGGCTTTGGATCCCAGGAGCGCCAGTGAGTTGTATGCATAATCATTCCACACAACTGCACACAGTTTGTTAGAATGTTCAGAGAGAAAGCTGTATGCATATATACACAACTGTACAGATTATGCTAGAATGCTCAAATTGAAAGTGGTATGCATATTCATACCCCTCAACTGTTCCAATCTGCCCAGTATGTCATGATAAATGGTCCACATCACCTGCCTTTTGCCCTGTTCCCCTGACAAATTAGTGTGATGATTCATGAAATGTAGGCAGCTGTAAATGACATATAACTGATAGTCAGACTTGCACATCGTCAGAGAATGTACATGCAAATATACCTGTCATCTCAGCATCTCACCCAAAGTGTATGACAGCAGTCAGCAATCTCAAAACATGTTGCATTACACCTCCGTCTTGTCAAGCCTGTATGTAAGACACAGGTCCCGTACATACTAATCTACAAACATACCATTGTACAGTATAACGCCATAGGGTAGTGTAATAATACATGTAAGTGACAGACCACTGAAGTGACTATGAATGTTGTGAAAACTACAAGGATTTATTAGTTGTTAATTGAACTCTCTCTCTCTCACCCCTACCATATGTGCAAAAATAACCGATTTACACAACTCATTTGGTATGTCCACACTCCTAACCTTTGTTGGGACATATGTCCCATTGGTTTATAAATATTCACATCTATTACTATGCATGTGCTATGTTAAAATACTCCCATATTGGTGTCCTGTTGCCATCAGTGAAACCTGCATGTTGTTGTAATGGCCACTGTTTACCCATATATGCATGTGTTCTGCCTGCTCCGCAACTATTTTATATCTGGCGTCCTGGGTAATGGGAATACTTATGCATGCTGTTATAACTAATCTGGAAAGCTGTTGACTATTACTAACCCATATCTGCCTTAAACATGCTACAACATAGCTCGTGTGGGAAGGCCGGTCCCAGCGGACCCACCTGTCCCACATCAGTTGGCCATGGCACCGGGCACCAGCATGTCTGGGGCCCAGCCTGGGACCTCCTTGTCCATTGGCCCTGCACCACTTTCAGGTGGAACTGCCACAGGGGATGGGGCTCACCCCCCCTTGGAGTGGGAGCGGACAAGAACCTATCCAACCATGGTTCTTGGAGGCTGTGGTGCGTAGGGAGCTCAACAGGGAGATTTGAGACTGCCTATGCCAGCTTGAGGGGTGAGTGGTGTAACTAGAGGGTAAGCCTGGTCCTCCTACATAGCCCCCAGTATAGCCATCTTCTGGTTTGTGAAGGTGCAGGGGTGACTTGCCCATGGGTGGGGACCTCGGTCCCACTGTATCCATTTGTGGTCTCATGGGCTTGCGACTTCCAAACATCCCTCCCTGTCCAAGGTGTCCCCACCACATGTCATATACCGCCCCTGTACGCATCTTGTTTGTCTTGTCTGTCATCCTACTTAACCTATCATCCCTGATCATCCTACTCTCCTTCTCCAACCACTCTCACCTAAAAGTAAAAGAAAAAAAGGGCAATCTGTTCTCGCAAAAAAAGCACGCCCCATACATAGTTGTCCATTTCGCACACGTGTCCACTGGACACATGTAAACGTTTCTAATTGGCATCACAACATACTATTGTTGTCCTCACCCCTCTCTCTCAGGGTTGTGCGTGTCCAAATGTACCGCCAAATTTATTGCATATACACAGCCGTTGCTGTAGAAGAAATGGACAGCTATGGACCTTCCGTACACCCTTCCTGCACATCCCTAGCTACCTTGCCTACTGTCTTTCCCTCTTTGTGCCCCTTTTTCTTGACTTTCCTATCACTCCTTTTTTCTTTTCTTATAAAGAAATTAGCATGAGGGTAAATGGGAGTAAGCACTTTTAAGCATCAGTGAGTGGGTTACAGCCTGTTTGCATGGGGGTAAGCACTGCCTACACAGGTTAAGCAATCAAGAAGGTAACTGAGTGTAAGGAACTGTAACCAAAAGTAACCACTGCTTACCATCTCGCAAACCCGCACACACCCACTCACAACTGCTTAAAAGTGCCTTAATCACTCCGTATTCAACAGCCCTTGTTCTGCCTAGCAATAAAATAAATGGCCTCTGCAAGGTTCGTAACCAGGACCCTGCACACCACAGCCAATGTGATTTATTACTAAGCCATGGCAGATATACAGACGTCAGATGTTATCACAAACATAGCATCCAGCACAGTCATTCAACAGTATAGGAAATGTATTCCATTATGTAAATGTATGTGTGTGTTTATGTCCAGATATATATACATACATAGATATAGATATATATAAATATATCAAGAACGAGTCTATATTAGAACATCGAAGTTCCAAAACTTCGAATGTTCTAATAACGAACCCTATTCAGCGAAAGCTGAAAACATAGAACATACAGAACAGTGATTTTTTTCCTAGGGAAAGATTTGCTATTCCAAAACACATACACACAACAGAAGCACACCAGACAAACAGCAATCCACACACATACACCTAAAATCTTACACCTAACCCTACACTAAACTATACACACACCACTAACTATCCACTTACTTTAACCCAAACCCTAGCCCTAAGGCTCGTCACTATCACACACTCACCTCACCCGTGCCCTAACCCTAACTCACCTACCCTGCCCTAACCCTCACGTCCACACAATCACACACTTACCTGACCTGTGCCCTAACCCTAACTCACCTAACCCTCCCTAACTCTCACGTCCAGACAATTGTTCACATACCTAACCTGCACCCTAACCCTAACTAACCTAACCCGCACTCAATCGCACACTTACCTGAACCTGACCCTTAACTTTCCAGCACAGCACTAAAAATATCGAAGCAACAGAAACAGATAACTAAATTCTTTCCCTAGGGAAAAATTCGGTTTTCTGTTGCTTTGATATTTTCAGCTTTCGCTGAATAGGGTTCGATATTATAACATTCGAAATTTTGAAACTTTGATGTTCTAATATAGACCCATCAAGAACATACCATGTGACAACAAAGCAGTAAAAAGAATGAAAAGGAAAACACCAGCAACTCCTGTATTATGTAGTGGTGTTGTCCTATGTAATATCTAGACTTCCTCAGACAGACCTGTGTCATTAATACACGCAAACATTTGTACATTGCCCAAATACATTACTTTGAACATTTCATTTACATTAACAAAACAGTTCCTTTCCAATCATTATGTGAGAACAGCATTCTTGCAAGGTGCTGTGTGCAACATCATCATCATTGAAAATTTAAATGGGGTAACCATAGAGGGACCGGTAGTGTTGTGTGTACAATGGGGTTGTCTGCATCACATGTACCTGGAACCTTTAGGAGTCATGTGCATACCAGGATCGTGTGCCTGAGAGAGGGGTGAGGACAACAGTAGTATGTTGTGATGCAAATTAAAAAGGTTACATGTGTCCAGTGAACACATGTGTGAAATGGACAGCTATGTATGGGGCAAAAGTTGTTCTGGGAACAGATTGGCCTTTTGTTTCCGTGTTCGTAAGGTGAGAGTGGGATGTTGGGGAAGGAGAGTAGGTATGCTCGTGGAGGATAGGTTGGGTAGGATGACAGACAAGACAGCATACAGGGACAGTATTTGCCACATGTGGGGGGGATACACCTTGGATGGGGTGGGGTGTTTGGCTAGCACAAGCCCATGAGCCCCCAAATGGAAATAGTGGGACAGAGGTCCCCACCCATGGGCAGCCACCACTGCACCTTCACAGCTGCAAAGGTGGCTGTGCTGGGGGCTGTCTAGTAGGGGCAGGCTCACCCTCTAAATGTGACACTCTGCCCTTGAGCTGGCATAGCTGGCCTCAAAACCCCTTATTGAACCCCGTACGCACCACGGCCTGGACTGTACGATGGCTGACAAGTTCCTGTCTGGACCTGCTCCCGGGGGGGCAAGCCCCATCCTCAGTGGCAGTTCCACCAGAAGGTGGTGCAGAGCTAACAGAGGTGGTGGTTCAAGGCTGGGCCCCAGACATGCTGGTGCCCGGTGCCATGGCCAGCTGAAGTGGGAGAGGTGGTTCCGCTGGGACCTCCAATACCATACAGCCTATGGTGTTGCAGATTTAACACAGATAAGGCTTAGTAATAGTCAACAGCATTCAGGATTACTTATAACAGCATACATAGATATTACCATCAACCCAAGACAACAGATGTCATACATTTGCAGAGGGAGCACAACACATGCATATATACTGCATGACATCTGTCCAAAGCGTAGATGACTTGTGACTGCAGCTATGAACAGTGGCCCACTATTGGCATGTCACTGTGATAACCTCAGATAGTGACTGTCATACCACTGTTTCATGTGACGTATGTCCAATCAGGGATGCGATAGCAGTAACTGTCATCACTGTCACCGTGTACTGACTGCAATCCTCACACTATACTTCTGCAGTTCACAGATGTGTGTTCTGTGAGTTACACAAGGAACAAATGGTTCCACACACTGACCAGTCCAGATATGACCATACAGATGGGGGTTTCCTCACAAACAGAGCACTGTCTTGTCAGTTATTAAGATATGCAGATTAGCCATTACCACACACAACTTGTTACATTAGCAGTAGTCTGAATGAAGCATAGCTACACTTACATGCTGTAGTCATGTCTGGCACATCACCCTCCTGTCTTTAGGCTATTTTCTACTGTGTATGTAATTTGAGGAATATCCAGATTTCATCTGTGATGCTGTTTACTAAACACCAGATCCAAGTTCCACTCACAGCAACTGTCATGGGCAAACAGCAACATGATGTTCCTAGATATTGTACTGTGTTTCCATGCAATTAGCTATGGGAATGTCACCACAGCTGTTCCACATGCAATCAGCTAGAGGAGGACTGCAATAGGTGCAGAGGCCATCACCTGATCATGGCCATCACTTACAAAACACAAGCTGCTGCTGAGCAGGTGTACCTCTCCACATCCACCGGAGAGTGTGTGTGAGGGACAGGACAGGGGCAAAGTACATCAGAGAAGGACTGGGAGACTAAAACCTAAGCATCACCTGTCAAACCCCTGACTAACTAGCCATTACTATTACAAGTGCATGCAGTTACTCCATGTGCCACATAGCTGACATGTTGGTGTGCTGTAAGAACATATATGTGTGCTGGTGAGTGACATCTGTAACAGAGATATAGTAGACATACATTTGGTGTAGCAAACATGGCTGTCCACATGAAGAGATGTCATTGTCAACACAAACACACTCCCTAAGGGACTCAGACACATTGGCACACTTTGGCAGGCTCACAAATACACTTCCTAACTACTTAGTTTGCCACACTACAGTAATGCACAGGTATTATATGCACCACAGGGATTATCCTGAGGTTCTATGGGCTAGGGCATGTGAACGTGTCTGACATCAGTCAGTATGCCAATGGGAGTTATACTGGGTGTGATGTGGTTGGGAACAGCATACCCCACATGAAAGCACAAGGTGCCAGTACTGACACGCATGTGTGCATTGCTTCATAAGTGTGTAGTGGTTGGCTGTGCAAGATGGTTGTACAAGGCTGGGTGAGGGGTAATCCTTGGCATCAGGCCACTTGACAGTGGTCTGCAGTGTGGTTCAGGGGTGTAGTGTCTGCAATGTCCCACACAGATGGGTATTGTATTAACTGTCCTGTCATCCTGGTTACCATTGTGTGTGGCCATTGCTTTGCAATGTATGCCATGTCTGTGTTTGACAGTCCTTGACATGGACATTGCCTAGGATGTGCACATCCCACATTAATGTACAGTGACATCTTTAAGTGTACCTGGTTTGCCTGGCACATGTTGTGTACACAGACAGTTATCATCAGATGTGCCAATACTGGCCTGGTGTAGCAGGACCTGCTAATAGACAGCAGGTTGATGCTGCACCTGCATTGATAGCATGATACAGGTTTTCCTTGGTGTCAGTGGCATCTGTCCATACAGGGCATATGTGTAATGCATTGAATGTCCTTTGTGGATCACATTTTATTGCACCACATATGTTGCAGGCATCCAGTGGGTAACATAGTGAAGGCGCATTGTCTACAATTATGTGCCTATTGTACTGGTGGACAGGGTGCCATGCCCTCTGCAGCCCACTACATTCACACCCTCTCTACTATCTGTCAACAATGTGCAGGGTACTAGCAACATAGTGGAATTTTCTAGGCAAGTGTGTTTGTGTATGGCACATAGGTTCAGGCAGTATTCTGTGTAATAGTAGGGTTGCTTACTTTGTACACCAGGCCTTTTGACAGATGTAGGGGTATGGCTTGCCAACACAATCTCTTGGCCGATTGAAATCTGTAATCCTTGTGAGGTGGACATTGTGACATATAATATGGCCACCATATAAGAAAACTATAAAACCCACTCCTCAACATGTCCAGTGGTTAGACACTCACAGTCACCTCCACACAGGCTCTGAATGTCAGTCACACACACACACACACACACACACACACACACACACACACACACACACACACACACACACACACACACACACACACACACACACACACACACAAACAGACACACACAAACACATACACACACACACCTGCCATGTCTTGGAATAGAATTCCTACCAAACTAGTTTATCACATTACAGCATTACACAGTTATAGAACA
The DNA here is from genome assembly GCF_019279795.1 of Protopterus annectens. Taxonomy (NCBI): domain Eukaryota; kingdom Metazoa; phylum Chordata; order Ceratodontiformes; family Protopteridae; genus Protopterus; species Protopterus annectens. The sequence goes on along the minus strand of NC_056728.1, from coordinate 1,877,641,439 downwards.
TGCTACTGAGATTACTGGGCTACCCCATCCCCAAAGGTGTATTACACAAGGAATGACATCAGCAGGGTTACCAAAGTAGGGCATTTCAAATTTCCTGCAAGTGAGTAGCCCAAAATGCATTGCTCACAAAACAGACAGTGAGACACTCCCAAATGAGATGTGGGTATATAACCCATGACCAAAATCTATATCACACTACTGCATGGAGATGTGACAGGACGCACCACAAGGATTACTAGGAAACTTGTTCCCCAGAGGTGTATTTGACAAGGAATGACATCAGCAGGATCACCAATGTAGAGCATTGTAAATGTACTGTGAGTGAGTAGGCTGTAATGCATTGCTCCCTACACAGACATTAAAACACACAGAAAACATACATAACTGCCATGGTTGTGGATGGAGCCCTACCACAATTCTAAATCACACTCCAGCAGTACGCAGTTACCCGACACGCTACAGAGATTACTGGGTTACAACACTCCCAAATGTGTATTCCTAGGTGGGTGACATCAGCACCCTTGGCAAAGTTGAGTATGTGAATTGTAAGGAGTGTGCATACTCTAAAAAGCATTGTTCCCTTCTCAGGCAGACAGACAGTTGGCAAATCTGGGATTAAAACACCTACCAAACTAGTTTATCATACTACAGCATTACGCAGTTACAGGACGCGCGACAGAGATTACTGGGTTACAACAGTCCCAGAGATGTATTTCTAGGTGGGTGACATCAGCAGTATTGCCAAAGAAGGGCATTTCAAGTGTACTGCGAGTTGTACATGAATTTTTACCTGTGTGTACCCATTCCTTACTGTCATGAAAACACATTTACACCCGTGTAAAAGTGTATTATTCAGTCCTAAATTACATTATCAACAACCCTTGCAGGTCTTGAACCCTGGACTATGCACACCAAGGTCACTGGACTTACCACTAAGCCATCTGGGTTGTATACATGTTTTATGGTTTTTATAATACACATTTTACTACAGGTATTCCACAGTACTGAAAACAAATGGGACAGTCACTTTGTGTACATATGTACAGTACCCTTGAATGTACTGTACTCTGTGAAACAACATAGACAAGTCTACATATGTACAACTGTTATAACTAAATACTAAATACATATATGCACTTATGGGATGTGTACACACACACATATATATATATATATATATATATATATATATATATATATATATATATATATATATATATATATATATATATATATATTTATATATATATATATATATATATATATATATATATATATATATATATATATATATATAAACATGTCTGAACACCGTTTGTGACACAGGAGGGTTCCAAAGGAATTGACGTGTACACAAAACAGAGGCAACTCTTGTTTTATAACATTTACATCTTAATCAGTTCACCAGAGAAGGGATGGTTGTTGTGTATGTAGAGTTTGGGGTGGGGAATAATGGCTAAGGAAATATACCCTGGGGATTGTGAAGTTTGGGTGGGGGAATGATGGGTATGGACATAGACCCCGGGGACCACATCTGTGTCACTGCTTGACAGTGGCACAGGAAAATAACATACCCAACAGTAGTCGTTCTTAACTGTCTATTCTTTTCTATTCCTAACTATGTAATAATTTGTAGACTCCACTCACCACAGATGACTACCATGATGTGCAGCATGTTAAAAGACATAACACATGTGTATGCCTGGCTACAGGGTAGTCACACACACACAAACACACACATTTGGCAGTATTGTGCTTACAAGTCTTGTCTATGCAAAGGTAACTAATAGAGTGGTATCCAGTTGGGGTATGTGCCGCAGAACCCATACAATTACACTTACTCTGATGCTGCGTCTGAGCTGGGTGACATCACAGGATTGATTACTTGCAGTGGGGAGGGGGGAAAAGGGTGGTTTAGCAAATGAAAAGGATAAAGGCCAGTGCAAAAGGTGGCTTCTCTTTGGAAAGCAGTAAAACCTATGGTCATAACAGGATGCAGACACAAATACATCACACAACCACACTCAGGCATTTGCTGACACACACACTTGCTAGTGGTGGGATCAGAACTCCTGCCTATCTACAGATCACTATTAGAGTACTATGCAGTTATGAGACGCAACACAGAGATTACACATTTCAAGGCAGTCAGAATGCCCTTCTAAGATTGAGGACATCAACAGAGTTACTTACAGTTAAGATGTCCATAGCTGTAAACCTGTGTGTTTAAAGTAGGAGTCCATTACAACCTGGATGCACAAACAAGACACATCATCTGCAGGTAAGACATAGGTAGGCCTGAGAGGTATAGTTGTAGCACAACAAGCCCTGAACTGGAGTATGTCCATCTGTGGAATGGACAACTACTATCACTATACAGAGTTAAAATGGTCATGCTCATACACATAGAATCACAGGACTTGTTTGGATGCATTGACTCCAATTACACAAGGTCACAGTGGGCATTCTCATACACTTAGTAGCACAGGGCCGTTTGGGGTTCACTATGACTACAACTACACAAGGTTATACTGGGCATGCTCATACACTTAGAAACAAAGGGCTTGTTTGGATGCACTGACTCAAATTACACAAGGTGGCAGTGGGTACACTCATACACTTAGTAGCACAGGGCAGTTTGGGATGCACTCTGATTCTAACCACAGAAGATCACAGTATGCATGCTCATACACTTAGATGTACAAAACATGTTGTAATGGACTCCTATTGTAAACACACAGGTTTACAGCTATGTACATCTTAACTGTCAGTATATACGCACATCAAACAGGTTTACTACCAGATTACTGTATGTGGCCCGTAAATGATATATGTGCATCTGTGCTGTGTGATACACATGCATACATGCACATGAAGTACTTCCATATATATGTGAAGTATACACAATCATGCATGTGTGGAAGTGAAAGACAATAGGTTAACTGGGACACACAGGTGGATGCTAACTACAGCATGTGTCACACACACAGCTGCCCTGAAAGGCATACATTGATATTTGGTTGTGGACAGTGGCATTATATTTGGAACAATGGCATGTGCAAGCATAATATGTGAGCCCCATTGTCTAATGGTACTGAGGTGCAGGTGTCAAGATGATCTCTCCCAGCTGTGTTAGCAGTTTTCATTATTAGCAGGACTGCTCCACTAATCATATCTGACATTGGTCATTTACACAACATCTGCTACTCTCCATCACCTTAGATGTAGCATTTGATACCAAGCACAATACTGCCACTCGCAATGATGTCATGGTATGAGTGGCAGCCGCTTGACCAAATCAATGAGCCAATGTCCTGCTGTAATTGTGATGTTGTCCAGTGTCTGTCATTCCGGGATGTCATGACTGAAAGAAGACAAGCCTTTGTCACAGAGCACATGTGTCCATGATTCAAGGGAGTGTGGATAATACCTAGGTTACATTACCCATATAGTGGCATTCCAAGGCAAAAGTCCTAAACACAGAAGTAACACCCTGACACCTACAAGACAATTGCATTGGATGCTTATGCTAACCAGTGCTAGATGTGTGGCTTTTGTAATCCATTTGCTCAATGTAGAACCTACAATGGGGAATACTGACATCTGTGCAGTGAGGAACACCTGGCTGAAGGCTCTGTAGTGCACAATAGCACTACCACCATATAACTCAGATACAGACATGTGGGCCATAACACTGGTATAGACCACTCCAGATGGTGGTGTCCACATATTCATAAAGGCTACTCCCAAGTAAAGACCACTACTCCAACATAATTCATCACAGATGAGTCAGGTACAGGTGACAGTGGCAAAAGCTGCATTCTAGGTTGTATCCTCATATACATCCACCACCATGTCCTCAGACTACCAACACACATCCATACATGTGGTATGAAATAGTATGGTACAACACCAAATAACCTTCGACTGGTGGACTGTACCTAGCCCTACATCAGCTGTGCAAAGTACCCATGTACTGACACAGTTGCATAATGTGTTATGCAATGCAATAATATCACTGTTTGTAACCAGGTCAGTTGTACACATACCAGGGTCCCTTTGATGTTGTCAGCATTAACACAGTTGACTGTTGCTGTACACCAGTAAACAACACCCTCATGGTTGGATATGACCTAGATGTACCTGCCCTGGATATTTACATCCCACACTCATGCAACATAAATGAAAATACCATAGCTGTTGTTGTCTTTTGTACATACAGGTGGCTACATTCATTACACACATGCACATGGAAGATAGGTCCATGGCTGCTGAATGCTAACAGTACATAAGGTTTGATATCTATGTCGACAGAGGTAATATTCCCTCTCTATTGGTCACCCATGACACCTATCATATCATACAACAACCTATGTGGCATGTATGTCATTAGACATGTCCACCAAATGCAATGCCTACAAACATACCCAAATAGCAGGATCATAGGACCTACACACAAAGCCTGTATTGACAGACTCAGGGAAATACAGCTATGCTCTGTATGTTAATGAGTAGTTACAGTTGATATGTCCATGACATGTACAGCCATGTGTGCCCACAGCTCCCTCATATACCCCATATCAACAATTGCAAGCCATGCATGCTGTGTGCTGTTTGGACATTAACCTTACTACCACAATAGCCAGAATGTGCTGGGTGAGATGTTTACAAGCCACAGACCTTGCACATGCTTGAATAAGTGTAATACCTAGCTCAAACAGAGCACATTGCAGGCACTCTTCCAGTAATCATGAGGTGTGTGTGTGGCAAATATGATGTGTGTGTGTGGCAAATATAATGTGCTCACTGTTGACCATTACAGTGCCCTGGCTTCAGAGTGGAACTGTCAACTAACAGCTTGTGGGATCATGACATGGAATATTGCTGCGTGTGTCTCTTGCTGATGTGGTGTTGGCATGAGTGTACACTTGGCTACTCAGTGAAGGTGGTTGTGTATCCTACCAGTACATGAATACAACATCAATTATGGTGTAAGGCTTAGCTAGGTTTCACACATGGTGTGGGGAAGGTGTGGATTGTATCCTCTTGACCTGCTAGTCCACTTACTGATGGAGACTGCATATGTGTACATGTATTGATGTGTGTTTAGATTCCATGTGTGTTCAGTGTCTGATGTTTGAAGGTGGCTGTTGTCTTAGTACATCATGCAGTTGCAATGCAGCCTCAACATTGCCAACTGTATATGGTGATATGCCCAAAGTATAGTAAGCTGTACTTTGGGTATGGACAGATGTTTGGACATAACTACTAAGTGGTGGGGCTACTTTGCAGATGAATGATTACTGAGGACAGCTTACAGGTGTGTTACAACCATTCCTACAATAACCTGTGTAACTGCTAAGCTATGGTTTTGTTAATTGAAGGGGAAGACACACAACGTAGAATGCAATAAGGGTGACACTGAAGACCAACCTCTTGACACCTGGAAGAGTAACACCTCCCCTGTGCATATATTGTGCATATATTAGCACAGTTGGCAAAGGAAAGAGTCAGTATGCTTTGTAGTACATGCAATAGTACTGTCACTCTGTAATACCTATTGTGAGATAGGCAGGTTTTTGATTCATAGTACTGGCACATGCGGGTGTGTGTGTGTGTGTGTGTCCATATATGTCACTTATGGTGGGGAATACATCCTAAATGTTTTTCACTCTCCTGTACACTGTTGTAAACATCTGTGCAGAGTGAATTGTAGAAAGCAAGACATAGGCAGGTGTTTGAATCTCGCACCTCAAGTGTCTGCATGTGTGTGTGACATAGTTGTATATCTTTGTGAATGCCACAGTGTGTGTGTGTGTGTGTGTGTGTGTGTGTGTGTGTGTGTGTGTGTGTGTGTGTGTGTGTGTGTGTGTGTGTGTGTGTGTGTGTGTGTATGTATGGCTGTCCGATCCCTGGAGTAAGGCTGTATTTTACCATAGTGAAATGATAAGACCCCCTCCCCCCATCCACTCAATGCAATATAGTATCCCTGTTGATGTCATCAATCTTAGAAGGGCATTCTAACTGCCTGTAAACATGTATGCCCTGGGGTGAGGCTTGTTACATAGTCTACTGATGAACCCCCCCTCCCCACATACACTCACCGCAATCTAGTATCCCTGTTGATGTCCTCGATCTTAGGCCATTCTGACTATTTGTACATGTGTAATCTCTGTGGCATGTCTTGTAATTGCTTAGTACTATAATGATGATTTGCACATAGGCAGGGGTTCTCATCCTGCAACTGTGTGTTACTGTGTCTGTGAATCCTTGAGTGTGTGGCTGTGTATTTGTATGTATCCTGTCATGGAAGTGGGTATTACTGCTTCCCAATGAGAAGCCACTTTTTCCACTGGCCTTTACCCTTGTCATTTGCTAAACCACTCTTTTATCTCCTCCCTGCTCCAGGTAACTATACCTGTGATGGCACCTGCTATAGATGTGACAGCTCTGGCCACAGTAGCTTACTACACAGCTATCATGCTCTTGGATCATTAGATCAGTAAATATGTTTGAAACTTGGGTGATTATAACTGTGATGTGGAAGCTACAAAGTGGATGCAGGTATTGTCATACAGACCTGTGAGTAGTCTACATTTACATATGGGACAATAACCGCAAACACTGACATCCCCCAGCACATGCAATTACCCCTGAAAGAGGAAGACAGAACATCAAGATCAACATGCAGTTACTATTGTTACACATGATACATACTGTCAAATGTACAAATGCATTCTAAAACTGTAGTATATGGTATGTCTGCTGCCTGTCAACACTACTCAACAATTGTAATCTACAATTGTCTTCCTAGTATGTTCACCCTGTGCATCAGACCATATGAGCATGTCTCTGCACCGATGGTGTGGATGACAGGGATGTGGCACAAGCATCATCATATGCACAGTGTTATAATGTTTGCCAGAGGCCTAGACTGCACCATTGGATGACATCATGTGTATGGGTTAGGGCCCTTGATCTCACTGGGCATGTATGGATGTTATGCATGTGTGTGTTGAGGTGCCCTACATTTGTTTCTGGTGTGTGCGTGTATGTATGCACACAGGTCTGGCATGTGGCTGGCCTACACAAGGGTATTATTGACAGCTGCAGAGTGTACAGGGCAGGTTTCACAGTTCACAGTGTCTGGGCATGGCCAAGTGACCTGCACCCTCCAGGGGTTGCACGGGCACTACCAGGCAGAGGTCCAGATTGGGTACTGTCTGATGACACATGTCCACTGGAACCATGTCCCTGTTGGGACCGTCCAAGACCACGTGCACTGCTGCTACTACCACAACTATGGGAGTGGGCATGTGAAGTAGCATGTTCACATAGACCTTCAACAGGTGATGTAGCTGGCCTACATCCACGTGCCTGATGCCTCACTCCCACCAGATGTTCCAGCACAGACATTCCATGCTCGAGGATTGACATGCCATGGTCAAGGACTCCCACCATGTCACCCAATCATCTATCCAAAACATCTGCAAGATGATGGTGAACATTTGCAATTGCCTGAAATTTGTCAGTTAAAGAATGGACAGCAGCCTTCTGAAGCCTCAGACCTTCTCTGTTGTGCCATTCAGCATGTGCCTGTGCCTCCATTATAGCCTGAAACATGTGTCTGGTGACACCAGCTGATGTGCTATGTCTTGCAGTGGCATGTTGGCCAGAGGTCCTCCTATGAGCAGCACTGGGCACATGCCCTGTGTGGGACATCACCAGTCAGTTGGCTGGGATCATGGTGTGCAGGCACACCTTCCATAGTCTCCGCACTTTCCTGTTCCATGCTACCACCCACCAACTGTCCTTCCTCTATGGCCTCCGGTGATGGGGTATGTGTAGGCATGAGAACTATGTGTGGGGATGAGGGGGATGCAGGTGGGATGGCAACCAATGGCAGAGATTCAGCCCCTGACATCCCTGCCTGTGCCTCAATCATACTTTCATCATCACTGCTAGAGTCTGTGGGGACACTAATATCAGGTGGACCGCAGGAGGGCAACGCACCTACATTAACACCTGTGAGCGGCAAACAAGAACTGTACATTACAAGTTATACAGCACAGTACACACACAGACAGACACAGACAGACACAGACAGACACAGACGGACACACACACACACACACAGACAAACACACACAGACACAGACAGATACAGACAGACACAGACAGAGACACATGCTATGGCACCCAATGGCATGCAACATGCATGTGATATGGCAAAAGGCATTCAGCTTAGACAATTATAGTGGTAATTATCATGCATCCCTGAGTGGCACACAACAACATGCATGTGTTATAGCAGAAGGCATGCACCTTACACAATTATAGTAGTAGTTAGCATACATCCCTGTGTTGCACCATTTGTGTTAGTAGGTTATGCCCCAAACCTGCAACACAATGCATGCACTATGCACCATTGCACTGCACTGCCATATTTTGTGCAACATACCCCACATGTTAACAGACCATTACTGCCTTTGTACATCTGCCACTGATGCTTTGTGTTGGCCACTTCCCCTATGTGTGAGAAGGACATGAGCAGAAGGGTATGTTTAGTGAATACTATGTTTGCCTGAGCCCTAGCTTGCATATCTCCCCCAAAGCAGTGCATGTCTGTTCAACATTATTCTGCTTACCTCTAAGCTGAGTCTACAGACAATGTGCATGTGGCTGTACACAAAATGTTTGACATGGCTGTCCCTACTTTGCAATGGTGCCACAGACCATCACAGGTTAACAGTATACCAGCCAGATGTGTGGTATATGACCTTGCCAGTCACATGTAGTATGACATGTCTTCTGCTGATGTGTTGAATGACATGCATATATGTTTAACACAATGGTGTCCTTTCAAATATAGAGTGAAGTAATGATGTCCCAATGCAGGGACGTGTTATACTAACATGGGCTTTCAGCTGATGCAATGTTGTCAGTCCGCCCTACAGATATACAGTGACATACTGCAAATTGAGATGATGTGCATAGCCATTGCAGGGCATCATGTGGCTTCATTATTGCTATACAGTGTGAGTTACAGACACAGTTTATAGCCATGACTGTGTTCAGATACAATACATATCTAATGTGGAATGTGACCCACATCACTGAGGTGCATACACACTAAACCCTAATGTGAAATGTGTGACACAGGTCACTGAAGAGTATACAGGTGACACTCCTACACATCTGCAACCATATTGCTGATGCATGGCAACTATGCCCAGACATGGCTAACTTAGCAATACTCCATGTCCCACATGCCATCTGTGTACCTCACACACATGAGGAGCAAGCATGACAGTGATGTCTGACACCAGCAAGGTGAATGTACTGTATCTGTGGCCTGATGTGATTGTATGTGTATGTTGTGCAACACATGTATGTATTTGGATACTGTATAGGTGAATGCTTTCATGTCGTGACACACTCATGATGTTCAAGACATGTTATGCGGTGGTTTGATGTCATGCCTACACAAGTTGTGTACAGGTCTGTATGATGTTTAGTATTTCACATCTGCAATATCACCATTACACAAAGGCCATAGTTGTATTGTGTCGAGCCAATGTACAACAGGGTGTACACACATGTACATCACTTCTACTGTGTGTGTTGCTTCATGTCTCTGGCCATCCTCCATGGCCATGTGTAAACATGTTTTGTCCAATGGTTGTGATGGGCATCTATTTCACATGTCAGTGTTGTCCCATATGACATACACCCATAGATGTCATATGCTCCACTGAGGACAAGGTTATGCAGACAAAGGGTGGTATGTTTGGGATGTGAGATATCATGTTTTGCAGGATAGTTAGGCAGTGTTGCAGTCAGCCCACTAAATGCCATGGACATGTCAGATAGCACATGACATTGTGTGACATTCATAGCAAGGGTATAATCCACAAGGGTGAATCCTGTGGGCTGGTCATACTCCAGCTGCAAAACATTTAGAGTGTGTGCACACATATGCACTCTGTACAGAACTGTTTGTATTCCCCACATGTGTAATGCTGATCTGTAGTACATGTCCCTACAGTGAACCACACCTCCACCATCATATTCACAGCTGTCCACACATCTGGCAATGGCAGTTTGTAAGGTTTAGTGTAGTTTTTTTATATAGTCTTCAATTATTCCACATGTGTAACCACTATGATGCATTGCAGGTCTGACCTGTATATATTAACAGGGCCACCATACATTATGTGTACATGTGTTAAATGGCCACAAGGCAGATAGCATGCAATTAATATGATCTGTGCATTATCAAGCCTGATAAATAATAACAATCTCACCTGCAACAGGCTGCTGTCACTGCGAAATGCCAGAGGTACCTAAATAGGAGTGCCACAGCAGTAAGATCATTATCCACACCTGTGTGAGCTACAGGGTGAAATGTGCATGTTAGCACATAAGCCAGTACAATAGATTATACTATGGAGTATGCACATCTGTGCATATGTAGAGTAGCAAACTATAGTATGTGGCATGTGTGCATACATGCCTTGCATATGATGTTACATTACATATTTTACAGTAACACATGTAACTATATGAAACATAGTTGTGTTATATGTGCAGTAGCGACTTACCAGGCAACTTCAGGCTCAGTGATTATGAGACACCCACCTCCACAATACCAACTAAAGCTTGTGGATGGAGTTCTGCAGGTGTCCCCAGGTTGGCCAGTAGCTTCTCCGTGGGTGTGAGCGGGGGCTGGGTAAGTGGCCCCCCACACCTGTTGCACCTTGTTCCCTAGAGATTGCATTTGCATGCTGTTTCGCCCATCTAATGTTGTTGGTGCAGTATTGGCGCACCTGCTGATAGGTGCAGTTGTGGCCACCAACATCATTTACCCTCCTGCGCAGTTCCTCCCACTGGGCATCCTGCTGCTGTGCATCCTGTGGTACATAGCTGAAGAGTGCTACATGTTTTTTGAGGAGGTATGGAATGAGGACCTCATCCTCCAAGCGGGTGTATGGTGGCAGCCTGGCACGCAGCATACCTGGAAGACATAATGATGGAGACAGGTCACAGTAACTCACAGAGAAGTACAGAAGTATAGCTGAACATACATGTGTATCACATTTATTAAGATTACAAATATGCCTTTGCAAATCTACATGACACTAACACCACTGACATGTTTAACTCACACACATTTGAAACATACTGGTGATTTGATGCTATCACCATATATATGTGTGTGTGTGTGTCAAGTGATGACATTGCTCATACTCCATGTGGATGTTGTCTTGATGTGGGAATATCTATTTGCCTGTACTGGTGTCTTTACCTATCAGCACATGCCTGGATGGGTTCACATTAATGCAATAGACCTTAATGCTGTGTATATGTCACATATATAGTCATACACAGCCTTAAGGGACATGACCTGTGACCCTTCAGACTTGCTCACGGAAAGTTTTACATATATGTGTTTTTCCATATACATCTCAATGGCACTGTACAGCAGTCTAGCATCCTGCCATGTATTACCTGTGCTGCACATGTGAAACACATGGGACAATGGCTAGCTTGATGGTATTTGCAGGGTTGGATATCAGCTATAGCATGTATGTCATAGTGAACTAGTAGGCTATATGCCCTGGGCCATTTATGAGCCTAGGCTGAAAGGTTACCTAGCTGTAGCCAACAGACAGTTAAGTTTCAGTGGCTAGTTCAAGCAGTGCCACAGAACTGATCCACAGGGTTACTGATATATTTGCCATGCAGTCATCACACCATGTCTCAAAGAGGGGCAATGTGCAGCTTTGCTGGACAGGGATGCATAGTATGGCAGGAGTATGTAAAGTGTATGGGAGAGGGATCTGTCAGGCATGTTGTGATCCTTGTACTAGAAAGGTGGATGTCCGTAAAGTATATGTTTATTTGAAGTCAGAATGCGTAAGTGTAGCAAGTCCAACATCTCTGTGTTGTACATGGCTTTATTCAGGGTAGGCATCATGCTACATAGTGGAGTTAGGGATTGTGAAGGCCGGTGTAGGCCATCTGAACATGGCCAATAACCCTTAAAGAAAATATATGATCTATTATGGGTCACTTGAGTGTTGAGTATGGATGAACAATTATCTCTATATTCATGGATGGCACCCTGTCATGATTATGGGTGCCACTTACAACTACCTGACTGGTGTGGTGAAGTAACTATCAAAGGAAAGACTACTGTCCAGCTGCATTCCGTACACACACAGTTTCCATTATGTTGACTGCTGCCAAGGTGGTAGTTCATAGGTACAGGGTTTGTAACGTAGGGGATGACAATGCAATACTTAGCTTTCAGATTGTGGCCATACATCACACATCTGACCCACAAAGGCCCTTCTGTATGTTGCCCGCAGCACTCATTGAGTCAACTATTGCTCCTAGTTCACAGTCATTTGCAGACTTCAATAGGCAGATGCCTTCTGTGTTAGTCTGTGTGGTATAGATAACAATGAGGGGCAGTACCAGGAATGAACCATGTATTACTGCAGCTGGCGCTGGTTTTATGTGTGTGTATTAGTCAGACACCTTCTGTAGTGTTGGTTCTGCCAACAGTCCACTTGACAACCACTCCTGTGACATAGGAATATACACCTAGTTTACTGAGTGTAGCTGGAACACAGTATGGGTGATGGTGTCCTAAGACCTGGCAAGGTCATGATATGCTGTGTGAATCAACCTTACTGTCATCTACATCTGTACTGACTGCATCAAATAAGTTGATCAAGGTTTGTGGCCTTACAGATCAGACTCAGCAGGGTAGTAGTGCACTATTTCCCTTTATCAGTGGTGTCTCCCCCTTTGTGGGGTGTGATAACTGTTGCTGTGCACCATTCAGTGTGTACACAGCCTGACAAGAAGCTATGAATGAACATGAAGTATATGTGGAGAACAAATTGTTCTGACATTTGTGTAGGATACACCCTGAGATGTTGACAGGTCCCATGCAAGCTGTATGTATGGCTTTAGAGAGTGCAGCTTGTACCTGCATAGTTGTTATTACAGGGGCTCTGTAGTGTACATGGATATATACATATGTGTACCTGTTGGGGGGGGTGAGAGTGGGTTTAGGTTATCCAAGACCCTATCTGGATGAACAGGTGCTATTTCTGTAGGTGCAGTACTTCTCATGCCATAGTGCTGTGAAGCATGGCAGGTCTTGTTGTTGCCATTATGATTCATGACACAGCTATATAATGCTCTGTGGTTGGCCTCATTATATGTGGCTGATTAGTTACACAGTAGCTGTGTGTGGTTTTATATAGTGCATCTGCATCTTACTAAGGCTGACCAAGGATCACCTCCACTCATGTGTATTCACTTTTGCAACAGTTACTACCTTTTGTGGTACAGTTTAAGGCAGGTTACCACCAGTTTCCTTCCTGTTTGTGTTTGGTTTAATCTTGATTCTGTTTCAATGGCACAATTACTGCTCTTATGTGAGTGCTTAAAGTGCATTTGTGTAGGATTCACCATTTGCACATGCATTGTCCATCTGCATGGGTGCCATGACAATCACCACTTCGCTCTTAAGAAGCATAACATTTGGAGACTATGTGTAGCATACTGTTAGCCCTGTTTGTGTGACTATGGTGATCCAGGTCATTGGGGTTGATGATATCCAACATGCATTGAGCACAGGTGTTGGTACATGAGTCTTCCCAGTTCATAATGGGATAGTTGAGTGTAGCCATTATTATAGTTTTCTGTCTCAAACCTAATATTCCCCATTACAGCACAATATGATAGTTAGGAATTCTGACGCATGGTGGGTGATCTGTCGCAAGGTGCAATTTGGATTCCACTTTGGCATAAAGATAGTTGCTCAGCATACTGCATCTGATGTTATGTAAGTGCAACTAGTGTGGTGGTGGTGTACATATCCTTCAGGAATATGGACACACCTGTGGCCTGTGTGTTCCAATAAAGGATAATGGCCAAGAGGTGAGGTATGTGTTATAACATGGTCATGCAGGGGTGCTCTCTGGAGCATTAAGCCATATCTCAGTCACTGCACAGATATGTTCTCCATGTTAAGGATTGACATAAGTAAGTCCATGTTGAGTTTCTGAAATGTATCATTGAGTAGCGAGACCCGCAGTTTATTGCTTGGCTATCTCTGTTACAGCAGTGGACTTTCACTGGAATTTTGCATGATGATGGCACTATAGAGGAAGCATGAGTCCTAGCCAGTATACAGATTCCCAGGGGTGACAGGTGCAGGCCCTGTCTGGCAAAGCATCATGGTCTGTCAACCATGTTATCTCAGGCAGAGAGATACTGGATACCCTTTGAATTACACCAGTACATTAGACAATTGTGGAATACAATCCTTTTGTCCCTGTACTGCAGTATCATTCTGGCCAATGGCAGAATGCTACCCAGGCCTTGGGACATACCTGCATGGGCTACAAGACCTGACAGTTCCTAAATGTATGTTTCCATGCAGTCCAGGCTACTGCATCACAGGTCCTGCACAACAATATGGAATATACCAGAGCCATGTGTATAGTTCAAAAGGTGATCTGAGTGCATGGTATGTGGCTAATCATGGCAAACAGGCAGCTGACAGTATGTTTGCCCTCGTATAGCTTGGTGTGTAATATAGTGCTAGAGTTTGCATTCACAAATGAGTACTGTTGGGCATGTTTCTGGCCATGTGTTCTGAGGTGTGGCACACTTATGCAAACTATGTCATACAGTTATTGTATTTTGTTGTCTCTCTATTCCAGCTTGGAAGGTCTCTTGCTTGGCCAGATACTTAGAAGCCTCTGTGAATGTGTGTGATTTCTGGTGGTATGTGTGGGTGTCCTTACTGTGTTCTGGTAAGGGTATGTGTTGGTTGTGGTGATGAGATGCATGTGTTAATCTACACCTCATGACTGTCCAGTCCAGTCATGGCTGTAGACTGGACTGCCTTCCAGCTTACCCCTGTAGCTGCATCCCAGACAATGTGTGGGGTGTGGTGTTAGGTGGGTTTGGCAGTGTACATGGCATAGAGATTACATTCCCCCAGGATGGCAACATACACAAAGCTGACATTAGTAAACACCAGTAGCTGACTAGTGGACATGCCTGTATGAGCATTCAGTACTACAAGTACCAAGTACTGTATTTAGTTTACTTATTGCTTATGAAGATGTTTTAGACAGTGATGCTCACATGTAAATATTTGTGTTATGTACGTGACAACACTGGCTATTACAGAAACATAGTACCTTCCTTTAGCAGCAATCCTCCTTTGAGGAACACATTACATCCTGATAGCTGATTACAGATGATGCAAGTGTCAACAGGTCTGTATCCTTTTCTGGGTATATACTCCCATATCCACCAGAACCCTGAGCTCTGTTGGGCACAGACACCCACTCCCCATACAGAGTCAAGTATCAATAGACTTGTCTACTGTTACAATATATCAACATATACTATCCCCTGCCACTATCAGCACGATCAGGATATAATCAGATAGTGTAAGCCATCACCTATGAAGCAGCTATTGCACATGGTCAGCAGTCTCCTACATCTTACACTCCTAATGCAGACATTACACTGGAGTTAAAGATGATATGCAACCTGTTTCATTACTAGTACTGTGCACAGCCTTACGTACAGTATTTGCAAGCAGCTTCTAGGTTGGCAATGAGAGGTTAGGCTACACAAACCTGAAAGTTCAACCAGTGTGTCTCTACTCTCAATATCCACTCTATGTAGGTGTGCACATAGCCATTTGGGCCAGCCCTGTAACAAAGGTCACTACACATTTGCATAACATGTACACATGCACAGCTGTTATTGCTTGCAAACAATACTAGTGAGGTGGATATTACATGTCTTATGTGCATGGATAGTTACCTAGCTCTTCCAGTTTTCTTTGCTATCATGCTGCTAAACTGTCAGATGAAAACAAGTCATATGTATCCTGTTATTGAGTATTGTAATTGCCAATAGACATAACTAATGTTTGCATAACATAACAGAAATGCTTTGTAAAATGGAATACAGATATGCTTAAAATACTGTACATCACACAGTTATTGGCACAATATCCCACAATGCAAATCATATTTGCACAGTAAGCCCACTTTTGACATGATCATCTCACTAATACACCCATACATATGTCTACTGTTACAATATATCAACATATACTATCCCCTGTTATAGCACATACTTGTTGGACCAACCCTGTTACTGACAGTGGCTGGAAAAGAATTGGTGAAATCCAAGCCCATATATATCATCCCTTGTGGTGTATGAGGAGTTTGCCTTGTGACCTACAGCAGTACACACATAGAATACTACAAGCATTACTCAACAATACATCACTACAAGATAGCTATTTCCACTATATGCATTGATTACACTGTAATTATTACAGAACAGGTACTACATACACAGACATACTAAATGTTATACATACATTCTTAGTAATTGGAGGTGTTATTGACTGGTATATTAATAATTTTTGGTTTGTGTTTCAATCTTCTGTTGGGTATTTTGCACTGTACCGCAGATAGATGCAGATGGTTTGAATGTGTGACAAGGCATCCTTTTATAGTTAGAGATCAGTAACGTGCTATTCTGATCACCAACTGGTGTTCCAAAGTAGTTAGTTACATGCACATCAGCTGTGCAGCTACTCCCTTAGCCAATACCATGGCAATGGTGGAGTATAACTGAGTACTCCACTTGGGCGTTGTCCCTTTGCCTCACTTGTGAGGAAGACAGCCTGAAAGTGCTGTTTGAAATCTATTGCAACAGCTGTATGGAGACAAACACAAATATATTGTGTGTAATGCACAGAAGATTTGGTCTAAATGTGAGTACTGCTGTTATATTTCTGAACATTGCTACTTGTGCAGGGTTTGTCTGTACCTAATACTTCTGCATATGTTTCAGTCCGGCCAGGATGTTTGATCAGCTCAAAGCTGTATGGCTATGCATATAATATTAGGTGGTTTACACTGTGCTCACCAGACATGTTTAATTTCATGTAAATGTGTATCATACTGTGCTGATAATCAGTAATTGGTAACACTTCCTGGTGTAAATACTTTTCATCCCTCTGAAACAGGATTAGTTCAAACACACCCTGTAACATCAGCAGCTGTTCCATTGTATAACAGCAACTATTTCACATAGGGCCATGTTAGTGTGTCTCTGTCCAGGTATGCTAAGGTTTCAGCAGATGTCGTACAGTGGGTGAATAATTGGTTATGGTATGACAGTATGTATTGTTGTAATGAGTTTGGGTGTGGGGGAGATGTTGGTAGATGTACATACCAGATGCAGCTGTGTAGGAACTGCTTTTATACATATTCTATATGTGTGTGGAGGTTCTTTCCCTATGTGAACACATATCCCTTAGTGGACTAATACTATGGTAATTGCAGACTGATTCATTAAGGCACTGTTAAATGCTTCCTGTATAGCATGCAGGTATTGTTAGTCCTTGAATCCTTTTGGCAATACATCGGAATGTAATAAAGTTTTGCTAAATGAAAGATGTCTGTGTATTTATGTCATGGATATTCGCAGTCATTGCAGTTGTGTTGGTGACTAACCCTATTTGGGTCATGTCCATAGATCATATTTGTAATTGTGTATTGGCATATACTCTTCATATATTATGTTCATATTGTTTGGGGGTGGCAGAATGTGTGATTGCTATGGGCCATGTTATACTCAGATTTGAACACTTCAGATGCTGTATACACACATGTCTGTATGTATGTATGTATATATATATATATATATATATATATATAGATATAGGCATATAATATATATTATTGCATATGTTTATATGTACCTCCATAGATGTGTACATGTGTATAACCTAGCTATATATCTACATATATATGTAAATCTCTATATATCGACATGTATCTCTCTCTCTCTACGTATATATATATATATATATATATATATATATATATATATATATATAGCATACACCTTTCATTGGGTACATGGTGGTTTGTCCTATTTCTACACAATCCTCCCTTTTGTGTTTTAACCTGTCTGAATACACAACTGTAGCTACATCGCAGGCAGCTTAGTGGTAGGTTACTCTGAGGATGGTGTACATGGTTGAGGGTTCTAATCCTTGAAGTGGTTATCATTTTACCTCTTGGAACAGGCACTGGTAGGGAAAGTGTGATTAACGCACATTTAAGTGGTTGTAAGCAGGTTTGCCCGTGGTCTGTGCGACGTTAAGCAAAGGTTAAACCTGTGAAGTGCTTATCCTTTTAATAGTGTTTTAGTGCCGCTTGCCATCATGCAAACCCACACAAAACCACTTACAACTGCTTAAAAGTGCTTTAATCAACCTGCATCTGACAGCCCTTATTCTGGCCCTCAAAATAAATTAACAGCCCTTGAACCCTGGACCATGAACACCACAGTCACTGACTTTACCACTAAAGCATCTGAGATATGTACAAATGTTATGGTGTTTATGATATACATTTTACTATGGGCATTCCTCACTACTGAAAACAAATGTGACAGTCAGTTGGTGTGCATATGTATGATTCATGTTAATGTTCATATGTTTGTGGAATTAAGTGTTGCAATATGACCTGACAGGGTGTATTATGGATGAGAATGGTTCTTGTTTTGTTTCTTGTTTATATTGTCCCCATGCTCCATGTATACCCCTCCAGTTCACTTATTGAACATGCAACCTAGGCTCTCCTTGATGCATAATTTCATTACCCATCATTCCTCCCCCACCCCAATCTCCACATACACAACAACCATCCCTTCTATGGTGAATTAAGTTAATATTAATAGTTATAATAGCAGAGCTGCATGTGTTTTGTGTACACTTCAATTTCTTTGGATTGCTTCTGTGTCACAAAGTGTGTTCATAGATGTTTATATATATGGCTATAGATGTAACTGTAGATATATATATATATATATATATATATATATATATATATATATATATATATATATATATATGTATTTAGTATTAATTTGTAACAGTTATACATATGTAGACTTGTATATGTTGATTCAGAAATTACAGTACATTCCAATGCACTGTACATATTTACACAAAGTGACTGCCCCATTTGTGGTCAGTACTGTGGAATGCCTATAGTATAAGTTGTAGATTAAAAACCATGAAACATGTATACAGCTCAAATGGCTTAGTAGTAAGTCCCATGACTATGGTGTGCATGGTCCAAGGTTCAACACCTGCAATGCTTTAAAAATGTGTTTTACTCCAGAATAAGGCTCATTTAAGCTTTTATAAGCATGTTTAAAAGTGTTTATGCGACATTAAAGCAGCCACATCTGCTAACTTCTCAGGATATATACATTTCAGTAAAGTAACATCTCACTATGTGCTGACATACATTACATTCTCTGCTGACTTTACTCTTCAGCACACATGGGTTTATATGGGTGTTTCAAATGTTTATTTTACTGAAGAATACTACCTAAATGTACAAGCTGTGGTTAAGGTATACTTTTTAACATGAAAAACATCTCTGATTTTATTGGGATTTGAACCAGGAATGGACAGATACTATGCAAATGCTGTAACCATTACACTATTGACATTAACATTGCTTCTGTCTATTTCCTATTTAGATGATTTCTATGTGTAAGCTAGGCTGAACAAAGGGTGGAGGCAACTAAACCCACTGAGCTTCACTTACTCTTAAAATAAAAACATAACAAATGAAATGAGAGACTATAAATTAAATTCCTAACTACATTAGGCATAGCCCCTCACTGACACACTTAAAGAGAAACCTTGATGTGTGAATGGGTAACAGAATATACACCCCTGGGATCATGTGCCCCAGAACCATACAGCCAGGGGGTGGAGGAGCCCCTCCAGTTTTATAGCTGCAAGACCTGTTGGAGAAAATTGAATGGTGTTGATTTTTCATGTTAACATGCTCTCTTTAGATAACTAAGTACCCCTATCACCCTCCGCCACCCAAGTCTTCAACAGCTTCCGGCAACTCTGCCTGGAATCACTTCATTGGCTATGTTTGACAGAGGCTCAGTTACTTCATCAATGGTGCAGAGAAAGCCAACACACTGTAGCTATGCTTCTAAATGCCCTTGGGCAGATAGCCTACTACCTATCTGTGAGCTTCTAAAGTGCAGGCCATCACAGACATAATATGTGAATAAACAGAGCTTTCAGATCACAATATACAGTGAAAAATCACCATGTAATCAGAAAACAGTTAAGTACAGCAAGAAAATACAGAACACTGATACTTAATCACTCCAAAAGCCTATCTTGGAAGCTAGAAGATTTGTATAAGTTTAAGGCTTTCTATTGCTTAATAAAAAAGTGCACAAAACCAAGAAAATCCAGCCAAGGCAGAAACCAGGAACCGAAACAAAACATTCAAACCACCTTTTATCTTTTATTCCATGTTTTAAAAGCCAATACTGCTCAGGTCACAAAACGAAAACCACACAGATCCAAGTTGAGCGCGCTTTCACTTCGTATAATAACAAAGCTTCTTCAGAACATATTGCTTCTACTAATGTCCTCATTTTATATACCTGTTAATAAGCGTTAATTGACATTAATTTACATCTCATTGCCCCTCTTAAATAGTAACCCTTTACACACCACATTTACAAACTGCAAAATAAACTCTGTTCCAACCAAAGACTTTCACAATTATATAAAACAATGTCAGTGTGTGTAAATATCGAGGTTGTCCTAACAATCCGATAAATGTCTTTAAAAACAATGAAGTGGAGTGTGTTAAACTTCACTAACTTAAATAATATACATAATTAATATGAAAAGACTTCCCTTAAAAATGACAATTGCATAAAATAATGCAAGATTGCATAGTATAAAATGCAGTACAAATAAAAAGGAAAAAGAAAAAACCTTAAATGATTTTTTCCAAAATACATTTCCAACTAAACAGCATGTGTCTAATAACCTAAACCTTGTAAAAAAGCTGTATATTGGTCAATACATCCAAATTACTATATTCGCCTTGTTGTTTGTAAGGGACATGACCAAGCTTCTACCCTAAACTTCAGTATAAAAGGACCATATTGTATTTAAATTTCTGATATCTTGCTGTTATAACTTAGCTTGTCTTAATCTCAACACACTCTGTATGCTAATACTATCGTTAAGTCCAGGGGGTCTACTGGCATCCAATTTGAGTTGCCAATATAATTCCTTAAATTCCACTCGGGATTCCCAGTTGCCCCCCCTAGGGTCTAACATAACCTGTTCAATAACCGCAAATTTGATGTTCATTTTTTTGCATGTCAATGAATGTTTGTAAAAGGCGTTGGACTCTTTCCCCTTACTTATTTCGTATGTGTGTTCGTAAATTCTTTTTCTTAAAGTGCGGGTAGATTTACCTATATAAAAACCTTTACAAACCGTACATATCTCAATATACACAATGCCCTTTGTACCACAGTTGTATTGACTTTCTATTGCTTACCAGTAGGTTACCTACAGGAAAGATGAGAAACAAGCACAGATGGGAAACATGCATGCAACAATACCATACCAGCTTGCATGTGTCAGCCTTAGGCTTTGGAATACTGGCCAAGGCTATTAGCGCCCCCATGGTGCCTTTTTTAGGCAAGTCTCAAAGGTGAATCCCACCTCCATAAACAGCACAATAGCGAAATCAATGAGGGTTATGCTACTCAACGCCAGGGGTTGTAATCACAACATGCACGCACTCACAGCACTCCTCCATATGGACAACGTCAACATCTGTGCAGTAACTGAGACCTGTTTTAAGGCTCCTGAGAGCACACCAGCACTACCGGACTACAACCCATACCACACATTTTGGCCACAGAAAATGGCCTGACACAGTCATGGAAGGGGTGTATCCATATTCATTAGGGATATCTACATCTCCAGGTTAGTGGGGCAGCATGATACCTCTGAGATCATCCATGTGCAGCTAACATTAGCCACAACTGCAATGCAAACTGTGGCCTGCTACAGATCACCCTCCATGACCCAGGATCACCACTCCTCCTATCTGGAGACAGTGGAAAACATGACAGTCCTACCCAACACCCTGGTATTGGTCAATGTCAACTACCCTGCCATTAACTGGGAAACTTACTCGAGTACTCACTTCCAGGCCCAGTGCTTCCTGGAATTTATCACCTCATATGCCCTGTGTCAAATGGTAAACTCCCTAATGAGAGGTAGAAACATACTAGAAGTGGTAATCACCAACATGGGTGACAGGTACACCACAGCAGAAGTAAACCGGTCACTGGTTAGATCTGACCCATAGACTATTCACTGATGATTTCCACAGCCAACCATCTCCCCCACCAAAGGAAACCATACTGAATACCTTTCCTACAACTAAAGTCACACTACTAAAGACAGAGGTGGTAGGTTTTACAGACCCCATGCTAAGGGAAAACACTGCTCAAGATATAGAAAGATTTACAAATGCACTATTTAAGCACCTACAAGGATGTATGGATCATGCCATCACTGGTAAACCAAGACTCACTCCTCCTAGACAAGGACACCAGTCTGGTGGACCCCAGCAATAAACAGGTTATACAACAGAAGTAGGACAGTAGTCCAGAAAAACAGCAAAACCCAAGAAGGGCAGACATCCGTGACCAGTATTAGTAAGAAACATAGGTCCCTCATGAAATCATCCTAGGCTAACATCAACAAGAAAATAGGCAGAGATTCAAAAGATAACCACAAGGCCTTCTTTGGCTATGTCAAGGATCTAAGTGGTACACACAGATTTGCACTGTGCCGGTGCAATATATTTATTTATTTTACATTTGTTTACCAGGAAAGTCTGACTGGATATATGTCCATTTTCAGCAGAGGCCCGGGGAGAAAAGCTCCAGAAAAAGTACAGTTACATAAAGACAATAGAGAGAAAGATTGCAAGTACATGTAAATATACATAGTTCAGTAGGATACAAGCATACATTTGAATAAATGCATTCATATGTAAGGTGCTAACATACAGACAACAGGTTTGACTTCACTTAAGATAACAAATATTGAAAATTTCATATTGGGAATTAGGTCCTTTAATAGTACAGGCTCAGTTAGAATAAGAGTAGACAGAGTATCCACAAATTGCTGGTAGTAGTTAGTGTGGGTTTAAACAGGGACATTGCCATTGTGTTTGGAGGTGATGTTTGAGGCTTTTTTTTGAACAGGGTTAGGGAGGGTTGGAGAGTGAGTGTGGCAGGTAGTGAGTTCCAGGTTTTACCTACTGAGTTGGCAAATAGTGAGTCCCCTGCCACATTTTTTCTCTTGGACATTTGCACCAGCAGCTTGTCAGCAGAGCGCAGGGACCTCAGGTTGCTATATGGTTTAATGATATCGTTTAATTCAGGGGTGCATTCAGGTTGGTATAAATCCTTATGGGCTATAATGAGTTGGTTATATTGGACCAGGCTAGGCCATTCTAGCCATCCGAGTTGAGTTAGGTTTAGACAATGGTGGATCCTATAGGGTGTACCTGTGGCGAACCTGGCAACTTGGTGATAGCATCTAGCAAGTTTGGTGAAAGAAGCTTTATTTAGGTTAGTGTAAAGAGGGGAAGCATAGAGTAGGGTGGATAGTAAGTGGGATCGGGCAATG
Organism: Protopterus annectens; assembly: GCF_019279795.1. Taxonomy (NCBI): domain Eukaryota; kingdom Metazoa; phylum Chordata; order Ceratodontiformes; family Protopteridae; genus Protopterus; species Protopterus annectens. The sequence continues at coordinate 1,877,617,795 of NC_056728.1, read as the reverse complement.
GTAGTTCTTGCTAATGGGGTGAGAAAAGATTTGATCCTATAGAGGGAGCTCAGCTTTTTGTTGACAGATTTGATTGTTTGATTAACATGGGAGTCGTATTTTAGTGTATTGTCCACTGTGAACCTGAGGAGTTTTGTGTGAGTATCTGGGGAGATAGTAGTGCCATTGTTGGATGTTAAAGTAAAAAATGGTGAGGTGATTTTACTAGTGAGGGAAAATACTAGGAGTTTGTTTTTTTCAGGATTTAAGAGAAGCTGACAGTCAGCAAATCAGTTTTCTACCTCAGTGAAGGTATTCTGGGTTAGGGTCATGAGTTCAGTTAAGGAGGATGCTGTGCAGATTAGTGTAGAGTCATCTGCATATTGAATGCAAGTGGCCTTGGGGGTAACAGTAGGTAAGTCATTGATGAAGAAAGAGAAGAGTAGGAGACCTAGTATGGATCCTTGGGGGACTCCCAGAGTAATAGGTAGTTGGGTGGATAGAGTATTTTTCCATAGTACTGCTTGTTTTCTCTCAGTCAGATATGATTGGAACCATTTAATGGGGTTATAGATAAATGACAGGTGCTTCAGGGCAAGGATAAGTAGCTGGTGATTGACCTTGTCAAAGGCCTTAGAGAGATCTAGGAAGAGAGCTGAGGTTAGTTTGTTATTGTTTCTGTTTCTGTTGATAGTATTAGAGAAGGATAGGAGGGTGGAAGTGGTGCTATGATGAGGCCTAAAGCCATGCTGGGATTTGGCCAGGAGTTGATTTTGGGTGAGGTAATGGGTTAATTGGTTATGGACGCATTTCTCCAGTATTTTGGCCAGTGGTGATAGAATTGCTATTGGCCTGTAGTTAGAGAAGTCTACTGAGTTACCTCCCTTATGAAAGGGTATGACATGGGAGACCTTCCAGAGAGAGGGGTAATAGGTTTCAGATAGTGAGAGGTTTATGATAATCAAAATGGGGTACACAATGGCCTCTGCACTTTTCTGTAGGTATTCTGGTGGAAGGAGATCAGCTGCTAGGGTTGTGGGCTTTAGCTTGGTGAGTAGTGATTTGATGGTAGAAGTGGATACAGGCTGGAAGTTAAAGGGTAGTTGGGTGGAGATAGATGAGGAATTCTGTGAGGGGTTGATGGGGGGTAGCTGGCTAGCTAGTGACTGGATGGTCTTGGTAAAGAAGTTGTTAAAGATATTAGCAGTTTCCTCTGGAGTTTTTAGATTGGAATCTGATGGGGTGGGAGTGGTAGTTTGGCCAGGGTGGAGCAGTTTGTTAATGCCTGCCCAGAATTTTTGAGGTTTATTCTGATATTTCTGCTGGAGGTGTTGGTAATAGTTTTTTGTCCTACAGTGTGGCTTTCTTGGCATCATTCCTTAACTGTTTGAATTTAATATGGTCGAGTGGGTCTTTAGAGGTGCGCCAATTATCCCATGCTTTGTTTCTTGCCAAGATTTTGGTTCTAGTAGCCTTCGTGAGCCATGGGGCTGTCTTGGTTTTGGCTCGGAGGGTGCGGATAGGAGCATGGGAGTCTAGGATGATGAGGAATTTGGAGTTAAAATAGGCTACAGCATCATCCAGTGGAAGATTTTTTAGGATGGCCCAATTATATGCTTTGAGTTCATTCTGAAAGGCGGCGAGGTTAAAATTCTTGTGGGATCTGATAGTTTTATAGAGAATTTGGTGGTTATTATTAACTTTATGTTTGATGATGTAAGTGAGTAAATGGTCACTTAGGTCATCTGGGAAGGAGCCTATATTATACAGGTCTAGGTGGTTGTTGACAAGTATCAAGTCTAGGATGCTGCCTTTGTTGTTGGGCTTGTTTAACCTAGTGGGTGTTGAGATGAGTTGGGTATAACCATAAAGATTTATGTGGGTGGTAGGAGATTCAGTGGAACAGTTGTTCCAGTCTATGCTAACATCTCCTAACACCATGGTTTCATGGGGGTAGTTAAATGAAAGCCATTGTAGAAAGTCTTCTAAGGTATTAGTGTTGTCGCCTGGAGGGATGTATATGCAGGTGATGTATAGGGATTTGAGTTTGTTAAGCTGCAGTTTGCAGATGAGCACTTCAGCATTACTGAATTGAGGGGGCTGTTGTGGAACAAGTATGATATCTAGTGTGTTTTTAAATATGATTGCTACGCCTCCTCCTTTCTTAGTGGCACAGTCTAGTTGGAGTATATTATACCCTGGTGGGATGACTTCACTGTCTTTAGTTCCTGGTTTCAACCAAGTTTCTGAGAGACAAAGTACATCAGGTGAGTAGACTGCCAAGAGGGCATGAAGGTTATGGACCTTGTTGTTAATACTCCTGATGTTTAGATGACATGTCAGGAGTGAGTTTTTGGACCTAGTATTTGGACAGAAGTTGCTGATAGTGTTGGGTGGAGGGTTTGTGGGAATGGTGGGTTCTGGATTAGGGTGAATGTCACCATCCCTCATCAGACAGAGTTGGACAGTTATGGTGATTTTCAGGGCTTTACTAAGTATTTTGTAATAATATCTGGTTTTGGGGGAGATAGACCATGGTCTAGTTAGTTGGTGTATGTTACAGGTGGAAAGGACAGGTTTGAGGTAAGTTAAGGGTTGATCAGCTATGTTTAGGGTAGGAACCGTGATAGTTTGGTTTTGAGGGTGGTAAAAGCAAAGGTATGGTTGCCATTCATAGATATTGAGGAGGTAGAGGGCAAGGAGTAGTGCTGACAGAAGCATATTTGGTCTCATTCTGAATAGTTAGTGTTGGAACTGGCACTTGAGTAAGGGTTGGGAAACTGGAGGAGGGGCTAGGGAGAGGGGAGGAGATTAAAATTAAGGGTTGTCTGGGATAGGTTGAGGATGAGAGACGAGTGGTTTAATGGGTTTAAATCTAGCAGTAGTAGGGGCTGGTGGGATTAGGGGGCAGGGTGGGGTGCGAAGCGATCCCGAGCATAGCGAGAGCGAGTGAATCAGGGCTTAGCCCCAACCACAAGGTTCCAATGGATGAGTATAACACCTTAGGTAAGTATACAGAGTTTGAGTGTATGATACACTTTGCCAAATTTCTTTATTAATTGCCTTTTAGCCAAGATACTTTTTATCTAGTTTCTTAAGGCATGGCTTATTTTAGGGTTAAATTTGGCTATTAGAATGCCGTTTGCCTTAGCTCGTTTATTTTTAAACTGAAATGTTTTGCCACTGTTTAAGCTGTTTACTAGTTGAGGAGGAGCGGAGGTAGAATTAGAGTCAATTTAACATGGGTATCACACAGTGCTATAGACCCAGTTGGCTCACAGTATTATAATATATACTAGTAAAGACTGTATTGTATGAACCTTGTCAGGTTTTCTAAGTCCGTGGGACAGGGGAGGAGATAGTTCAGCTATTATTGATAATCTCACCAGCCTTTACATAAACCCATACATCACATGATGTGTTGCCAACAGGCTTACACACAGAACCCACATGGTAAGACCCAATATAGCACAAAATATACTGACCCTACTGATATCGCCAACATCCTTGCAGATACATTCAGTGCAAACTTCACCCCCTAAAGAGCCCACAACAATACCCGGAAAGTACAATATCCCAGACATCAGAGACACACAGGTGGAAATGGCCCTCTCAGATGGCAAAACACAGCATCAATGGAGGCAGATGGTGTCCCAGACTGCATCTTGCAAACACTACAAGACAAACTAACCCCCCACCTAATTAAGCTTTTCAACCACAGCCTCTACACAGGCTACATGACCATGCAATGGCGCATAGCAACGGTTATTCCACTCCATCAAGGTGGAAACACAACTGACCATGGTAACTACCACCCCATAAGCCTGACTAGCCTGGTCTGCAAAGCTATGGAGTACATCCTCATGGCACTCACTGACAAAGACATTGGTAACCTTCAAACACTTGACCCAACCCAGGTCAGCTTGGTTGAGTGCAGATCATGCCTACTGAACCTGTTTGACATCTTACAGACAGTCACCAAGACGTTAGATGAGAGGAGAGGTGGTTCACACATACTACCTGGACCTCGGCAAGGCTTTTGACACCATTCCTCACTCAGGTATTATTGATAACCTCACCAGCCTGTACATAAACTCATACATCACAGGATGTGTTGCCAACAGGCTTACACACAGAACCCACATGGTAAGACTAGCAGCCTCCAGGTCCAACTCTTAACCAGTCACAATTGGGGTCCCACAGGATTCAGTCCTGGGACCCCTACTGTTTGGCATATATTCTCAGAGCTACAGGCAAACACAGATGGACTATGGCAGACCATGTTTAGCAATGACTGCAAACTGGGAGCCATAATTGACAGTCCAGCTGACACAGATATCCTTCAAGGGGCCTCACAGACACCAACACAGGGTGTCAAAGTCCTGGACTCCAGCTAAGTGCCACAAACTGCATGGTCATTACATTTTGGAAAAACTAAACACCCACATATTAACACATAAGTGGCAGCCACTTTAATACAATTTAGATAATAGGGTATCTGGGGACTAAGGTAGATAGTGATCTCTCCTTTGACAATCATATTTCCAAAGTAGGTAGGACATCCTTCTATGTAGGCCATCTGATTACTAAAGGGTTCACATCTAGACATACTGAGGTTATAGTGCCCCTTTACTCATCACTCATCAGTCCCATCATAGAGTATAATAACCCATTTGGGATGTATCTCAGAAGACACTTCTGATAGCTGGAAGGTCTACGAACATACCTCGCCAAGAGGATTACTGGCCTCAAACATATGTCCTATGCAGCCAGACTGAATAAACTCCTGCTTTACTCAGTGGCATCTCATTTACTCAGAGATGATCTCTGCTGCCAACAAAGCCATGTCCAACTCAGGCTTAATGGATATGCTCCACTTATGGGAATCCATGTCACAGTGAGCCACACGCTGTAGTGAGCTAAACCTTGCCAAAACAATAACTAGAAGATGCTGGAGGGACAGATTCCTGTCACAGAAACTCCCCATGCTTTGGAACTAAATCCCTAATTACATTATACATAGCCCCTCACTAACACTCTTCAAGAGAAACCTTGAAGAGTGGATGGGTTACAGTAGATACACCCAAGGGATCCTGCCATTGGCTCTGCTCCACAGAGGGACAGTTAATTAATCAATAGGGTGGCAAAAACTGACAAATTTTGGCTAGGCTTATGAATGCCCTCAGGCAGTTAGCCAAGTACCTACCTATGAACCTATGAACCTATACATACAGTATCAGCACATGCTGATAGCTTAATTTATTGTTCAGGTGTTGACTTACCTTGTGCCAATAGCAGCTTTGTGTGCAATAGCTGAGGGCTGCCTATGTTGGATGCACACAGTAGACTGCCTATACGTGGCAATTTACAGGTAGTCTTGTGTGTGTGCCATCCATTTTTACTGTATGTGCAGGTGGAGAAAGGTGTCAGTCCATAGGTGCCTACACTGTCAGTGTGTGTGCTTTACGTTCCCTCCTTGCCAAGGCATGGGCATACTGGGCATGCATCTGTCTGCCTACTGGGGCTGGCTCAGGGTGTTCATGGTCTGAGTACCTCTGTGCTTGTGGGGCCCTTGGCAATGGTGGTGGGCTGTGAGGGCCTTCACCATTCTATCCTTGGCGCAGCTGTTTCCGCAGGATCATATTGTGTAGCATGGCACATACTATGAAGATGTGGGTACACGTGCCTGGAGAGTGCTGTAAGGCTCCACCAGATATGTCCAAGCAACAGATCTGTGATTTAAGCATCCCAAACACATGCTCTGTGATGAATCTGGTTTGTGCGTGTGCCTCATTATGGCGTTCTTGCATGGGTGTGTGTGCATTTCTGATGTGAGTCATCATCCACAGTTCCATTGCATAGCCAGCATCCCCCACCAGGTGGCCATATGGGATGTCCCACTGGCAAATACCTGATACAGCTGTGAGGCATGCCAGATGTGGGAGTCGTGTAGCTTCCAGGGCTACCAGCACACACATCCATGATAATGCCCTGGGCATTGCACACGCCCTGGCAGTTAATGGAGGGTTATCCCTTGTGGTTTATGTAGTGCCTACCCTGCTCACCGGGTGGTGACTTGATGTGTATGTGCATGCAGTCTATTGCACCCAGTACCTCTGAGTATTCTGCCACACGGTGGAAGAGACACATATTGCTGGCCAACTCCTCCTGCATTCGGGGGAAGTATATATGCTCATTGGCATGTGGTAACATGGCATCCAGGAACTGGTGAAGTACCCTGGATGCTGATGCTTGTGAGATCCCCATGATATCCCCAGTTGGCCTTTGAAAGGTACCTGTAGCTAATATTCTCAGGCTTACACCTACCTTCGTATCCACTGGGATGGATTCCTCTCTGTTTGTTCTGGCTGTGAGGCGTGGCCGGCGCAGCTCCACAAGTTGCTGTAGGGTGTCCCTGTCCACCCTGTAATGCTCTACTATCTCCAGATCATGTAGCCCCTGGTAGGTTACCCTGGGTCTGAACACTCTTCTCCTCCTCCTCTGGTGCCTGGGGTGGTTGTGAGCATCATCCTCCACACCACCTTCAGTCTCCAACACATGGTGGTGGATCAAAGCTATGGCAGCCCCTAACATATACATATTAAAAGTTCCCCGCCTGTATACACCAATGGTGCAGAGTGTATGGGAATACACAAGTGTGTGTGAGGTGCTTTCACACAATACTATTGTGCTATGGATGCTGCTGATGTCATTGGGTATGTATGAGAAATTCCAGCTGCAGGGTATCTTAATTATGGGTTTTACAGTGAGTACTGCAAGTGTGGAGCCTTTAGTGTGGAGTTATGCTTACCTGCCTTGATTAATCTGTTGCCTTTTAATTCACTTTTATATCAGGATCCCCTCCCATTATCAGGCATGTCTCCACCTGCCGTCTTTCTTGTTTGTACTTTCCCTACCAAGTCATGTGTTGCAAAATGTGTCTTGTAGCTGATATAATGCAAATCTGCTTTGTTCTGCTGTGACACTTTACTATTTTCTTTGCAGTACAGCCCCTCCCCTTTCCTGTTCTGCAGGTAGCTGCTTGCAGCCTTGTTAGCTGTTGTCAATGGCCCACTGTAGGTTCCTAGAAGTTAATTAGTCATTTGTACTTCAATTTCCTTGCTGCAGCATTTCCTTATCTTTTCCTATATCCTTCCTGTTTCAGCTCCAGTGCACACCACGCAAACCCGTTTACCGAGTTTAAGCGCGTTTTCATCTCCATTCACATGCATACTCAGTTACCTTGTGTACTCTCAGCTAAGCAAAGCTATAGCCAGTTCAACACATCCCTCTCCTGCAGCTTTGCTTAGCTATGGGCAAACCGGATTAGCAATGCTCCAATATGCTTACAGCAAAGGTGACACACCTCTCTCTTGATGTCATCTTTATCTCAAGGGCACACCTCGATGTTATAACGCTATGCTGTGAGGTGCATCCTTACACCAGCAGGGAATCTGTGATTCACTATTACTCCTCTCATTTGCATGGCATTGCCTACTAATTCCTAGCTACTGCGCATAACACTGTCACAGCCCCTTAGCAACCTTAGCACCATAGTGTGGTGTAGCATGCCTGCCACTGACTATTATGGGGAAACCATGATATGTGTTACATTGCAGTTTTATTCTATATTTTTCTATTTTCCTTGCAATCCCGTTTGCGCGCTGCTGCCCTGCGCTTAAACTTTGCGATGGTGAGTAAAAGAAAATTAAATGTTATTTTTACATTTTGTACATTTTTTATTCCAATGGCTATATATTTAGCCATTGGCATATATTAACAATATAATACATGTGTTTGGTCAGCTGTCATGGCTCCGATTTTATGTTTGCAATAATGTAAACCATTTTTTACGGTTTACATTTCTGCATGCTTACACTACACCTGCACCACTTCCTGAATCGCTACATACCTTCATTTGCATGCTACACTGCTGCACATGGGGTAATTAGCATACAGAGCCTGGGAGCTGTGCAGGCATAGCGTACGTAGTGCACATGGGAACAGCTCGTACCTGGATCACTGTTCGGCCATATTTGTTGTTGGAACGCCGACGCTACGCCTGCACCTGGCACAAACTTCATGAATCCCGGGGCATATTCTTTCAAGCTATAGATATGTGTCAGTTTTCTTCAGAACCATCCAAGGTTTTAAATTACATTATGCTACAGTTGAGAAGATGGTTGGAATTGGCAATATTAATCAAAATGCGGATGCAACACACATTTTCAAATTGCTGAATAAACATCTAGCAGTATCTTCATTGTAATGCATTATACACTGACAGCAGTAGTGTATTTTTTCTTTTGTCACACTAGCCCCTGGATTCTCAAAAGCTTGCATGGAGTGCAAGATTGGTGCAGGAGCTCAAGCAGGCAATATGTCTGCCGCGCGATCCAGGAACAGCACGCAGGGGCGTGCACAAGAGCTCCTGCACTAATCTTGCACGGACTAAGCCCTTGTATGCAAATCACCCCATTTGCAGGTGAAATCTATGCAAATGAGGTGATTTTGCAATCCAGGAAGCTCGCAACAGTACATGCAAGACTAGTGCTATCTGCAGATATGTACTCGGTTAGTAACCGAGTACATTTCTGAAAATCCAAAACGGAGCTATGACAGCTCCGAATAAAGGCTGCATATCAAGTAGTAAGCATGCCAATCACCAAGTATAAGGCCATTGGCATTGCAAACAAAACAAAAAATAAAAAAAAACAACTTTTATTTTTTTTATCCAATCTCGGCTGTTTAAGCATAGGGCAGCAGTGTGCAAAAGGGATGGAAAGAAAATAAAAAAAAAATAAACCTAAATTAAGCATTCTAACTAAAATCACTATTCTGCCATGGAAGTCAATGGTAGGCAAAAGACAACCTGGCCAAAGAGTAGCGGTTGCTAAGGGGGGAGGCTCGGTGGGAGACATGTAACTATGCATTAGCAGGCAATCCTATGCAAATGAGAGGAAGGATAGTGAATCCCAGTTTTCCCCACCATGTGAGTCAGGTCCCAACAGTGTAAGAGTAGGAATAGCTTGATGCAAGCTTAGGAGGTAGGTGACATCATGGAGGGGGGGTGTCAGGCATACTGTAAGTGGAATGGAGCCCTGTGGCTCAGGTTTGCTCATAGCTTAGCACAGCTAAGCTAGGGGGGTATGTCTAAACATGCCTAGCATTCTTTACAAAGCCTAAGCAGGTGTGTGCACCACGCATTGGGTTTTACAGGAAGAAAAAATAAATTAAACCAGGAAATAGCAGCACTGTGCACATTTGAGCCCTCTGTTTATGCGGCACGGACATGGGCTTAAACAGGGAGGCAATGGGAAGGAAAAACAGCAATAGGAAGGTAATCAAGGAGAACTAGCTTAGCTGGCAGGTGAAATGTATCAGAATCAGTTAATTACACAGGCAGCAGACCAGCCCAGCCCAGAACACTACTATAAACTAAGCAAACACCTTTGCCACTGTTTTTTCCCACACTCTACACCACCGGTGTATACAAGCGGGGAAATTTTAACAAACAAACCTACAAAATGAGAAGGGCTGTAGCAGGCAACATAGAATAACATGTGCAAGAGGCTATAGGGTGGACAGAGACCTCCTACAGCAAGTTGTTGAGCTGGGCCGGCCACACCTGACACACCAAACTGACCGAGGGGGAACCCATCCTAGTGGATATCAAGGTATGTGTAGGCCTAGATATATTGGCCACAGGTACCTCCCAAAGCACAACTGGGGATATCATGGGGATATCATAGGCATAAGCATCCAGAGTATTCCACCAGTTCCTGGATGTCATGTCAGCACATGCCAGTGAGCACATATATTTCCTCAACACCTGTGAGGTGTTGACCAGCAATATGCTTCCACCAAACAGCAGAATACCCTGTAGTAGTAGGTGCTATAGACTGCATGCACATATGCATCAAAGCACCACCAGGTGAGCAGGGAAGGGCCTACATCAACCACAGGGGCATCCTCTCCATCAACTGCCAGGTTGTATGTGATGCCCAGGGCATTATAACAAATGTGTGTGCTGGCTGCCCTGGAAGCTATGACGATTCCCACATATGGCATCTGACAAAGCTGTATCAGAGATTTGTCAAAGGTGACATCCCCTACGGTCACCTAGTGGGGGATGCTGTGTACACCCTGGAGATTTGACTGATTACACCCATAAGAAATGCACACACACCTGAAGAACAATGCCATAATGAGGCATACGCACGGGGAAGACGTATAATAGAGCATGCATTTGGGATGCTCAGGTCATGGTTCCATTGTCTGGACACATCCGGTGAAGCCTTTCAGTATTCAGCAGCTACATGTACCCAAATTGTTATGGTATGTGCTATGCTACACAATATGATCCTGTGGAAACAGCTGCAGCAGGAACAGCATGGGGCAGGATCACACAGCCCCCCACCAATGCCAAGGCCTGCACATGCACAAAGTGACCCAGAGGAGGAACAACCTGAGCCTGCCCCAGTAGGCAGAAGGAGGCATGCCCAGTATGCCCTGGCCTTGGCAAAGAGGCAACGCATAGCACATGCACTGACACAGTAAGGACCCAGGGAATGACACCTCTCTCTGACTCACACATACAGGAATACGGATGCCAAACATGACACTACCTGTGCTCAAACATGTATAGGGAGTGTACTATGTGCATCCGACATACGCAGCCCTCCAGCACCATCCGCAAGTCAGGCACACCCTCAAGGTAAGTCAATTAACCTACCAATTGCCAAATGGAGTATATTGTGACATTACCTGTAGCTATGGTATGGATGTGAGCATGCAAGGGAATTGGTTGGCTGAATGTTATGGCAGCAGACAGTAGATACCCATAGTGGCACCATGACATCTGTAACACATACTGGAGTCACCATAGTAGCCAGTACTACACAGGATGACAAACCCCACTGCAGAAAATGTGCTGAGTGACGTGTGTGTCCATATGACCCACACATGCCAGTCAGGACAGTTCACATACCCAACAACAGTATCAGCCAGCATGACAGGTGGAGACAAATCCAAACAGAGCCTGTGCCATGGCCCCAGAATGATGGCTATGGTTAGCCTCCCCGCTGGCCTACAAAGATAGACCATAGCAGGGCAGGCAGTGGGATGTTAGTTCTGAAGGGTAGGAAGTCAGACAATAATATGTAGGACAACCAAGGCCACGATCTGTAGTACACTGGTATGCCTCTAGTCAGCATGATAGTTAGCAATACAGAATGAAATGGAGTACATGACATACCAGTACAGTCATAGCAAATGTGTACAAGTATCATGTGTGCCCCACACATCCTACATAGTAATGTATTAACAGTCAGGTGTACCCCCCAACCCTGTGTAGAAATGTAGAAATAGTCAGGTGTGCCTCCCCCATCCTACATAGCAATGTAATAACAGTCAGGTGTGCCCCCCGACTCCTGTGTAGAAATGTAGTAACTGTCAAAGCCAAATAATAGATTGATACCCTGCAGAGACAGCATGCTACCTTTCAGTGTACAACACAAGGGTCAGCACTGCAGCACAAACTATCTGGACACGATCCACACATTCAATACAGATGGCCATACTGGCGTGCTCACACACTTAGAGAAATGAAGGCAAGGTCATTTAGCAACATACTGAAAGGTCATACTAGGCATGCTCACACACTTAAACACATGAAGGCCATGTCTGCAAACACCCGTGGACCAGACATATCTGGCAATTGCAGTTGTTAGTGCAGACACACATCAGTATGCACCTCTCATGCCTTGCATACACAGTGGATAGGAATACAGACATATATGTCAGAACAACACACTATAATAAGCCAAAGTTAGACATATATAGATGTGTAGAAGAGGGTGACTGTGACAAGGAGCCATCCAGGCCTGTCCCACCCAGCAAACAGCCAAAGGGCCCAAACACATAAGGTGTAGATGTCACTCACTGCAGGTACTACCCACCAGTATCTTTCAGCATTACAGACTATGTGATGCACGTGCCAGTTGTGCAACATGACTGTACAAGAAAGTAGTCAACTAGCAGCTGTATACACATACCTGTGAAATATGACACCGTGTGTGCCCGTGTGTGGTGTGTCAAACCCTAGAGGAATGGGTTATGGCCAATGCACACACACTGCCCTCCCCATAGCCCTACTATGACAAGCCTGCTGAGGTCATCCAATGTGAAATACACCTTTGGGAGAATTGTAGCCCAGTAATCTCTGTGGCACATTCCATGACTGCGTACTGCTGTAGTGTGATAAACTACTTAGGTAGAAGTTCTAATCCCAGACTTGGCAACTGTGTGTTTGTGTGATTGCCTGACTATGTAGAGAGCAATTCTTTTTAGGGTACTCACACTCCCTACAATTCATATACTTAACTTTGGCAAGGCTGCTGATATCACCCACCTAGAAATACACCTCTGGGAAGATTGCAGCTCAATAATCTCCGTAGTGCATCCTGTAGTTGTGTATTGCTGTAGTGTGATAAAGTAGTTAGGTAGGTGTTCTAATCCCGGACATGGCAAGTGTGCATGTGTGTGTGCCTGTCTGTGTAGTGAGCAATGCTTTTTAGGGTACTCACACTCCTTACAATTCATTTACTCATCTTTGGCAAACCTGCTGATGTCACCCACATAGAAATACACCTCTGGGAAGACTGTAGCCCACTAATTTCTGTAGCACGTCCTGTAACTCTGTACTGCTGTAGTGTGATAAAGTAGTTAGGTAGGTGTTCTAATCCAGACATGGCAAGTGTGTTTCTATCTAACCCTGTCTGTGTAGAGAGCAATGCTTTCTAGGGTACTCACATGCCTTACAATTCACATACTCAACATTAGCAATGCTGCTGATGTCACCCACCTAGAAATACACTTCTGGGAAGGTTGTAGCCCAGTACTCTCCATAGCGCGTGCCATAACTGCGTATTGCTGTAGTGTGATTTAGAACTGTGTTAGGATTCCATCCCCACCCATGGCAGTTTTGGATGTTTTGTGTGTGTTTCAATGTCTGTGTATGGAGCAATACATTATAGGCTAGTCACATTCAGTACATTTCAAATGGCCTATTTTGGCAATCCTGCTGAGGTGATTCATTGTGAAATACATCTTTGGTGAAGGAGTTCTCCAGTAATCCCCGTGGTGCATCCTACAACAGTTCCATGCTGTAGTGTGATATAGACCTCTGTTAGGGGTTCTATACCCACCCATGTTGCCTGTGGATATTTTGTGTGTCTGTCACTGTCTGTGTAGGGAACAATGCATTTTAGGCTAGTCACATGCAGTACATTTCAAATGGCCTACTCTGGCAATCCTGCTGATGTCAGGCAATGTGATATACACCTTTGGGGAAGGAGTACTCCAATAATCTCCATGACGCGTACTATAACTGCATAGTGCTGTAGTGCAATAAACTAGCTAGATAGGGGTTCTACTCCCAGACATGACAGGTGTCTGTGTGTGTTTGTAACTTGTATCCTGTGTGGAGGTGGTTGTGAGTGTATGACACCTGTGGCCAATGTGGAGTGGGTTTTGCATATTTCGTATATGGTGGCCCTACTAAATATCATAATGTCCACCGTACAGGGATAACAGATGTGATGTGATATCAAGGCCAGGAAATTACAGTTAGCAACCCCAGTATTACCCAGGGCACACTCTCAACCCATGTCTCATACATGCCTATGCAACTCATACACACACACATGCCTATGCAACAGGCAATATGTGGGTAGTACACTGCATATTGGCCACTGATAGTAACTATGGGGTGATAGCTGTGGGCTACAGAGGGCATGGCACCCTGTCCATCTGTCCAATATGCACATACATGTAGACAGTGCACCTTCCCCAAGTTCCCCAATGGACACCTGCAACACCTGTGGTGCCATCACATGTGACCCACAAAGGACGTACCATTCCTGACAACATGCCCTGTATTGACAGATGCCACTGACATCAGGGAATGCCGTTAGCATGCTATCAATGTAGGTGCAGGGTAAACATGCTGCCCATTACCAGTTCCTGCCACAGGTGGGCAAGACTGGCACAGCTGATAATAATCTGTGTTCACAACATGGACACCCCAGGTACAGGTCCACATGTCAATGTACATACATGTGAGAGGTGTGCACATCCCAGACACCGTCCATGTCATGGACTAAGGAGCACATACATGGCATGCGATGCACAGCATTGACAACACAAAATAGTCACCCAGGTGACTGAATGGGGGATACAATACCCAACTGTGTGGGCAAATGCAGACATTACAGCCCTGAGCCACAATGCAGACCATCATCATTTGGCCTGATGCCAAGGTATACCCATCGCCTAGCCTTGTACAGCCATTTGGCACAGTTGACCACCACACACGTGCAGACATGCACCCATGCATGCCAGTACTGGTACCCTGTGTGTTTGTGTGTGTGTTGTATGGTGCGTATGTTCACACCCACACTCACTACAGCCCCCATGGGCATATAGAAGCATGCTGTCTGATGTCAGACACCTCCCCATACCCTTTACCCATACAACCCCAGTATGACCCATGTGGTGCATGTGATACATGCACAGTGATGTGTTGTGGCAATCCCACTACTGATGAGTTGTAATCCTGGCTCAATGTGTGTGTGTCCCTGTGAAATTGTCGCTGAGTTGATGCTGGGACTTGTTCATGTGGACAGACACGTGTACGTCACCTACCGTATAGCTACCGTATCCCTGTTGCAGATGTCAGTTACCATCATATATATGTTATGAAGGCTCCACAACAGATAACCCATGTGGCGCATCCAATAACTGCATAGAACTGTGATGGCACTACATAGTCATCAGAGGTCTGATACCCTGTGCTGGTACGTGTGTGACACAAACATGCTTAGGTTTTACTCTCCCACCCCTCCCTAACTTGTCTTTGCTCTGTCTGCCTCTCCCACTCCCTCTTTGGTAGATGTGGAGACCTACACCTACTTTGCTTAGCATCAACATGTGTATTTTAAGTGATGCTCATGATCAGCTGATGGCCTCTGCATGAATTGCAGCCCATCCTTAGCTGACTGCATGTGGAACAGCTGTGGTAACATTCCCATAGTCAATTGCATGGAAACCCACTCCAATATCTAGGAATATCATGTTGGTGTTCATAGGTTCATAGGTTCATACTAGGCTATCTGCCGTAGGGCATTTATAAGCCTAGCCAGAGTGTGTTTGGATTTCGCCACCCATTTTAAATTAATTTTGCTATGCCCTTTTTTGAGGTTTGTATACTGTGCTTCTGTCAAACAGTGACACAGAAGTGATACCAGGGGTAAACCTACGATCTCCCATCCACTCATCAAGATTCTTCTTGAAGAGAGTCAATGAGGGACTCTGCCTAACCTGGACTGGGATTTTATTCCAGAGTGAATGGAGCCTCTGGGTTATGAATCTGTCTCTCCAGCATGTCCTATTTATTTCAGAGCTGAGGTTCAAGTCTCTCGAGCGCATAGCTCAATGGGATTTGGATTTTCTGAGGTGCAGCATGTCCATTAATTCCGGGTTGGACATGGCTTTATACGTCAGGCAGAGGTCGCCTCTGAGCAGGCAGTATGCCACTGAGTAGAGCTGGAGTTTCTTTAACTGGGCAGCATATGGCATCTGTTTGAGCCCTTTGATCCTCTTAGTGAGGTACTTTTGGGGTCTTTCCAGTTGCTGCAGGTGTCTGGTAAGGTACATCCCAAAAGGGGCATTGTACTCAATTATGGGCCTGATGAGGGATGAGTAAAGAGGCACGATGACCTCCCCTGATCTAGATGTGAATCCCTTCATGATTAGGTGGGCTATATAAAATGTTTTTCTAACCACTTTGGCCACATGGTTGTCAAATGAGAGATTGCTATCAACTTGGGTCCCCAGGTCCCTAATTACTTCTTCTGTACTTAATGGATTACCACCTATGTGGTAATTTGTGGGCACTTTGTTTTTGCCAAAGGGGATTACTATACACTTTTTGGTGTTTAGCTTGAGGCCATGGCTCTGGCACCAGTTGTCTGTTTCTATGAGGCCCTTTTGGAGGATGCTTGTGTCAGCTGGAGAGTCGATTATGGTGTCCAGTTTGCAGTCATCTGCGAACTTGGTCAGCCACAGTCCTTCCATGTTGACGTGTACCTCCGAGAAATATATACCGAACAAGAGAGGTCCCAGGATTGAGCCTTGTGGGACGCCACTTGTAACTGGTTTGGAGTCTGACATGGCTCCAGCAATTCTAACCATGTGGGTTCTGTCCTTGAGCCAGTTTGCAACCCATCTAGTGACATAGGGATTTATATTTAAGCTGGTGAGCTTATCTATAATGCCCAAGTGGGGTATTGTCTCAAAGGCTTTTGCGAGGTCCAGGTAGGCTGTGTTGTCCACCTTCCCCTCGTCAATGGCCTTGGTGACTGTTTCAAAGAAATCAACCAGGTTTAAGAGGCAGGATCTGCCCTTAACAAAGCTGAACTGGGTAGGATCCAGTGTCTGTAGGTCCCCAATATCTTTATTTATGAGGTCCATGATGATCCTTTCCATAGCTTTGCAGACCCAGCTAGTCAGGCTTATAGGGCAATAGTTTCCAGGATCCATTGAGGCACCACCTTTATGGAGAGGGACCACTGTTGCTGTATGCCACTCTTTGGGTACATATCCTGTGGTAAGGCTGAGATTGAACAGTAGTTTTATGTTTGGGTTTAGCTCTTCTTGGAGTTAATGTAGGATGCAGCCCGGGATACCGTCTGGTCCCATTGATGCTGTGTTTTTCGCTTTGGAGAGGGCAGCTCTTACCTGAGCATCTGAGATGTCAAGGGGGCAGTACTCTTCTGGGATAGATATTTGCCCTTTTGGTGGGGAGAAGTTTGCTGAACCTGTCAGCTAGGATGTTGGCAATGTCTGTGGGTTTGGTGTATTTTTTGTCATTTTGGACTAATTCTGAGCATATCTGGGAATTCCCACCCAGGTTCCTAACATAACTAAAGAAAGTCTTGTGATTATTCTTAGTGTCCTGTGCAATTTTTCTCTCGAAGCTGGCCTTAGACGATTTTATGAGTGCCCATAGTTTTTTGCTAATACTGATCAGAGATGCCTTCCCTTTTTGGGATTTTGCTCTATCATGTAGTAGCTTCCTCCTTCTATTGTATAGTTTGTTTATGGCTGGGGTACACCAGACAGGGCGTCTGCATTTGGAGGATTGGGTCTTGGTTTTATTTGGGATTGCATGATCCATGCATTCCTGAAGGTGTTCATAGAATGCATTTATAAAGGATTCTGCGGTCTGGGCCATATTTTCCACAGGCCCGGGGGCTTTGAAGGATTCCACCTCAGTTTTGAGGAGTGTGAAATTTGCTTTAGAGAAGTTTTTCACTGTGGTTTTCAGGGCAGGGGGTGGAGTCGGGATGTGAATATCCAGTGAGATTAGTTTATGGTCTGATATTACCAGTGAGGGATACACTTCTGGTCTGGAGCATAGAGTCCCCATGTTGGTGATGATCAGGTCCAGTATGTTTTCCCCTCTTGTGGGAGTGATAACAAGTTGCTCCATAGCATTTGAGTTTATAAATTCTAGGAACCTTTGGGCTAGGGTGTTGGAGCTAGAGTAATGCTCCCAGTCTATGTTTGGGTAGTTGAAGTCGCCCAATATAATGGTGTTTGGAGAGACCTTCATATTTTCCAGTGTTCTCAGGAAGGCCGAGTGGGGTTCCTGGGTTTGGGAGGGTGGTCTGTAGCAGGCTATAAACTGGAAGGCAGTTTTACCCACTGTTAGTTGCACATGGATAGTCTCTGATGCTTCGTGCTGTGCCACCAACCTGGAGGTGTGGGTATCTTTGATGAATATTGATACTCCCCCTTCTTTTGTGGTTCAGTCCAAGTTTTGGGGCCAAAAAGCATGGTATGAGGTATAACCTGGTAGTGCTGGGGTGCTCTCGGAAGCCTTGAACCAGGTTTCTGTTACTGCACAGATATCGATGTTCTCCATGCTAAGGAGAGTTTCGAGTGCGTGCATCATGAGGTTTAGACTTCTGGCATTGAGTAGCATTACTCTTAGTTTCTTATCCCTTGTGATACCTATGGAGATGGGTTTGTCTTTTTATCCTTGCCTAAAAAAGGCACTATGGGGGTAGCAAGAGCCTTTGCCAATATCCAAAGCCCAGGGGTGACAGGTGCAAGCCGTCCCTAGCGAAGCATCGTGGCTTGTCGAGCATGTCATCCCAGGCTGACAGGCATTGGATCCCCTTTGAATGACACCAATACTTAAGCCAATTGTTGAAATTGATCATCTTGTCTTCATATTGTGGCATCATTCTTGGTGAGGGTAAGATGCTACTCAAGGTCAGGGTCATACTGGCCTAGGCTGCATGCTCAGAGAGCTCCTCTATGTCTCTTTTCATGTAGTCCAGGGAGGTACCTCTCAGGTCATTCACATCAGCATGGACAATGACTGAGTCATATTTGTACTTGCCTTGGAGTGACATGAGTGCTTCTGTTATGTGGCGGATCCTAGCGCCCGACAGGCAGCTCACCGTGATCTTCTCCTTGTTCAGCCTGGTGAGCGGGACGTCAGTGTGCCTGACGATAGAGTCACCTATTACAAGTGTATCAGGTGTGTTGTTTAGCCTTAAGGGCTGTGACTGTTCGGCACTCTGGCTTTGTGAGCTATGTGTTGCATGTGTTTTGTTTTGGGGTAGCGGTTGCTTGGGTGTTTGCTTTGGAGGTCTCTGCTGCTTAGGCAGATTTTTATTTAGAGCCTCTGAGTATGTTTTTGTGTGTTTATGTGTTTGGTTTGCTGTCATGGTAGGTCTATGTGAGACTGGAATTGTAGTGAGTGTGGTTTCCTTCTCCTCCTGACAGGTTTCACCAGTACTGAGTTGAGAGAGCTTAGCCTCCAGTATGGCTATATGGTTGCATCTCTCACATGTGTTGGAATTTGTTGGGAGGAGGAGAGGGTTGTCTGTATGCATGAGGCAGTTGTAACATTGCCTCAAGATTCCCAGATTCACCAGCTTGACTGGAGAGGAGATTGACAACTGACCTTTGGACATGCTAGAATAGTATTGGGAATTCCTTTATAAATGAAAAAAAGGGCCAATGGGGAATGAGGTACTCAAGAGGAGTTTGTGAGGGTGTAGTGCTTTTAATATTTTAGTGCTGACTTATATAATTGCTTTAGTGAGCAAGTGCCAGGTAACTTAAATGCAATGTGTTACAGGTAACTTAAATGCAAAAACAACAAACAGTAACTTTCTTTCAAGTGAAACAAGGAAATAAGTACAGTAAGCAATGCAGATATCACTAGGGATCCACAGAAGCACTGAAAAGCCACGTTTTAGGTGGAATTAGCATTTCAGGGAAATAACAAGCAAACAAACAACAAGCATACAAATAAAGCTAGATTCAGCAGGCCTGGATCTAGTATATGCTACAGCAAACAAGGTGTACCAATTTCAGTAAGAAACAGTTCAAATATGCAGGCACTATAAGCCTTTAACCAGAAATTCCCAGCTCAGAAGGGCAGAGTCCAGCCTCTCCTCCCACAAGAGTGCAGACCACGAACCTTCTTAATGTAAAATAACTGGCCTGAAGCCCAAGTGCTTAAGCCAGAACTAATACACTTTTAGAATAACAGACACTGATCCCTCAATCAGCAGTTCACAACTTAGAAGGATGTAAGCTACCTGTCCTGCCACCACAGTGCAGGCCACAAACCTTCCTAATGTAAAACAACTGGTCTGAAGCCCAAGTGCTTAATCCAAAAGACTTAGAATGATAGCTACACTTTAATCAAGTTACTACCAAGCAGTTGACCCTTTTCTTTCACTGTGAGCAGGAACTAGATCTGTTTTTTGGCAAACAGCATCTCAGAAGGATTGGGGATTTACCTCTAACACCATACACTGTGGAAACAGGGCAACACACAGGAGGGGGTGTGTGCCTGACCTGACTACAGACTGTAAATGCTGCTATACTGCATTTGGAGTACTGCTGGTTTAACAGTGTGTGGGTGGATATGACTGTCCTACACATCTCAATATCTGACATGTCAGTTCCATGTTTATGAGAAATCCCCATCTGCAGGGTCATCTGCAGACAGGACAGTGTGTTGTGCCTTTGGTTTCATGTGTTACCCACACAGCATCTATCTGTGGACTGCAGAATGTAGTGTGAGGATTGCAGTCTGTAGATGGTGAAAGCTGTGACAGTTACTGGCTTCATATCCATCATAGAACATATGTTGCAAAAAACCCTGTTACAACAGTAAATGTATGAGGTTATCACAGCAACATGTCATTATTGGCCCTGTGTATGTGCTTCCAGCCACAACTCTGTCAACCTGTGTACATATGTTGTGCATGAAGTGGTGCATAAGTACTGTACACCATAATTAGTGTCAGCATATCTGATAACAAGTCAGTGAGATATCAGACTGCTACACTTGTTATGTACAGTAGGTATTTGATGACATACCCTGGACATTCAGTGGATGTTTGTACAGTACTGAGGTCTGTGTACTTATGGTGAATGTCAACAGTGTATGTATTGTTAATATGTACTTTAGCCTGTGTACAGATTGTGGTAGATATCATTGTTCTAGGTCCCCTCCTATCTGATGTTACATGCTGCTCCACTGTATGGTACCGTATTGGTGTACATGTTTGTAGGTCCATACACACACATGTCCCATACCACAGACAGCCACCAGACCAAACTGTGTAGCAGACCAATATATGTATGGTCAGTCTGTGAGTGGCACATATGAGGATGGTGTCGACCAGATAATCCATATACTGCAATATTATGCTAGTTTAACATATGTGGTTGTGGCTATGTTCACATTGGTTGTGGTTATGCACTTTCACACAGGTGTTTCTTACCCTGTGCTGTGACATGCCTGTAGAGCCTGCTATATATGCAGGTACATGTGCATTCCCCCATAGGAGATGTATGCCAGTGTTGAGCCTGTCTGCCTGTAGCCTGCACAGAGCATTGTTACATGCCTAGCAGCTTAGTGTACTTACCCAGTGAAATGTCATGTGCAGATACTTGCCAGATGTACTGGTGCCAGGCCTCCCTTAACAGTCATGTATGTCAGACAGAGCAGTGGTATGCTGTACAGATGTATGTCAATATCTAGTGGGTAGTATGTGTCCATAGAATCCTTGTACCAGTGGTTATTATGTGTCAGGCTGGACAGGGGTGTGCAAATGCATAACCTATGGTGGCAAATGTATTCCAGTCATTATGTGTTATGCCCATCTACATGGCTGTCTGCATCCATATTGTCTGGCTTGGTACACATGTTTAGCACTAAGGGGTTATATGTATACCTCTGGACTGTACAGAGTGTATCAGAATGTCCACATATATTGGCCAATATCTCTGCTGCAGTCGACAGGGGCATTGCGTGCTATCAGAGGTTCTTTACTATGATGTCCTTAGGATGTCTGTCAGTAGCCAATGGCAAACATTTTATAAGCAGATGTGACCTCCAACACACACCATGTCTGTGAAGACAATCCCAATTACAGTAGCAATAGTCTACGAATATATCTGCTATACATACCTGACATCCCCTTGCACTACGACTATGGAACTATAAAGGCTGGGGTAGGCTACACTCCATGTCCAGGACATATGGTAGAAATATATGTAAATATTATTATCCAGATAGCCATATATATATATATATATATATATATATATATATATATATATATATATATATATATATATATATATATATATATATATATATATATATATATATATATATATATAATTACATGTGTAGTACTTCCAATTACCACTGTCATGGCAACCACCTACTCCAAACCTCCACATCATGTGGGTGTGGTCCCTTTACATTTCCTGTTTGATGGACATCCTTCCTGTGTGTGGGCATCAGTGTTACAGACAGCAGGTAGCAATACCTCTTTCAGGAGAACTGGCACACTCAGGGCAGCTACATATTTGTAGGAGGTTCAGGAACTACAGACAGAGTGTGAGTAGAGTTGTGTTATGCTTTGTATAGTACTGGTGTTACAGGGTGTATGTGTACATACTAGTTTATCTTGGAATGCAGTCTGTCTGCATAGCTCTCAACTGTGGGCCTATCCTTTTGGTGGCCAGAGGTGTGCCTATCATGTGTTGTCTGTCCACTACACAGGTCCTGTGTCAGATATTTCACTGGCAGTGTGTGAGTTGAGTGCTATCAGTACATGGCTACATCCATTTCTGTTTCTAAACTCAATTCCCTGACTAAGGGTATGTTGCAGACTATCCTGTAACACCAGCAACTTGTTTAGTGTATGGCAACAGTTTTCCACATTTGTGCCTGTGTTCCAGCCTCTGTCCTCCACCTACATACCAAGCTTTGCACATAGGACATGCTGCCGGGGGTTGTTCTGTAGTGGGTTGTGAGTATATCACACTGCCATTGCTGACATCAGTCCACTGCTGTTGTATCCCCCACACATACGGTGGGGCTGGGGCCATATATGTGTGGACGTCACCTACACAATACATGTGTGCTATTATGCACTCCAGAGGCCACTGTATGTAACAGTGATATATGGTCCTGTATTATTGAGTCGGGGGGGAGCACAATAAATCACCTAGGCTGTTATAAAATGTGGGAGTATCAGGGGTGAGCTGCCTTAAGGTATCTGGATGTTCAGTACCATATACTTCACCTGTATTTACATTACTTATATAAATTGGGTTAATGCAAGACTACGTCCTCCTGCCATACAGACTGTTGTCAGTGTGCTTGTGATGGTAACAGTTACAACCTATTTGGTCACATGACGTCTTTACCACCTAGTGATTTTTTTGGTATCCTGTGGCCCAGTCTGTCCTCACTATTGTACAATTTGAAGGGCTTGGCCTGGATAGCAACAGTTGTGAACCTTTCCAGACTACTGTATTAGTATAACTGTTTCACAGTTGCATTACTCTGTTTATATGGATGTCAATGTCTGAACAGCCGTATGATATGGCGTATAGAACTGTAATAGTACACAATTAAAGGTTTTCCATTTCTGCACACCTGTGTGTGCTGTTTTTTCCTATGACTTCTCTGTGGGGATATGTTGCAGGTAGCAATTGTCATTTGTATTGGTGGCCCATACAGTGTCCAGTTGTTCAGGTGTTAACTGTAGGCATAGTGGCTGTTCCATATTGTGTGCACCTTCTACATATGTATCTTACTGTACATATATCTGTGTGTATATGTGTAGTCACATGGAATTATAGATAAACTCACTAAACTAGGAATAAATCCCTATGTCACAAGATGGGTTGCCAACTGGCTCAGTGACAGAACCCACACTGTGAAAGTAGAAGGCTCTAAATCCAACTTCAGACCAGTGACAAGTGGACAAGTGGAGTACCACAGGGTTCAGTCCTAAGTCCTCTCCTGTTTGCTATCTATGAAGGTCTTTCTAACACAAAGTTCGCAGATGACTGCAAACTAGGCAAAATAATCACAAAATGACAACGAGGAGACATTTACAAAAGGCCTCACTAGGACAGGACATCTTACAAAAGCAAGTGCCTCAGTCAAAGTGCCTTAAAAAAAATTAGTGTACAACCCCTTCCACAAAAAATCTGTAGTAATACAATTAACCAAAAGTGTGGTAACTGTACCCATTACGTAGGTGGCAGACTTGGGACACAGGTGGACAGTAGTCTTCCTAAATCTCCACACCACCACAGTAGTCTCCTTCTTCATCAATCACATCACCTCAGAAAAGGTTTCTCATCATCCGTAAAATCACCATTGTCATTCCTACTCATCACTCTACTCATTGTTCATATAGAGTACAATTAAGACATCGTAGGTACATCACAAGTACAACCACAGGAAAGGCAACATACAATAAGACATAAACCACAAAGAGGGAACAAATGCACCCTCCAACCTCCCTTCAAAAAAAAACTCCTCATTCTCCTGTCACAAACTCACACAACTTTCTATCATATCTCTGCCTAACTTACCCAACTATGTCAAACACAGACAGCTTAAACAAACTCCTCCATGTCCCAATCACTTAACTTCAAATCCTCCACCCCCCTAGCCCTAAAACACAACATGCTGAACAACAAAAACAGAACATGCTGTAGGATAGATTCCTGAACAAGTCCCTACTCATACTCTGGAACAAACTACCTATCTATCCTACTCCAACTCTTTAGCACTCTTCAAGAAAAAGAAAATCTTGATGATTGGACATATCATCAAAAATTCACCCGATCACTTTCTGTGGCTCTGCTGACAAGGGCACGGGAAAATAATTTTTCTTGGGTGGCAAAAAGCCAGGTACCATTTGGGCTAGCTTATTATAGGAGTACAGCCCACCCAAACTACCACCTACTGCATATCTCTGTGTCTGTATGTCTGTGTGTATGGGATGATGGGGATGTTGGCACAGTTTACATTTTCCTATAGGAGGCAGACTGTACTGCATGCTATGCTACCAATACCAACCTGACACCATACCCAGGTATGCAGTAGTACTTAACACATCTTGTCTGTCGTGTCAGGTCAGGGTTATGTTTATAGGATCTACAACACCTGATAGTGTACTGCAGGGAGGACATGTTTGGCTGTGGGGGTGGGATGTCTATTCATACAAGATGTATAGTGTGTGGAGCCTCTCATCCCCATTAACGGTGCATGTGGACATATGTATTTGTGTTAATCTGCCATTGCTATCTACAGATGTGTGGCTATATACACCTATATATATATATATATATATATATATATATATATATATATATATATATATATATATATATCTGCTTGCATATATATAACTATGTCCATAAATACCTACATAGATATATATTTGCGTACACATATGTAAATTGCTGTGTATATGTAGACATATAGGTGTAGACATATATATGTGTTGATACACTTCTTTACTGGTACAACACTTTCCAGAACTGTTATATTTATTTGTTATTTGTTATGACAGTACATGCAGGAATATTACTAACCTGCCTCACTATGCAGCCTTTGCAGCCTAGCAGCATGAGCTTGCTGGTTCACAGCCCGCTCATCTGCAGCTGTCAGAAAAATACAATGATATTTAGCCATTACCTATCCATAGTATACACAAGCTAGGCAATCATTATCTATGTAGTAGAATGGATACTTACTCAGTGCTGGGACATCAGCCATCTGCCTTGCTTCTTGGATCCACTGGTCCAAGAGATTACCCCTCTGCTGCTTCAGGTCAGCATGGTGATGCCTGACCTGCTCACTAGTCCATGGGATACCAGAGCCCTGGTTCTGGCCATGCAGTAGTCTCTCCCAGGCCTCCACTTTATAAATATTGGTTATAACATGCTTTGCCATGTAAAATATACTGTGCTGCTGTGGGACTTGAACCAGGAATGCTTGCTCATTAGGAGAATGCTCTGCCCACTACAGAATTGCTGTGCTGCTTCATTTGCATATATCTTTCTTGTTATCCTCTTCAGCCTTTTAAGCTGCTTTAACCATAGCTAAGCGATGGGCACACCCACCCACCTACGGTTAGCTGTACTCGGATTTTTTAAAATAAAAATAAAGGGGTTTCTTCATTTGATTTGTATGTACTGTTGCTGTTGTACACATGGGGGACTTTTGGTGGGGATACGAGGACACCTATGAACAATCTCGCTCATTTCTTAACACCTTCTGCTGTTCTACATTGCAGGGGTGTGTTTATTCTGGGAGCACTTCTCTCAGACACGCCCTATGCACTCGTACACACTCCGTGTAAGTCTAGGAGCTTGGGCAACATGCCTTGTTAATATGCATGGCACGCTGCCGTCCTGCTCTTAAATGGGCTCTTCCGTGCAGGACTAAGCTAGTCTTAAACAGAAGATTAGTGAATCTGGGGTTATGTTATTTCACACTATACTCCTCTGTTTCATGCAGCTCACTCGTTTATGAAAATATTAATGCAAATATGAAAATATCCATAATTAATAAAAACAGTGTTTACTAGCTCCCCTGGGACATTGTTTAGTTAAGGAGATTAGCTTATATAATGCCACAATGCCATAAGGAGCTATGCATGTCAAGAAGGAATATGTGAAAAGAAGATGTGGATAGGAAGGTCTTTTCAGGCTTGCTAGTTGTTGCTGAAGAACCTACCAAGGGGAGAAAATGCTGAGAAAAGAAAAGGAGCCACTTTTGTGATTTTAAGTATTTTCTTCTGATTTCTTGTTAAGTTTTAATGCTTTGCCGCCTACTTTTTGGCATTTTCTGGCTTGCTAAAGTTTATATCTGTAACAGTAACAGTACTTGGAACACATCTATAGCCTGTTTACTGCATTTCCTGTGTTGCACTTAATTTAAAATCGTTTTTTTTTCTCTAAAAACTGCATTTTACCTGATTTTGGCCTAGCACTCAAGTGTGGGGTCATTTATTGCACTGTTGTGATTATTTTGCTGCTTGTGTATCTCTTCTACCTTTAAACTACAACAAAAGAAAAAAAAAAAAAAATCTTGCTTTTTTCCCACTTTCTGAAAGTTAAGAAAGTTCAGTTACAGATTTGCTGTTCTGAACTGTTTGGAAGTTTCTAGAAGGCCAGTGCTTACTTGGGCTAAAGGGAAGCCTCTGTGTTCACCAGTGGGAGTGGTTAACACTGAACAGCCTGCCTGTCCCTGGAGGAGTGGTTACTACCTAGAAGCTGTAGTTTTATTGGCCATTTTGGGTCAATTCTAAACTCCTTGATCTGCCTCTCTTAAAACCCAACTGCCTCATGGTTTTGGCATCTTTTCAGGCTTGCTAGTTGTTGCTGAAGCACCTACCAAGGGGAGAAAACGCTGAGAGATGAAAAGGAGCCACTTTTGTGATTTTAAGTATTTTCTTCTGATTTCTTGTTAAGTTTTACTGCTTTGCCGCCTACTTTTTGGCATTTTCTGGCTTGCTAAAGTTTATATCTGTAACAGTAACAGTACTTGGAACACATCTAGAGCCTGATTACTGCATTTCATGTGTTGCACTTAATTTAAAATTGTTTTTTTCTCTAAAAACTGCATTTTACCTGATTTTGGCCTAGCACTCAAGTGTGGGGTCATTTATTACACTGTTGTGATTATTTTGCTGCTTGTGTATCTCTGCTATCTTTAAACTACAGCAAAAAGAAAAAAAAAAAAAAAAAAATCTTGCTTTTTTTCCCACTTTCTGAAAGTTAAGAAAGTTCAGTTACAGATTTGCTGTTCTGAACTGTTTGGAAGTTTCTAGAAGGCCAGTGCTTACTTGGGCTAAAGGGAAGTCTGTGTTCACCAGTGGGAGTGATTAACACTGAACAGCCTGCCTGTCCCTGGAAGAGTGGTTACTACCTAGAAGCTATAGTTTTATTGGCCATTTTGGGTCAATTCTAAACTCCTTGATCTCTCTCTCTTAAAACCCTACAACTCTCTTTTTGCGCGGTTTTGCACACTGAGCAGCGTCGGGCAGCGCCGCCTAAACAGGTTTAAACTATTCCAGGCTCCACAAAGTCTGCTCTTCACTTTTTCCCTTAGAACTGTTCAAATTCTCAAAGTAATCACTCTATTCTCTTTCTAAAGCCTTGCACTTGCTCAGCTCTTATAAGGAAACACTAACTAACTAAAGCACTACACCCTCCTTGACTTCTCATAAGTATTAGGCTCCTGATTGGTCCTTCCTGATCAAGTGAAAAATCAGTTCCCTTCCCTAATCTGATCAGTAAAAAAAACAGTTCCCTATACTAATCTGGTATGCCCAAGGGTCAGTTTCAAGGTTACTCTCCAGTCCAGCTGGTGAATCTGGGAATTTTGAGGCAATGTTACAATTGCCTTATGTACACAGACAACCCTCTCCTCCTTCCAACAAACTTTACACAGCCAAACTGGAGGCAGAGCTCTCTCAACCCAAGACTGGCACAGTCAGTCAGGAGGAAAAGGTAACCACCCACACCACAAATCCAGTCTCACATAGACCTATTGCATCTGCATATCCAACACATAAACACACAAAAACATACTCAGAGACTCTAAATAAAAATCTGCCTAAACAGCAAAGACCTCCTAAGCAGATATCCAAGCAACAGCCACCCCTCAACAATACCCACGAATCACATATCTCACAAAATCAATGTGCCTCACAGTCACAGCCCTTAAGGCCAAACAACACACCAAATACACTTGTTATAGGGGACTCTATTGTCCAGCACACTGATGTCCCACTCACCAGAGTGAACAAGGAGAAGGTCACTGTAAGCTGCCTGTCGGGTGCCAGGATCCACCACATAACGCAAGCACTCAGGTCACTCCAAAGCAAGTACAAGTATGATTCCGTCATTGTCCATGCTGGTGTGAATGACCTGAGATGTACCTCCCTGGACTACATGAAAAGAGACATAGAGGAGCTCTCTGACCATGTAGCCCAGGCTGGTATGACCCTGACCTTGAGTAGCATCTTGCTCTCACCAAGAATGATGCCACAGTATAAAGACAAAATGATCAGTTTCAACAATTGGCTAAAGTATTGATGTCATTCAAAGGGGATCCAGTGTCTGTCAGCCTGGGATGACATGCTTGACAAGCCACATTGCTTCGCTAGGGACGGCTTGTACCTGTCACCCTTAGGCTTTCGTATACTGGCCAAGGCTCTTGCCACCCCCATAGTGCCTTTTTAGGCAAGGCTCAAAGGACAAACCCACCTCCATAGACAACCCAAGGATAAAAACTAAAGGTAATGCTACTCAGTGCCAGAAGTCTAAACCTCAAGATGCATGCACTCGAGGCTCTCCTCAGTATGGAGAAAATCGATGTCTGTGCAGTAACAGAAACCTGGTTCAAGGCTCCTGAGAGCACCCCAGCACTACCAGGTTATAACTCATACCATGTGTTTCGGCCCCA
Organism: Protopterus annectens; assembly: GCF_019279795.1. Taxonomy (NCBI): domain Eukaryota; kingdom Metazoa; phylum Chordata; order Ceratodontiformes; family Protopteridae; genus Protopterus; species Protopterus annectens. The sequence goes on along the minus strand of NC_056728.1, from coordinate 1,877,588,919 downwards.
AAACTCGGACCGAAGCACAAAAGTAGGGGGAGTATCTATATTCATCAAAGATACCTACACCTCCAGGTTAGTGGCACTGCAGGAAGCATCGGAAACCATCCATGTGCAACTAACAGCAGGCAAAACTGCCTTTCAGTTTGTAGCCTGCTACAGAACACCCTCCCTATTACAGGAACCCCACTTGGCATTCCTGAGAACACTGGAGAATATGAAGGTCTCTCTAAACACTATGTTATTGGGTGACTTCAACTACCCAAACATTGACTGGGAAAACTACTCAAGCCCAAACACCCTCGCCCAACGGTTCCTTGAATTTATAAACTCTAACACAATGGAACAACTGCTCACCATTCCCACAAGAGGGAACAACATATTGGACCTGATCATCACCAACATGGGGAATCTATGTTCCACACCAGAGGTAAAACCCTCATTGGTAAGATCAGAGCATAAACAAATTTCCCTGGGCATCCATATCCCGTCCCCACCTCCAGCCAAGGAAATCACTGTAAATAATTTCTCAAAAGCCAACTTTGCACTTCTCAAGACTGAGGTGGAATCCTTCAAAGCCCCTGGGCCAGAGGATAATACAGCCCAATCTGCAGAATCCTTTACAAATGCATTCTATGAGCACCTGCAGGAATGCATGGATCATGCTATCCCATATAAAACCAAGACTCACTCCTCCAAAAACAGGAGACCGGTCTGGTGGACCCCAGCCATAAATAAGCTATACAACAGAAGGAGGAAGCTACTACATGACAGAGCAAAATCCCAAAAAGGGAAGGCATCTCTAATCAGTATTAGCAAGAAACTTCGATCCCTCATAAAATCATCAAAGGCCAGTTTCGAAAGAAAAATTGCCCTAGACACTAAAGATAATCACAAGGCCTTCTTTAGTTATGTCAGGAACATGGGAGGAAACTCCCAGATATGCTCTGAATTGTTGCATAAAGGTACAAAATATACCGAACCTACAGATATAGCCAACATCCTGACAGACAGATTCAGCGCAAACTTCTCCCCCCCCCCCAAAGGAGCAAATGCCTATCCCAACTGAATGTAACCTCCCTGACATCACAGATGCACAGGTGAAAGCTGCCCTCTCCAAAGCAAAAAGCACAGCATATATGGGACCAGACGGTGTCCCAGGCTGTGTCTTACATGAGCTCCAAGAAGAACTGAACCCTCACATTAAGTCACTGTTCAAACTTAGCCTTACTACAGGATATGTACCCAAAGAATGGCGTACTGCTACAGTAGTCCCACTCCACAAAGGTGGTGCCACAACGGACCCCAGAAACTATCACCCCATAAGCCTGACTAGTCTGGTCTGTAAAGCTATGGAGCGTATTATCATGGAACTCATAAACAAAGACATTGGGAGCCTCCAGACACTGGACCCTACCCAATTCGGCTTTGTTAAGGGCAGATCTTGCCTCTTAAACCTAGTTGATTTCTTTGAAACAGTTACCAAAGCCATAGATGAGGGCAAGGTAGTTCACACAGCCTACCTGGACCTCGCAAAAGCCTTCAACACAATACCCCACTCTGGCATCATAAATAAGCTTACCAGCTTAAATATCAACCCCTATATCACAAGATGGGTTGCAAACTGGCTCAGAGATAGAACCCACATGGTCAGAATCGCAGGTGCCATGTCCAAATCCAAACCAGTTACAAGTGGCATCCCACAGGGCTCAGTTCTGGGACCTCTCTTGTTCAGTATATACTTCTCTGAGGTTCAGGCTAACACGGCGGGATTATGGCTGACAAAGTTTGCAGATGACTGCAAACTGGGGGCCATAATCAAATCTCCAGCTGACACAAGCATCCTCCAAAAGGGTCTCACAGAGATGGATGCTTGGTGCCAGAGCCATGGCCTCAAGCTAAATGCTAAAAAGTGTATAGTCATCCCCTTTGGGAAAAACAAGGTGCCCACAAATTACCACATAGGTGGTAATCCATTAAGTATGGAAGAAGTAATTAGAGATTTGGGGACCAACGTAGATAGTAATCTCTCCTTTGATAATCATGTTGCCAAAGTGGTTAGAAAGACCTTCTATATAGCTCACCTTATCACAAAAGGGTACGCATCTAGATCAAGAGAGGTCATTGTGCCCCTCTACTCGTCACTCATCAGGCCCATAATTGGATACAATGCCCCTTTTGGGATGTACCTTACCCGACACCTGCAGCAACTGCAGAGACCCCAAAAGTACCTCACCAAGAGGATCATGGGCTACAAACAGATGTCCTATGCAGCTCGACTAAAGAAACTCCAGCTCTACTCAGTTGCTTACCGCCTACTCAGAGGCGATCTATGCCTGACATAAAAAGCCATGTCAAACCCAGAATTAATGGACATGCTCCACCTCAAAAAATCCAAGTCCCTTAGAGCTACACGCTCCAGGGACCTAAACCTCAGCTCAAAAATAAATAGGACATGCTGGAGGGACAGATTCATTTCCCAGAGGCTCCCCTCACTCTGGAATAGAATCCCAATTCATGTTAGACATAGCCCCTCGCTCACCCTTTTCAAGCGAAATCTTGACGCGTGGATGGGAAATCGCAAATTCACTCCTGGGATCTCTTCTGTGTCCCTGCTAGACAGAGGCACAGTAAACTAATCTTTAAAGGGTACCTTCTGTGACCTACTTTACAGAGACACAGTAGGCTAATCTAATAGGGAGGCGGAAGCCAAATACACTCTGGCTAGGCTTATAAATGCCTTAGGGCAGATAGCCTAGTATCTACCTATGAACCTATGAACCTATGAGTTAAGACTAACTCTTTATCATATTATTTAATAGACTGCAGTATGTATACTATCACCTAACCATCAAATATTAGTTGGTGTCAATAGTGTAGATCATGACATTGTCTTTGCATCTCTGACATACAAATTTGGTCACAGCAGTGTGAATATATAATAGATTAGATCTATATAGCTTGAAAAAGGTTTACCTTTACAAGGTTGAAGTGCACATCTGCGACAGTCAGATATCGGTGTTTGGTGACATCCGGAAGTGACAGGTGTTTTGAAAAAATTAGACATTCCCGGAATGTCAATTTTTATTGCTTAGCCCTTTCTGTGTTTTCAGGATTTGATAGTGCAGTTTCTGACCTTTAGAGTCTGATATTTGATGAGTCGCACATGTGTGTTGCGACCTTGTAAAGGTAAACCCTTGAAAAATTGATTTATCACAAAAACTTTATATACACTTGGAGCAACAAGATAAATACTTAGCACTATGCATTTCACAGCAATTATTTAATTTTTCAGTTAGAATGCTTAGAAGAAACAGACAAGATAAGATCTTAAGAATATGTCAAAATGCCATCAATTCAAGTGGCTAAAAAATGTAAATCAAAAGGACTTCTATTATATTGATCTGAACAAAGAATAGCTAGTAGTTGCCAAATGTGCAGTTAAATATCATTATGCTGGAAATGAAGTTAGCGTGGCACATACCTCTCAACATCCTATCGTAAAAATTCTGGTCAATGCCAAAATTTGGGGGGAACAAAGATCCAAAGTGAAGCAATTTTAATGAGGAGAGACAGAATGAGGGAAGGCAGCTGCAGAAGTGATTGGGAGCAGAAAATCACTAGAGGCACATTCATTCTATTTCTAAAAACCATGCAGCCATGGAAATAAGAAATAGGTAAAAGAGGAACTTGGAAGTTTTATTAAAGATAGGGTTCAACAGTGCTGCAGCCATCCAGGTAGACAGGTGAAGGCTAACAGACTGGGCTGACTTCTAACATATAATCTTCAGTGTACAATGTGTGAAGTCTTAATTAATGGCTTGTGTGAACTGTTATCCCTTTGGCAGTGTTAAGGGAGCACTGCAAAAACACATACTGGAACACAAGTGTGACTTGGTCTACTTTGTATTATGGAATTCTCACTTATCCAAAAATTGCATTCATGAGATGACTTCATTGAAAACATTTTAATGAACACTCGGAACACAGAAATTGTTCTCTGGGAAACTAACCACTTGACCACCACAAAAAAAAATTAACTGAAGCAAATCAAACCCACCCAAGTGTGGGGGGGCTTCAATGTCCACACCCCACATGCCCCCACATGCCTTTTCAGCTAAATATACCAACTCTGAGATAATGTTATAGTGAGGAAAAGGGCAAAGTTCTCCATAGTGGCCAAGTGGTTAGTTTCCCTGTGAACAACTTTGGTGTTCTGGATGTTCGTTAAAATAAGTTTTTGGTGAAGTTGTCTCATGAATGTAATTATTGGGTAAGTGAGAATTCGATAATATCAGGTAGTCCCATGTGACTACAGTAGCATGCATGATTTCCTCAGTGTTGCAGCACACTTCTATATGTCATAGTAACATAAAACTATGTGTAAACCAGCACAACACACTTTAATTTCCCTGTCCCTGTATACTGGCTTTGTGCTGATTCTGTATGATATGAGTAGAGGTATCAGGCATTTAGTCTACCTGATTTGCTAAGTCTACTAAGACCTGAAAACTTTTCGTTAAGGGAAAATTAAAGTCTGTCAAGCTGATGTAGGTGCTTAGCAAGTTACATGATGAAAGGTGCAATGTTATGTTGTCCTATCTTGCCTTCATTCTTGCTGGTTGGGTTGGGAGCCAAAACTTGTCTCCGACTTGGCCGTATAGCAAAGCTCAAGAGCTTCTACTGGCTCAAGGCTATAACCTATCCCATGGTGCTTAGCAGCTGTTCCCCAGATCTCATTTGCTGCTTAAAGCTTTGGGATTGTCTTTGCTGGCTCAGGCTAGTAAAATGGATAATGTCTCCTAAAACTTACTATCACATCTTAGTTTACCTTTGCCAATTATAGTATACTGCTTTTTTGTGTGATTGTATTATTCTTGGCTACTTTTTCCTTTGCGGCTGTCTTTTTGGGCCTTGTTTTCTCTCTTCCCCTTATCTAGTTAAATAATTCATTTCAGTTAGAGGATTCTTTCACCTTCTTTTCCTCCCTTAAGGAGTCACCATTTAAATTACAGCATCTCCTCGGGTTGGAAGAGATTGTCTTTTAATTTAGAGACTTCTCCTCCTTTCTATCCTTTCTGATTTTTCTTGTAAAAAAAAAACTTTTATAGTAGTTTAAAATTTACTGTTGTTATTTTTTGACAATTAACATGTCTAAAGACTCTGTTAAGGAGCACAAATAATCTGGATTTAAAAAGTGCAATTCATGCACTCAGAAAGTGTCTATAATGGATGGACACACAAGCTGTATCTACTATCTAGGACCAGTCCATCTCCAAGACTCCTGCTCTGTTTGTCATAGTTTCAGTGCAAGGGTCCTAATGGAGAGAAAAAGTAAGCTAATTTTAAGGGGATTTCTGAAAGTTAAAGAAGATAATCAGACCTCAAAACTGGATAAGTCAAAAAGGCTGCTTCATCGACTCCTGTGTCTGAGCCGTCAAGCAGTTTCAAAGATACAGCATCCTTGGATCAGAAAGTTATCGGTTCTGACAAATCTGGTCCTCCCCCGGTTCCATCTGTCTTCTTGGAACCATTGCTGAGCAGAAAAAGGAGTCGGTCACCATCCTTGGAGCCTATTAATTCGGTGCTGCAATCTCCTTTATTACAGTCTGTGGCAGGTAGCCACAAATAGTCAAGCCATTCCTCTCGATCTTCCAGATTATTGGACAATGATGGAGCAGGTCATGAAGAGATTGCTCCAGACCCAGGCCCTATCAGAAATTCTCTCAAGCCCAACCCATCGGATCGTGGAGCCGACAACTGTACCTCAGATAACATTGATTTCTCCTCCGACTTGACGAGTTCAGAGCCAGAGAGCATGGAAGTCATTGTGCTGTAACCAGCGGAGCCAGTAATCACTCCTGATATCTCAGCTCCAACGTCTGCTCTGATCTCATCTATGTTGTCTTCCATCAAGGGATCTGGGGGTCAACACTCCCTGGTCAGCTCCGGGGGGGAGAGTTGAGTTGGACCCATGTCGGAACTAGCTCTCCCACTCGGCGCTTCGGATCAGGTGAGTTAGGCTCCCACATCAGCCTCGGAGCCACTCTCCTCGGTGCCAGAGAACTCTCCCAGCTCCTTGGGACTGGTGTCACTTTCAGCCCAGGATCGCGGTGCCTTTGAGGTGATGTGGAGTGTGCTCTCCACTGAGTTTTCTCCACCTTTGGCTTCAGCCTCTCTCCCCCCAAAAGGGCTGGTGTCCACCTCTTCATCATCCCTCCATCACCTCCAGAGTAGAGAGTCAGTGCTCCAGGAAACCCCAATGGGTGGAACCTCCTCTTCCGATACCTCCCCAGAACATCTCCCCAAGGAAGTCCCTCTGAAGAAACAGTGTAAGAGGAAGCACATAGACTCCCCTGAGTCTGTCACTTCTGATACTGACTTGGAGGATTCAGAAGGGTCCCCATGATCGGCCTCTGAGAATATCTCATTTTCAGGCATCCTGGTGATCCTTAAGCAGAGGGGCTGCTGGAAGCCCCTTTCCCCTTCTGAAGATGAGTTGGTATACCTGGAGGCATTTGGCTCTCACCCCTCCACCTCTTGGGTGTCTCCACCTTTTGACCCTCTCCAGGGTGTAGTGAGTTGGAAGGTATGGGACTCTCCAGAATCAGTGGACCCTGTTCTGTGGAGGCCAAATAAATTTATTATGCCCCCAGAAGACAGGCAGTATCTAACTAAGGCATTTCCAGTAGATGCGATGGTGGTGGCAGTGGCCACAAAGAAGGAGTTATCTGAAACTTCAGCATCTGTCCATCCACCAAACAAGGAGTCTCACATGATGGACAGGTACGGGAAGTGTACTTTCTCCTCAGCGGCCTTTACCTTGCGGTCACTGAATTATTTATCACATTTCACCTGACTTCAGAAGGATCTCCTAAAAGAGCTGGGAGATACCCTACAAGGTGCTACAGCCCAGGATTTATCCAATAAGATTCTCAGCAACCTTAACCTCCATCACTAACTCCTCCATGCTCCTCATTTCCTATGCAGCCAATGGAGCAAGCAGGGCAGCAGGCACTGGAATAGCTCTTTGGAGGCATTCCTGGATGCATCTTTGCTAGTTTGCTGAACCTTTCCGATCTTCCTTCATTAACGTCCCCTTTGATGGCTCATCCTTGTTCGGGCCGAAAGTGAAAGAGACTCTCACCAGGAGCCAACAAGATGGTAAGACTCTATCTGCCATCAGAGTCTGTTTTTCCGTCCCTACCAGATCTTATTCTAAAGGTCAGAAGAGTGGAAAGATGTGGTTCTGGAAGTCCAAAGCAGCCTTATCTGATGCTCATGGTGATCCTTCCCCCACGAGCAGAGGGGGAAATAAAAATGGAAGACACCATCCACATGGCAGAGGTGGTCTGCAGAACCAGGGTGACAGAGATACTTTCTCTGGTCAGCACTTCCAGTGCTTCTGAAAGGAGGTCTGACTGTCCGCATCTGGAGGCAGGTGGGGAGAGGCTATCACTGTACCCAGAAGTCTGGTTGAATTTGACTCAAGACAAATCGGTACAGTCCATTATATCCAGGGGTTACAACATTCCCTTTCACTGTTCACCTCATCTGACAAAGTATATCCCAGACATTCCACCAAAGGGATCAAGCAACCCTAGAAATTCAAATGTTGCTAGAAAAAAAGAGTCATCTAAGAAGTCCCTGCAGACCAGCTAGGATCCGGAATTTTCTCAAGGTTCTTTTTATTTCCAAAAAAGACAGGAGACTGGAGATCCATATTGGATATCAGCAGACTAAACAAGTCGGTGAAGAAGCCAAAGTTCCGGATGGTAACACTGCAGTCTATACTCCCTTTTCTGGGACAAGACAATTAGATGTGCTCGTTAGATATTCAGGACGCGTACTACCGCATAAAAATGGACAGGTGCTCCAGAAGATTTCTATGCTTCCGGCTGGGAGCCAGTCATTACCAGTTCAGAGCTCTGCCCTTTGGACTCACCACAGCCCCCAGAGTGTTTGCCAAGTGCATGACAGTAGTCACGGCTCATCTGAGACGTCAAGGATTCCTGGCGTTTCCATACTTAGATGATTGGCTCCTAACTGCCACAACCAAGCTGCTACTAATCAAAGCCAGGGACTACACCATCCATCTATTCTCAAAACTAGGCATTACTATAAATGCAGAAAAATCTGCCTTGTTGCCATCACAGTGTATTCCATTTATAGGTGCAGATTTAAACATAAACGACATGTTGGCAAAACTGCCTCAAGAAAGAATGCAAACATTATGCAGCCAAGTGCTTATCTTACTCAACAAGAAAAAAAGTACAGGCAAGATTTGCCCTCAAGGTCCTAGGCTCTCTGGCAGTGACAATAACACTAGTTCCCCTGGCATGATTTCTTCACATGCGAATATTACAGTGGCTACTCTTCCCTCAATAGTCCATACAAGAGTTACCCATGTCTCACGAGATTCTCATTACAGATTCCTGCAAAAGGGACCTGCTTTGGTGGATCCAGTCCACTCAGGTAGCAATGGGCAGACCGTTTGTACTTCCCCAGCCTACAGCCACAGTAATCACAGATGCATCCCAGATTGGGGGGGTGGGGCATTATCTGGGACAGACGGTCCAAGAAGTTTGGAAAGATCACAAGTACCATTTGCACATCAATGTCCTAGAGATGAGATTATGCTTCTGGCGTTGCAAGCATATCAGAACTCTCTTCCCATGGGGACTATCGCAATTCAGATATTACATCAACAAACAGGGGGGAAGAAGATCCTATCCCCTATGATGAGAGGACCCGAGAGTTTGGCAATGGGCAATATCTTCTCAACAATTTCTGACAGCAACACACATCCCAGAGAAATCCAAAGTCATAGCAGACAGGCTTAGCAGAGCGATTTTCATGTCTCACAACTGGTCCCTGAATCAGGAAGTTGCGAATCAAATTTTCCCAAATGGGGCCAGCCTTACTGCGACCTTTTTGCCACTCCCTTCAATGCCAAATGCAGCAACTACTTTGCCCTCCCCTCCTGGAGAGTCACCTAGGGATGCACTCATACACAATAGGCCCCGGGACTTCTTTATGCTTTTCCCCCATTTCTTTTGATTTCAAAAGTTATTCCAAAAGCCAAGTCATTGAGTTGTAAGTTAATTCTCACTGCTCCATACTGGCCTCATCAGATTTGGTTCCCTTTCCTTTGGCCCCACCTTCAGGAGGACTCATGGATCCCGGACCCAGTGTCGGATCTTCTGACACATCAGTCAGGAACACTCCATCCTGCCCTTCAGAGCCTCAAGCTGACAGCTTGATTTCTCCAGTTTCAATCTTAGCCAGGCTTCCAGAATTATCCCCTGCAGTATGCCACATTTTGGTTTCCTCACACAAAAAGACAACTAGGAAACTTTATGCAAGCAAATGATAGCGGTTCTCTTGTTGGGCGGATAAGAAACACATACATCCTTTTACAGCCGCTATACCTGCATTTTTGGAATTCCTGTCAGAAATTTTTAATCAAGGAGCAGCAGCAGCCACTATTCCAGTTCAACTAGCCGCTATATCCAATTATCATGTGGGGGAACTTGAATCCATTGTAATGTCCCACAAGTTATGCAAGGCCTTCCTCAGTGGTACATTTCTGTTAAAACCTCTTGTAATAGAACCTCCTCCCCCATGGGATCTAAATTTAGTATTATCAGTGTTGATTCTCCCACACTTCAAACTAGCATCCTCTTGTTCATTAAAATTTTTATCCTGGAAAACTGTCTTTCTAACAGCAGTTACCTCTGCTAAGAGGGTTTCAGAGTTGCAGGCCTTATCCATCCATCCTACCTATTTGATCTTCCACAAAGATAGAGTTTTCCTCAGAACAAATCTCTCCTTCTTACCAAAAGTCTGTTCTGAAACAAATTTAAACCAGTCTATAGAATTGCCTGTGTTTTTTCCTAACTATAGCAACAAGGCAGAATATAAACGTCACCAATTGGATGTACATAGACAACTGCATTTTTATTTACACAGGTCGAAAGATAGATCAATTGTTTGTGTCCTATTCCAAAACAAAAAAGGCCAGCCAGTCTCAAAAGTTACTTTGTCCAAATGGCTTACTGAGACTATCAAATATGTTCATCACTCTCAAAATAAAGAACCGTCATGGAAAGTGAAAGGACATTCAACTAGAGTGGTGTCTACTTCCATTGCCTTTCAATCCAGACTTCCATTGAATTAAATTTATGCTGCTGCTACATGGGTTAATCCTCCCACATTTATCCTCATTACAAAGTAGATGTGGCCTCCCAGAACAGGGCATCCTTTAGTTCCACTGTCATGAAGAGTTTATTCCCTTGAGCCACCCAAGAGAAAGGTGATGGGGACTCTGTCCCAGCCAGCAAAAATGATGGCGAGATAGGACAACATAACATAAAGATGTTTTGTACTCACCATAGCATTCCATGTTTGTTACCCAGTATCTCGCCTTCATTCTTGTGTCCCACCCAGCCATTCCCCTCCTGGAGGATCTAGAGGAAGTTTTACAATTGGCAAATATGGTCTAATTCCCATCTTGCCTTCATTTTACCTTTATGACCAATATATTTCATATATTTTCTCTTTCTGTATGTTAGACATATCATAGGGAGCTCTCTCCCTCAAACGAGATCTGGGGAACAACCGCTAAGCACCATGGGATAGGTTATAGCCTTGAGCCAGTAGAAGCTCTCGAGCTTTGGTATACGGCTGAGTCAGAGCTGAGTTTCGGCTCCGAACCCAACCAGCAAGAATGAAGGTGAGATACTGGACAACAAACATGGAACGTTATGGTGAGTACATAACTTATTTTTATATTCAATGACAGCCTTGATATGGGATGAATAAGGTGGTAATATACATTCTTTGGAACTTGCTGGACAATTTGAGCATTAGAATATTAGCAATGGATTTGATAACTTCCCTGAGTTTGAAAACATCTGCAAACTTGGTTGGGACACCACCAGTGATAGTTTTTCTGTCTAGAACAAATATTCCCATCCTTTAATGGTATGTCTTCAGTCAGATAGCCAATCATCTATTCAGTGAACTTTGTACAAGTAATACTGCTTTGGGAGAGTTTGTCAATAGTGTCAACATGGGAGATAATGTCTGAGGCCTTGGCAAGGTCAAGATAAGCAGTGTAGACTGTATGGCGGAAATCCATGACATCAGCAACCATTTCAAGAACTCGATCAGGTTGAACAGGCATGATTTTCCTTTTGCAAAGCTGAAGTGTTATGTGTCCAAAAATATAAGATCAGCTACAAAATGGTTTATTAGTTTAGCTACATTCCATTCCATAGCCTTCTAAATAATATTGTTGATACCAATATGACTGTACTTTCCTGGGTCAGTAGAAAGACCACCTTTTACACAAGGGCACCACAACTGCTACTCTCCACACCTCAGTGGACAGAGACTCAGGCTGAAAAGTTAATGTATGGGATTATGCATGGTAGGGCATTATGCTTGTCAATAGACATGTAAGGATATTGTCAGTACCCATGGAAGTAGAACTTTTTAATTTTGGAAAGGGCCAAAAGGACTTAGTCCAAACTGATCACAGGAAAGAGGTAAGAGAGAGAATGGAGGAACAGAGGGGGTGGGTAGAATAAGGCTGGAAGATAATTTGCCTGCAAAAATATTGGGAATGTCCATTTGGTCACAGAAGGTGGTACCATTGAAGGCGATATCAGTATGGAATTGTTGGTTATTTCCAAGTTTCCTAATATAGCAGAAAATGACTTTATGATTACCTTTTAAATTAGTTGCCACCCAAAGTTTGTAGTCAACCTTAAGTTACCTAATGATAAGTATAAGAGACTTACTTGCCAGTTTTAAATCAGTTTCATAATGATAAAGTGGGCATCTATTATTGATAGCCAAGAGATTTTTCTTTTTTCAAAGAGTAGGTTGATGTGGCAATCCAACCACATAGTTTTAGATTTATGCTCTCTGTTGTGTTTATACAGGATTAGTACAAATGCCTCAATGCATCTATACTAAAGGAAGTAAAATTCCAAGGAATGGGTAGCAGCCTTTGTTACATGGTTTGCTTGAGATCTGTACCATTTGTTATTATAAATAAGTTCACGAAGCAGTAAATAGTTGGCTTGAGGGAAATCTCTGAATGTAGAGGAGCTCTTAGAGGCTACAAAGTAGGATTTCCAGAGAAAACATCTGTAGTATGGTTAGGTTTGTCCATACATGGGATAATGAAAGGGACGGTGAAACTGTGAGAAATGTTTGTGTGGAAAAGATCAAGAGGATTAACACCTCAGATTGTTAGAGGGACAATCTACTCCTGTGTATTTACATTTATAAAGCTGAGGAATCTTTGAGCATATTTGTTCTTGGTAGTAAATGTTTACCAATTTATATGCAGATAATTGGATTCTTTACTGAAATGTCAACATTGGAAATGACAAATGCTGTCTCTGAAAAAAATAAAGATAAAACAATGCAGAAGAGGGAACCTTGAACATTGCATTTTTGCAGAGGGAACCCTCCTCCACTAAAATTATTTATACGAACTCTGAGATCATTGTTCTTTAAAGAAAAGGGAATAATATGAGAAATGGCCATCTCAGACTTAACATATGCAAATCTGTTTTTTTCAGCCATTCCGTTTCCTCATTACAGGACTCACTATTGTGGGTTCCGACATTTCAAATGCTTGCTGATAACTGAGGTTATCTGTAAGAAAGGAATTTGGTTGAAATGTTACATTTTGCAACTGGATAAGATATTTTTCATGATATGAAGGGCTAATAATATAAGGGAATCTATTATTGGTTAAAATGTGATGAGTAATTTTACTGAGTATAAGTAGTTCCAGATTTGTGTCATTTGAAATCTAGGGAGAGACAATTTGGGTTATGTATAAAAACAGATACTCTCCCACAGTTGTCAGTGCATCTAAATGCATGGCAAGCATTGTAACCTGGAATTCAGGAAGTGCTAACCATAGTGAAACCAAATCTCTATAGTTATATAAATGATTATATCGTAACGTTTAAAGAGGACCTCAAGTTTAGAGATTTTGCTGTTTAGGCTTTTGACATTCAGCAATGTTACCATAATATTACCAAGTTAGGAGTTTCCATTTTTGAGATTTTCATCATTTGAATAATGCCTTAAAATGGCACTATGAAGGTATCAAATGTTTTAACCTCTATGTGAAAGCCATGGATGAAAGGGGAAGGCTATCCTTGCAAAGCAGACAGATCTGCTGACTGTTTCATCCTGTGTAAGCCCACATTGGACCTCCCTAGAATGTCACCAATTTACTAGCCAATTACCAAAGCCAATTACTTTTTCCTTTAACTTAGGCATTATTCTTGGTGATGGTAGAAAGCGACTCAATGCCAGGGTCTTGTTCTCTTTGATGACACAAGCAGATATCTCAAAAACATCTCTCTGTATCTTCCCCAGGGTGGATTACTTAAGATTATTCAACACCAAATATGCAGCTACAAAGTTGTAACTGTATCTGTGGTAATGCAGAGACTTGGTTTATTATCATATACTTGAAAATGCTTCCATCGAATGACCATAATGTCAATGGAAAATGTCGATTTCTGACACATCTAAAATGTAGAATGTCGGAAAGGACATACCCAAACTTCCTGTTTCAACGAGGTCAACATAGCAGGAGGTGACATCAGTCACCCATGCTATACATATTAATGTACTATTACACTCAATGGTCAATGGTACGTTAACTGTACTATTTTACAGGGGGGTATGCCCCCTTGCACCCCCCAATGTGGGAGCTGCACTTCTCACACCCCTGCACATTAAATATACCAACTCCAAGATCGTATTACAGTGAGGAAATGGGCTAGTTCCCTGTTTCTCACTGAACTGCGACCTCCCTACACAATGTCAAACCCAAAATATCGACCTACACTACCCGTTTGCTGTAGTGTAGTTGATCATTTTTGGTTCGATATTATGCTGACTTGAAAACTACAAGTCGACCACATGCCAGTCGATCGATGCAGTTTCCAAGTTTTAATTGTAAACCCAGGGACTTAAAGGCTCTAATGACATCCCTAAACCTTGCACCAGAGAGGCAGCTGTCAATTTATCCTGGGCCAACCTGTTAAGTGCTGTATATGTATGATTTACAATAGAGTCACCAGTGACTAAGACATTTCTGGGATGTTCACCAGGATTGCAGGACCTTAAGATTACAGACATACAGTAAAAGTGACTCCCTGCAGGTGAGGATGCAGATGTAGGTCTGCTGAATTTGTGCTACAAGGCTGAGGTAAATTAGCATGATGTTCAGCAGTTCTGGCAGTCTAAAAGGATTTGGGAGGGTGGCCTAATGGTTAAGGTGTTTGCCTTACAAACACAAGGTGCAGGGTTTGAGTCTTACAAGGGATAATTGGCTAGGCTTAATATGGCTCGCAAGGGCAGTTAGCTTAGTACTAATCTATGAACCTATGATTTTGGTACTACCTCATCATAAATAGAGGTAATGTTTTCATGTTGCAGTAATGTAGTCTTGTTGTGGTACTATTCACTAACAGTGCATGGACTGGAGAGACAGTCTTCCAATTTAGATAACTAGGTACATTTCTCACAAGTGGTTTCAGGATGTGCTTGAAGAAGTGGGTTGTCAGTAAACATGGAGGTGCTTTAGACAATCACATGCTAGTAAGCTGCCTAAGGGTGAAGCTAAAGCAAGCTGAGACTCCATGGTGACAGACAATGTTTTGGGGGGCTACTAATTGCACATATAACTAATAAAATGAACAAAAAGTCAAGCTTTAAAATCAATGGAAAAGAGTGGTGATCAAGAACACACAATGTATATTCAGTTTAATTATACTAGTAAGGACTTCTGCTTTGAGTGACAGTTTTGTTAGGGATAATTTGTTGTATCTGTATTTACTCTGGGTGCTCGATATCTTTTAAAACTTTATCTCCTTATTTGAGATTAAATAATCCACATTTTAACTGACCATATAATATGATACAAAGATACATATAATACAATACAAAGTGACTTCCTATACTCTGGAACAAGCTACCCATCTATGTCAAGCAAAGTTCCTCATTAGCCCTCTTCAAGAACAATCTTGATGAGTGGATGGGAAATAGGAAATACATACAAAAAGAAAAATAAGTAAACCAAGCAAAACGAGTTTGGAAATACATCCCAGGGATCACTTCTGTGGCTCTGCTAGACAGGGGCACAGGAAATTAACTTTCTTGGGTGGCGTAAGCCAGGGAACCTTGTTGGCTAGGCTTACTTAGGCCCTTGGGCCGGTAGCCTAGTACCTACCTATGAACCTATGAAACTATAACAATAAACATTTTGATAACACAGCCATGTAATATGAGTTAATAAACAATTTGATAATGCAACATATATTAGACAAACACATCTCTTAAAAAAATAAAGGCATATTGTCACATTCTCCCCATTAACCCTCTCCTCTTTGCACATTCTTCTTATATGTGACATTCATGCTGATCCACATTGTAACATGAATTATTGTTTATAAGTTGAGCCTCACTCCCCTTTTTGCATTAACAGCATTGTAATACATTAGTACTTAATCTGACACAGTTATCTACCTTTACGACAGCACATAAGGCATACTATCTGCTTTTCTATTGACATTCTCTTGTATAACTAGTAGACTGGTATTGCTACCCACTTTCCTTGTAGCTTTCCAGTGCCACAATGATTACTTCCATTTATTAACTCCTCTTTCTATGCCCTCTCAATCTGTTCACACTGTACCTTGTATGAGTGGAAAACTCCCTAATTTTTCTCAGTCTTTATTATAAAGGAAGGCTGATAGTTGTACTACTTTATAAAATATTGCAAATTACCCCTGCCAGTCTTTCAGAAATAGCCTAATCGGGATCCATCTAGCATTCTTCATGAAGAACTGTATATATTGTGCTTGATATTGCCCTGGTGGTGCTTTCCATGTTCCAAAAATTGTAGCTTATTAGTGAAAAAACTACTCTGATCCATATCAGTGTATACGTGCCTATCATATATTGTCAGGGAATTAGACACAGTATCCAAACCTCCATGTATTCTTTGTTTAGTAATAGTCTTCAGATCATCCAATAAATAGATTCTAATACAACCTCTTGCATATTTCTAGAGTATAAGCAGCTCCACATTATGTGCTGACAGTCTGCATCCTATACCTGGCATCTCCAACTAAATTAAGTGGTTGAAAATGCTTGCTTAAATAGCCCAAAGGGGAGGGTTGCCACTCATGCATTAATAACCTAGTACTTACCTATGCACCTATACCCTGGGGATCACTGCAGTGGCTCTGCTGGACAGAGGCACAGGGAACTAATGGCTCTGCTGGACCGAGGCACAGGGAACTAATCTGAGGGGGTGGCAAAAGCCAACTCATTCTGGCTAGGCTTATAGATGCCCTCAGGAAGATAGTTTAGTACTTACCTATGAACCTATGAACCTATGAGCTTAAACATTGTGAATTGCAACATATCTGGAATATTTTTTGGTGCATGTAGGCACATTATTCTATTTATTATTTTATTCCATTTCTCTATTATTGACTCCATATACCTACCACAAGCATTATCTTCTCCCTTGCATAAACCACTTATTTTCAAGCCCCCTCCTTTGCACTCTCTATTTATTGACCACCTCTTCAAATACTTCCATATTTGGTCCTCTTCTGTTTTGCTTGCATTTTATGGACCTGTAAGGAACATTTTTTTAAGCTGTAAATTTTAACACCATCTACATGTGTCATTTTGTATACTGGATTTCTAATCATTATAAGTCATATTTGAATTTGGTGCATGACCCCACACATCCACTGCATACAATTTCATATTTAATGCCTATTTTGTTCAGAAAGTAGGGCTTTTACCTATTATAACATTCCCGGGGTAGCAAATGCACTTCCAGTAGTAAACTTCTCTTTCTCTTTTAATTTCCATGCCTTCATTTCAACACACTTCTCCCACCATCCAGGGTCTAATATCCACATATATTTTGATCTTATAGTGTCATTCCATACTTCATAGTATTACATTCTCCAATATCCCCCAAATAGGTCTAGGGTATACTCTAGCTCTAATATATATTGACATTTGGTGAATGCTTCATGGTACCATTTAAACCTGAAATAGCAACTCCCCTTAGTTTTGATGGGATAATACCTTTTTTCATATTCTTGGATGAGTTCAATACCATAACTCATAATTAAATCAGAAATTCAAAATCAGTGACATAGTTTCATAAGTTTTAGAACAGGTTTTAAAGGGCAATGTTCATTTAAACCTGAATAAGTTAACGCATTTAGCCTAATAACCCATTTATATTTACATACTTCTGTTCAATTTATTATACTACCTCACCTAACCTCATTAATAATTAATTGCATGACTAAAAATACCCATCAACATATTTCATTAAGGCATTTGTAGTATTTATTTCCCTTATTTCATACATATGTTGAGCTATTCTGTCATGCAGACTTCTATTTATTTTTCCTACATAAAAAGGAATTACATCCAGAACATCTAGCAATATATATCAAATTCAAATTATTACAGCATGATGAGAAAACTGCGGTGGTGGTGCTGCGGTAGTGTTGTTGCCTCTCAGCAAGACGTTGTGCCGTTCGATTCTCAGCTAGAGCGTCTTCTGTGTGGAGACATGTGTGAATGGGCGTACCTTCGTTGAAGGTTGTGCATTAGGGATGGCAAACTCGGCATGTAAAAAATCTACTGCCAATCATTAGCGGACCGGAGTTCCGCTGTGGCGACCCCTAACCGGGAAAAGCCGAAAGACACAAACAAACAGCATGATGAGAAAAAACAAATTTATATTTAGTTCTAAGATGTGTAAATTATGGAGCTGCTTCTATATAGCAGTAATCATTACATTTTAAACATGGGCTTGTACCTTTACATGCATTTAAAATCACATCTCTGATAATCTCATCATTTTCTATAAACATTTCCTGTAACATTGCTGTCTGCTCAAGTTTAATTTGTTTTTGAATACTATCCTTGTATATTTAAACCACAAGACAATGAAAAAACAATTAATAAAAAGCAAAGTGATAGGAACACAATAACACAAGGAACACAAAAAAAAAAGGTTTTGTCTGAGGAAGGTGAGGCATAGTTCTCACCGAAAGCGCTTACGAATAAATAGTGTTTTTGTTTTTATTTTGCCGACTCTTATTGTGTTCCTATCGCTTTGCTTTTTATTAGTTATCCTTGTATATTTACCTACAATCTTCTCTGTCAGGTGAAGTTGTTGAAATAGGCCAATTTCCTCTAATAATAACTATAATATAATGACAGTCACTGCTGAAAATCATATAAATGGTAATATACTTCATTATCTTTATTTATTTTATTTATTTCATATAAGCATTCTTTATCTTCAGAAATAAAGTAAGGACACATAACACATTTATGTTGTCTTTTAACATCTTCTAATGCATTATCTATCTATTTCTCTATATCCTCTATTAAGGAAGTCAACAGACATAGCAACTGCAGCTACATCAAAACAGTATCATCAGATGTTAGCCTTGACAGTCTACAAAACTGACCTTTAAGTATATAAATGTATATATATATATATATATATATATATATATATATATATATATATATATATATCTGGGATGCATACTGCTATGCTATAATTCTTTTTAACATTTTTTCTATATAATTTGGTAGCTAAATACCCTTTCTTATCTTTATACACTGTTACATCCAAAACATCATTAGAATTAATAGAGGTATTTACTTCAAATTGGAAGAAAGAGACAGTATTATTAAGATATTAGATAAACTGTTGCAAAGAATTCTCATGTGGCTCCCATAACATAAAAATATCATCCACAAATCTGGTATAAGATAAAATATAATTGGCAAAAACGTTATCATTAAATACAAATTTCTGTTCCCAATCTCGCATAACTGGATTGGCATACGTATTAGTGACAGGGTTACCCATAACCATTCCCTTCACTTGTAGATATATTTTCTCATTATAACAAAATATATTTTCGAGCACTGATTCTATTAACATGAGCATTGTTTTCAGTGAATTAGTAGAAAGAGTTGAATTAAAATTCAAAATATTCCTTATCGAATTTATTCCTTCCTCATTTGGAATTGAGTTAAAAAGTGATTTAACATCCATTCCAACAAAGATAAGGGAGTGATATGTATTGCTTTATACCAATGACTAAGTTTCATCAAAAAAATCCAGTTTCTTTAATAATATGAATAACTCCTTCTAGATGCATTGTCAGAGATTTTCCTAAATATATTGACATAGGTATTGTCCATCAACCGTGACCTAACACCAGTCGCATTGGTAGATTTGATGCATCCTTATTTATTTTGTGTAAACGACTGATAATAAGTAACATTGGTAAATCTAGTGGAAAATAAATAAATAAGATGAGATAAATGAATTCAAATATATGTCATATATAATCATTTTAACCCTAGAAACAATCACATCAACTTCCCTATAAGATAGTTTATCATATAAACATTCATCATTCAAAATATTTTTCATACTATTGTTATAGTGGCTGCTCACCATGACAACAATAGCTGCTGTCCATAATAACAATAGTTCTTCCTTTATCAGCTGGACATATTGCTAGGTTATTATTCTGATTTAACGAGCACAAAGCAAAGGACTGCTTCCTAGTTAAATTATAGAAACTAACTCTATTATCATGTTGACAAAAATGATAAATATCATGTTCACATTTATTTAAATAGCCATTACAAGTGGTGGCAAAACAGATATAAAAAGCACTAGTTTTTTAACATGTCCCGAGTAATAGACACAATATCCATTTAGGAAGATCAACTTTAAACTAATATTTTGTACAAACAACTGAAACTCTGTTAAAATCTCCACAATGTCTATATTCTGTGAAAGGATAAAGGATACATCTTTATCCAATAATTCAATTTCAAAACAATTCATCTTAAAACTTGGGATATTATATACTAAAGTTTGCTGTTGCTTAACCTCTGTGCCATACTTTGCATTTTTAATGGTTTCGCAGTCTTTCATAGGATCATAGGAGGTTACAAAGCTAATGACCCTAGGGCCCTTAAAAGCCTAGCCAAGTACAACCCCTGTTCCAAAGAATATCAAGTTATTAAGCGGAACTGAGTCAACAACTACTGCCCCTGTCCAAGAGAGACACGGGTGAAACTCCTGGGGTAAATTTACAGTTTCCCATCCAAACATCCAAATTACTCTTAAATAGGGTCAGCGAGGGGCTCTGCTTCACCTGAACTTGAAGTTTGTTCCAGAGGAGTGGTAACCTCTGCGAGACACAACTGTCTCTCCAGGAATTCCTGTTGATGTCACATACTACGTTGAGTTCCATAGAGCGAGCACATCATATACCATTTGACTTGCGAATGTGCAGCATTTCCATTAGAGCAGGATCTGAGATTGCTTTATATGCAAAACAGAGGTTACCTCTGAATGGTCTGTAAGACACAAAGTATAGTGATAGTGATTTCAGTCTGTCAGTGTATGACATATGCTGAAGACCCTGAATTTTCTTTGAAAGAAATTTTTGAGGTATTTCCAGTTGCTGCAGGTGCCTGGTAAGATACATACCAACGGTAGTGTTGTACTTTATTATTGGCCTGATGAGTGAGGAGTACATGGGGGTTATAACCTCTTTTGATCTGGATACATTGCCTTTACTTATGAGGTGGGTGACATAAAAAGCCTTTCTTACCACCATGGTGATGTGGTGGTCAATGGAAAGGTTGCCTTCAACCTGTACACCCAAATCTCTCACCACTAATTGCATGCTTAGGGTGTTGATATTAATATGGTAATCTGCAAAGATGTCACATTGTTTGCATTGAGTTTTAACCCATGATTTTGGCACCAGTCGTCTGTCTATTTAAGTCCCTCTTGTAGGATGTTGACATCATTTAGGGCCTCGATGACTGCACCCAGTCTGTAATCATCAGCAAGCTTTGTCAGCCGTAGGCCTTTTGTTTTAGCCTGTACATCCAAGAAGTAGATTTCTAACAATAGGTGTCCCAGCACAGATCCCTGTGGAACAACACTGATTATGGGTCTGCTAGTGGAGGTAGAGTCACCTATTTTGACTGTGTGTGGTCTATTGATGAGCCAATGTGCAACCCATCTGACAATATTTGGGTTGATCACCCGCTGGGTAAGTTTGCCAATGATGCCTAAGTGGGGAATAGTGTCAAAGGCCTTGCCCAGGTCCAGATAGGCCATATGCAGAGATTTGCATTCTTCTAGGGCTTTGGTGACTGTCTCAAAGAAATCCACCAAGTGCAAAAGGCAGCATCTCTCTTTAATGAAGCTGAACTGGGTCAGGTCAAGCATTTGGAGGTCTCCATTATCTTTGCTGATAAGGTCCATGATAATTCTTTCCACAGACTTGCAGATTAGGCTGGTCTGTCTCATGGGTCTATAGTTCCCAGGGTCTGTGGAGGCACCTCTTTTATGTAACAGGATCATGGTTGCTGTTTTCCATTCATCAGGTACAAAACCAGTGTTTAGACTATGGTTAAAAAGAATACCTAGTAGTGCAGTCAGTTACTGTTTTAATCCATTTAGGACACATCTCAGGATATTATCAAGGCCCATAGAGGCTGTGTTTTTGGCTTTAGAGAGAGCATTTATGACTTGTTCCTTGGAGATACTAGGTGGAAGGCAGGTGGTAGGGATGCTTTGGGGGATATGTGGCAGGGACAGGGAGGAGAAGTTTTCACTGAATCTGTCAGCTAGCAGGTTTGCTATATCTGTGGGTTCAGTATATATGGTGCCATTAACAACCAGTTCTGTCCAGATCTGGGTTTTTCCTTTGAGGTTTCTGATGTAGCTAATGAAGGCCTTATGGTTATCCTTAGAGAAGGAGGCTAATTTGGATTCATAGTTAGCTTTAGAATGCTGTAATAGGTATCTTATTTACTTGTTTAAGCAAAAGAGGGAATGTTTCTAATTCAGAGACTGTCTCTTCCTGCACTTCAACAGCAATTTCTTTCTCTTTTTGTATAACCTGGTAACAGTGGATGTCCACCAAGCAGGCCTGTTCCTTCATGAGTATCTTGTTTTGATCCTGTCAGGTATGGCTGAGTTAATATATTTGTAGATGCTTATACAAGGCATTGGTGTAAATCCCAGTATAGCTGTCCATGCCATCAGTGAGGGAAGGGGTTAGGAAGCTACTAAAGCAGTCATGTACTAGGTTGTAATTAGCTTTGGAGACATTTTTTAGTCTATCTGCTGCTAATGGGGATCAGATGTTATTGTTACTTCTAATGAGACTGATTGGGCCACATACATGGGGTGGTGCATTGATCACTCATGTTAGTGAGCACCAGATCCAGAATGATTGGGCCTCTTTCCAGGGTATCAACCAACTGGTTCAGGCCATTGGAGTTGATGAAGTCCAACAAACTTTGGGCAAGTGTGTTAGTACACATATAATTTATCCAATGTATGGATTGGTACTTAAAGTCACTTAAACCAGGGTGTTTGGTTGTGTCTTGAGTGATTCAAGTAGATCCAAGTATGCAGTGTGGGTATCCTGGTTCATGGAAGGGGTCCTATAACTGGCAATAACTTGGAGAGGGGTCTTTCCTACAGTCAATTGGACCTGGATTAGTTCAAGAAAATTGTTTTGTTTAACCAATCTAGAGGTGTATTTATCTTTTTCCACCTCCTTTAGTTCTCACACTTTCAGTTTGTGGTCTGAATGAGTGGAAGGCATTATTACTTGTTATGGCTGGTGTGCTTTCCATGGCCTTAAACCAAGTCTCTGTGACTGTACAGATGTCAGTATCTTCTAAGGTGAGGGCTGTTTCAAGTGAGTGCAGTTTTAGGTTTAGACTACTAGCGTTTAGCAGCATAAACTTGAGGTTGTTTTTTGAAGATTATTTTTACATCTGGAATTTTGTTGTTGTGACGTTGCCTAAAACAAAGCACTATGAGGGAGGCCAGAGCCTTAGCCAGTAATTGAAATCCCAGAGGTGACAGATGAAGACCATCCCTGTCAAAGCAGTGTGGTCTATCTAGCATGAAATCCCAAGCTGACAGGTACTGGATCCCTTTAGAATGACACTAGAAACTAAGCCAATTGTTGAAGTCAAAATCATTTTTTGTTTATATTATGGTATCATCTTAGGTGAAGGTAGTATGCTGCTCAAAGCTAGGAAAGTACCTGCCTGAGACACATATTCAGAGAGCTTGGTCATGTCTCTCTTCATATAGTCCGGTGAGATACGTCTCAAGTCATTCATATCAACATGAACTATGACAGAGTCATAATGGTACTTGTTGTGGAGAGACCTGAATGCGTGTGTATTCTGGTGGATCCTGGCACTCAACAAACAGCTGACTGTAACCATCTCCTTGTCCAGCCTGGTGAGTGGGACATCTGTGTGCCTTACTATAGAGTTGCCTGTCACCAAAAATTTGGTTTAGAAGTGCTTTGCCTTATGGGCTTGTTTGGTGAGACACTTGTGTTTGTGGTTTTATGCATATTGAGTGCTGCAGGTATGGTATTAGTTGCAGTATGTTTGTGTTTCGGAGGTCTCTGATGTTTAGGTAAATATCTGGTGAGTACCTCCACGTATGATTGTATTCATGTTGAGATCATAGCTTAAGCAGGAGGTGTAGTATGTGGGCTGACAACCTGTTCAGTCTCACTGTTCTGTGAATGAGAGAGCAAGAAGTAGATGCATCTTTCACAAACTGAGCTTGAGTGGTTTAGAACTAGTGAGTTGTCAGTGTACGTGAGGCAGTTGCTTCACTGTCTCAGGATATCCATGTCAATCAGGCTGGCAGGAGAAACAGAGGAGAACTGACCATCCATAATACCAGGTGTAAATTTGCTTACTTTAATGAGGAAGGATGTGGTTTAATTGGGGGTTTAATGCTGTGACTATATTATTGGGGCTCTCAAGGGGTACAAGACTATTAGAGATTAGGAGATTTCAGTTAAAGTGGCAAGTGCTGTAGAACGCCCAGCTGAGGTACTCTCCAAGCAGCTAAGCACAATTTAAGGGACTTTTCAGTTGGAGCATGGGCAGCTTCTAAGGGAAAATAAATCTACTTTGGGTATTGCGTTTATAACTGCCAATGGTGACCTCCAGTATGCCGTGTTGTGCAAAGGTGTGCTATGTACAAACAGATGCCTCCGATTGCTCAGATGAAGATTGTAGACCAGTGACTAGTTGCCATACTCTGTGGAGCTGTGTTAAAACAGGCACAAACCTGTACAAACAAGGGACTTATGTAGCAACTGTGAGAACCCTTTTTTTAAAACAAGTTAAGCAATTTTCAAACAAGCTGGCCAATGGAAATGCTCGATACTGAGCCTTATTCCAAAAATCTCCAACTCAGATTGGTCATTTGCTACACTCTTCTGCCAGAGGGGTGCAGGTGACCATTTTAATGTAAGATGGCTGGCTTTAGTGCTCAGATATTGCCAAACAGTCTAGACTCAGCAAATCTGAATCTAGCCTATGATATAAAATACATAAGTACTAGAAATCATCAAGTGCAGGAAAAACAGTCTCAAACAGCAAATAGTTGAAACAGTGAAACAGCAAAACAGTTAAAATGGCTAAAACAGTTAAACGTAGGAAGTAATTTAGTAATGAACAGTTTAAAAGTACAGTACAATGAATAAAAATTGTAGATTTAATGGATGCCTTGGACTTCATTTGGATTCACTCCAGGGATCAGAGAGAGAGACAGAGCACAACAATCCTAGAGCAGCTCCTGTAAGCTGAAAACAGGGTCTTGCAAATGTGCTTCTCAAATACTTCTCCCCTGTAGGCTTTTGAATATTAGCTAAAACACTGTCTTCTCCCATAGTGTCTTTTTTAGGCAATGCCAAACTGAAAGTACCTCTGACATAGCAAATCAAAACCAAGAAAATCTAAAGGTATTACTGCTCAATGCTAGGAGTCCAAACAAAAAAATCCACTCCCTAGAAGCTGTCTTTACCCTAGAGAATGCTGATGTCTGTGCAGTCACTGAGACATGGATTAAAGCTGCAGAGACCACACTAGCAATGCAAGGTTATAATTTCTTCCACACATTTAGGCCAACTACTTCACAGGCAGGGACAAAGGTGGAGGTGTCTCTATTTACATCAAAAATAAATATACTTCAAGGTGGTTCCCTATTATGTTGTCGAACTTTTAAAAGTTCTAATGCTATATGGCCAAACCCATAATGTTCGAACATTTAAAAGTATGAACATGTTAACAGAGATCTCCATTCAGTGTGGAAAGGGAAGATTTCCCTTTACTGCACTGTAGTGCGGTCTCGGAGTTGGTATATTTAAAGAGTGGGGGGTGTGGGGTGCAAGTGGGTTTTTCCACCTGCTTACAACTGTTAGGCAGGTTTTTTTCTGCTTTTATTTTATTTTTTTGTCATTTTCAAAATGTTAAAAGTTCGAACATATGGGTTCGACCATATAGCATTCAAACTTTTAAAGTTTTGATAACATAATATGAACCCCTTCAAGGCTCGTCAAACAGGACAATGCACTTGAGTTGCTCCATGTTCAAATTACCATAGGTAAAATCCAATACCACTTCCTTGCAGGCTATAGGTCCCCTTCTATGACCCAGAAAACACATACCATGTATTTAAACATATTTGAAATACTAACCATCCAAATAAACACCATAATCATGGGTGACTTTAATTACCCCACTATTAACTGAGAATTCTATACAACACCACATGTACATGCACAGAGATTCATGGATTTTGTAAACAGAAACTCCCTGGACCAGATAGTCAATACACCAACCAGGGGTGCAACCATACTGGATCTGGTCCTCACTAATATGGAGGACTGCTGCACATGCCCTACTGTAATGCCTTCCCTGGTAAGGTAAGAGTATAAAATGGTCTCCTCTGAAGTAAAAATAAAACCTGGACCCCCAGCTAAACCTGGAATATTCAGGAACTATTCTAAGGCTAACCTCCTGCTATTAAGTGAGAACCTGGCAAAATTTAAAGCCCCCATAAAACCTCAAGAACACTTTTGCCTATGCAGAACTGTTCACAGAAACCCTGTACAAGCATGTTAATAGCTGCATAAAGGCAGCTGTACCCACCAGGAAGAATTACAGAACTAACTAAAAAAAAAGCCACCCTGGTGGAATCACAAAATCAATCATATGTATAACACGAGGAAGAAAAGCATGGAAAAAAATAGGAGGTGCAACACCCAGCAGGATAACAGCACTCTCATCAAACTAAACAAACAATTTAGAGGACAAATAAAGTCTATCAAAGTCAAATTTGAGGCCAAGGACAACCACAAAACATTCTTTAGCTTTGTCCACAACCTCAAAGGCAATACACAATTGTGTGCAGAGCTCATTGTAAATGAAGCGACCTATACTGAGCCAGAAGATATAGCAAACCTCCTGGCTGATAAATTCAGCTCCAGCTTTACTCCCCTCTCCCCCTCAACCTTCCCTCAGGAAATATCATCAAATATAACTCCCCTACTGTCACTAGGGAACAAATCCTTAATGGTCTCTCTAAGACCAAGAACACTGCATCAATAGGCCCAGACATTATTCCAGGATGCCTTCTAAATAGCATGAAACATGACCTATCACGGCCTCTGGAACTACTTTTTAACTGTAGTCTCCAAACAGACTTTGTGCCTCATGAATGGAGAAAGACAACAGTCATCACTCTGTACAAAGGTGGGCCATCTACAGACCCTGGAAACTACAGACCCATAAGTCTCACTAGTCTTTTATGTAAAACCATGGAAAGAATTATCATTGAGATGATCAATAGAGATATAATATACCTCCAGACGCTGGACCCAATCTAGTTTGGTTTTGTCAAGGGAAGATCATGCCTACTCAATCAGGTGGACTTCTTTGTGAAGGTCGCCAAAGCAATGGATGAGGGCAAAATCATTCACACTGCCTACTTTGACCTGGCCAAAGCATTTGACACAATATCCCACTCGGGCATTGTTGACAAACTCAAGAGGTTAGGCAGAAACCCATATGTCACCCCATGGACAGCCATTTGGCCCACAGACAGGACCTATTTAGTTAGAACTGGGGAGTCCACCTCTTCAAAGAGGCCAGTCACAAGTGGAGTTCCTCAGGCATCAGTCCTTGGACCGGTCCTTTATAGATTTAGATATAGATATATACTTAGGTCGAATTCCAGCAATGATATCGGTCTGTAATTACTTGGTTGGGTCTTCTTGTTTGGTTTAGGGACCATCAAAATCTTGTCTATATTAATGTCTCTTGTAAAGGATCCCCATCTTTCACACTCTTGATAGTATTTTAATAGTGGTATTGCTAATTCCTGTTTAAATTCATTAAAGAATTCTGTTGTAAGCCTATTCAACTCTTTGTTAATCTTTCTATAGGTGGTATTATATCCAGCTTGCAATTTCACTCACTAGTTTATCTTCTTTAACTTAGTAATTTTGGAAAGATAAAATCGAATTAACAGACCACACTCAATCAATGTGTAAAGGTAAGCATACCATTAAAAACAAAAAGATGAATGAAACATATTTTAAAGAACTTCACAGTATATATAAGGTGAAGCACTTTCATCTCACACAAAGATGTTATGAAACTTCATCAGAACACTGCCATTCAATGAACATAATGAATTTAAAAGTTTCACCTTCCAATATAAACTATGTAAAAAACATACTCTAAACTAATCACTGTTAAACTGTAATGACCAATTAAACACTGAGTTAAACATTTTAATTACAAATGATTAAACTACACAAAATATTAAAAACAATATGAATGTCAAAAACAATTGTTTAAAAAATGTGTGTAATCAAATGTATTAGAACATTTATAATTTTGCTACTCTTAATTTCAGTATACTAGAGATTGACAGATGATGATTCAGTCCAGGGAATTTCATACCATTTGACCTTAACTGCCATAGAAGTTCATGATACTCAAGGCTATTCTCCCACTCCTTGGATTCCAACAGTTTTTTTTTTCCAGAATAGAAAATAAAAATCTTGTAAACCCTATACAGTATATTGTATGCCGGTATAAAGCACTAACAGTATTTTTATGTTTAATGTTATAATGATATTCCCTAATTATTTGTTTTGAGCCTCTCTGTCTTGACTACAGAAAAATAATTACATATAAGGCAAGAAGAAAGATAAATGATTACACTTGTTTCACAGTTATAATTCCCAGAACATCCTACTGACCTTTCAAATCCTTCAACATTTATACAATGGCCATCAAAGATATACTTACAAAACTAACATCTCCCACATTTAAAAATTCTCCCAACCTAAATTTGAATAGAATCACTGTCCCTACTGTAGTTCACCAGTCCTCCATTTCCTTTGCTTCTTACCTGAACTATTACCCATATTCAATCACCAAGATGTCATTTATTGTGCCTGAAACTGTAACCACTGCAACAGTTTTACCATTTGTTTCTAATAAAGGCATTTCCCCTCAATTTCTTGCATTCCATAAGCTATTCCTTTTTGTTAGGTAATATGCTATGTTCAGTAAAAAGGTTGTATAACCTTCTCATCTATCTTCAGGTATCTGGTAATGCACATTTCTAAGTTTTTTTTTCCTTGATGATTTCCTTAACCTTCTGTTTCCTTTTACATTCCTATTTATTATATTATATTCTGTTTCTATGTGTAACAAATATCCTTTTGACCCCCTTACATTTGTTAATTGCTTATTCCTCTTTTGTTTGATCAAGACTGACACAAGTTCTCTAATATTTATTTTAATGAAACCACAGTTTGCTGACATTGAGTCCACCCCATAAAGAAAAGGGTCACAGAAGGTTATTATTATTCTCCTGAGTATTTCCAATAACTGTGCAGATTTCAAAAATAAAGGATCAAACCAGTGGTGTGGCCTCTCTTGGTCTGCTGGCTTAAACCTAAGTGCTGCATGATCCAAACACACTGTCAGGAGAATTCTATTTGTTCTGTATTTGTAAAAATAGGTTGGGTGAACAATCATATGTCAAGATGATTAACTGCACCTCCCTTAGGGCTTAAGTAGGTGTATTTTTTTTCATAGGATTTAACATCCTCTATTTAGTCACCAGTTTGATGTCTTCTGTCAGCAGGTATGCATTGCTGTGGCTTTTTTTGTTTCTGCCCCTATCTCCTGGAAGCCTATCCAATATCACATCTTTCAATGTGTTAAAATCCCATTCAATACTGGCACAATCTACATTTCCCTTATTTTCATTTATTGTATCATAGAAGTCAGAAAATAGAACTGTAGCATTTTCATTTGGACCATAAAAGTTCCCTTCCATAAGTGTTTCCCTCACTGTTTTAACCAAGGCAATTACCTATCTATTTGATTTGTCTGTCACCACCATCAACTTGGACCAGCTGAGGGAATTATGTAAGAGAATTACTAATACTCAACTAGCAGTTCCCCAACAGCTTATACACCCCAGACATTATAAAGCTTCCAAAATCTAGCTTGATCCCTGATTTCCAGCTTAGTTTCTTGTACACATATTATGCTTGCATTACTCATGTGAAGGTAATAACAATTGCCTTTCTTTTATGTGTTGTTGCCACATTCCTTACATCTACTGTAAATTCAATGATAAAGAAAGCGTACCTCCTAATGCTAAAGTACAGCTATCAGTAACAAGTAAAAACAGTATTCAAAATGAAACGCTGTACAACAATGGCCAATTAAGTAAAGTTCTCTTGGAGAATAGGTAGTGTGGTTAAATGATATAAAACTTTAAAAGTGCAACATATATAGCAAAAAACTTGCATAAATTTCCAGTACTTCAATTAAATGCACTTACAAGATATTCATGCTGTGAATGCAGTTATACTATAGCAAAATGATGGCTCCAAAGTATCCAGTCTTATGATGGCTCCAAAGTATCCAGTCTTTTTAGTCTGATATACAAAGTATCCACACTGAAGATGTAGTAGCTGCTATGTGACTGTGATGAACTGTGATAACAACTTAACCAGTCTAACAGATCAAATAAAAGCTTCTAGCTTTAATGGCAGTTAAAATCCTTTTATTGTAGAAAAAGTCAAACTCATCATGTCAATTTAAAATCTTGATGTAGAATAAAACAGTCCCTCTGTATTCCAAACGATAAGCGCTTTCGGTATCTTCTTCAGATCGTAGAGATTAGGACTAGAAGTTCCTTTTTATAGTACTTAGTTCCTTTACTGTTGGAACAATCATTCAATCATCACACTGTCAATCAGCTGTTTAAATGCACCAATCCTCTTTTCTCTCAGCTGAGGTTGTTCCATTTCCTATACCTTTTACTTTTGAGGGGTGTGACCAATCATGAATTATTAAGCCAGACACACCTCCATGTTAGCTAATAGTTGGTCTTCTAGCTTTTAGTATAGGTTTCAGTGGAATGATGTTATTCAAGCCTGGCTCAATATCAGCACAGAGGTTCACAATCCACCTACT
The DNA here is from genome assembly GCF_019279795.1 of Protopterus annectens. Taxonomy (NCBI): domain Eukaryota; kingdom Metazoa; phylum Chordata; order Ceratodontiformes; family Protopteridae; genus Protopterus; species Protopterus annectens. The sequence continues at coordinate 1,877,558,427 of NC_056728.1, read as the reverse complement.
CTCTCTGCATTCAGTAATATTTTCAATGTCACCTTTCCTTATTCCACTATATACATTCTCTATCACTTTACAAGTGAAAGAATGACTGACATTTCTTTCAGCATGCATTGCTAAAGCATTATGTGGATCTTTATTAGTAATGTCTCTTTGATGTCTCAAAATGTGATTTTTAAACATCTGATTAGTTTTTCCTACATAGAATGCAGGGCATAGTTTACAGGTAGCCATGTACACCACATTGGGGGTTACACAAGTGGCTTTGACATTAAAGGTGCATTTCTTCTTTGTCCTTGGATGTTCAAATTCGTTATTACAGTCAATCAGTGGGCATGCTGTGCAGTGGCCACACTTGAACGTGCCTTTATGTCCAATGATTTTACGTTTGTGCAAAGTAACCTCTTTAAATTTTTCTTATTCTTGTAGCCAAAGCATGGTGTTTCACCTACAATGTCTTTTAGCTTGGCATCCTGGGTGAGGATTGGCTAAAACTGCTTTATTATAGATTTAACTTGTGTGTTGTCTGTGCTGTAGGTTAACATCACTCTGGTGGTTTTGTCTTCTGTCTTGTTTTTCTTTGGGATAACTTCTTGAACATTCACATCTCTTTCATTATAGCCTCTATTTCTTAGGTTTTGTTGTAGAAACAAAATTTCCTTTTCTCTTGCCTCATATTTGCTACATCTTTTATGTATTCTTTGTGTTTAATTTCGCATAATATTTTTAGTGACATGTTTAGGATGCATGCTGCTTTTCAACAAGTAATGATTTCTCCATGTATTTTTTCGGTGTAATTCGGTTTCCAACATGTTTTTGTTAAGAATAACATTTACATCCAAAAATGCAACTTGATTATGAGAGTGTTCTGCTGTAAAGCTTAAAAAAGAAGTAGTCCTATTTAGATATTGATGGAATGATCCGAATTGTGGTACGTTTCCTTCCCATAAAATAAAAAGATCATCCACAAATCGACCATAAAATTTGATGCATTCATGCCATGGATTATTTGAATTCAATACATGCTCCAACTCCCAGTCTACAAGCACAAGATTTGAGTAGCTGTTCGCACAAGGGGTGATTGTCTCATACTTTGGATTACATTTTTTGTTGCCTTTTTTTGCTATCTTATATCTTGTGTGGGTCCTGAACCTCATCCTATTAAACCCATAGTGCCCCTCTCCATTCCTGGTCAGCTTTCTTGTGTAGAGTATTTGCAATATTTCACTAAATTATATCTAGGCTCTGGATGAAGTTGAGAACTGAAGGATACCCTACACCTGGGTCACGCCCTTCTTGTCTAACACGTCATTAATTGCTGTGGTTCAAAACACATAATGGTCACAGATATTACTATCTGATTGGAAAAGTCATGAGCACATGTTCAAATAGTTTTGACTGTTCTTATCTAAACATATCAGACAATGTGATGATCATCATATCTAGCAGAACACAACAAATGCATTTTACTACAATGATTTTGAGCATGGGTAAAAAGCTTTTAAAAAACTCCCACTTGTTAACATTTCAAAAGGGGACCCTAACCAAAATTTATGCTAACAATAACTTGATGTACTTTGGCAACAGGCATAAACTTTCATTATGGTTCATCTCCACAGCTGTGTAACTCCTAGTTTTCTTATATTACAGTGTCTGCTGTATTGGCTGTTTGGAGTTCCAAAACTCCATCCTACATGTGCAGCTGCTTGGCTGCTGCATTGGTTGCTGCTTCTCCCTTCACACCCTTAAGGAAGCCAGCATATTAGTCCTATTTACTTCATATGTTTGGAATTAGAAGAATGTCCCTTTTTTTCTGATTGCTGTGCTGGAACTAGTTACTTCAGATTCCTTGAAAACAAAACAAAGATATATGGAGCCACTCGCTGATAAAGTTACTCAATTTATTAATGATGGTTCACACTTTTGAATAGGATGCTTCATCAGGCAAAACATTCTCACATTTCATACTTAAATACCATTTAAAAACCACATGATTTAAAATAAGTCATATCATCTCAAACAATTAAAAATTAAAGGAACACTAACACATTTTTACTTTACTTGGTTATGCAACTCTTTCAACATAGGTTTAATACTAAATGTACCATTCAAAACTGTATAACTTTGTGTCCTAAACCTATTCATTCATTTACATTCTTCTGCTTTTGTTAAATTAATAATGCCACCCCCTTATTTTTTCTTGAAAAAACAGTAATACCAGGAACTTAAATAAATGTGTGTTTATTTGTTTCTTTTATGTGTTTATAAAATACATTTGTTTCTGTATTTCTCCTTATGTTTGATAGGTTATCACCTATACATGCGCTTAACTTATGATCAGTTTTACCTATATAAAAAGCTTCACATGCTTCACACTTCGGCAAATAAATAATGTTCTTAGATTCACAATTTTCATAGGCTTATAGTGTAAAGACTTTCCCGATGACAGGGTTTAAAATATATATTTCTCTCTTGCTTTCTCTCTATATAGATATATTTACAGTAAATAAACCTCTTTCAAGCATAAGTCCTCATTCTGTCATTTATACTTTTATTAATAGTTCTAATCTGCTCATTATAGCATAATCTATTTTTCAGTGTGTTTGATTTCCCATATCCAAAGCTTGGTCTTTCTTCTACTATTTCATTCAGTTGAGATATCTGTTGTAATATAAGCCACTGCCGCCTAATAACATTTTTTACATCATTCATTCTCCTATTGTAAGTTAAGACACGTCTACATTTATTTATTTTACTGATATTATTATGGACTTCATGAATCTTTTCATAAAATATGGGCTTTGCTTCATGTTGTCTCACCACCTTTATTACTTGTTTGCAATCATTTAATTTATTGCAGCTGTATCCCCTCTGAATAAACTTATCCACCATCACTTCTAGTTGATTTCCATCTTAGTGCCCTGTGCATTTAATCTTGCTACCCATAATATCTGATTTCTCACTATATTTTTAAAAATAAATGATGGATGCATACTGGTACTGTATCAATAAGTGTTCCTCTTAACATTTTTTATATAATGATATTTAGAGCTTACCTGTTTCATTCTCATTGAGTGTGATGTCTAAAAAAACAATTTTAGTGTAATGCACCATCTTCTTAACTGTTAAAATGCTGGTTGCCATGTGTATATACACACAATAACCTAATCCAAGGTAATTAATATATGATCCCATATTAAAAACACATAATCAGCAAATCTTTTATAAAACACTATTTACTGAAAGAATTGTTTTTATACTCTGAGAAAATATATTCACTTTCCCATACATTCATCACTATATTAGCATAAGTGTTCACCAACGGTGTACCCATAGCCACACCTTTCTCTTGTTTATAATATTTATCTTGAAAAATAAAAATGTTATTAGCCAATACTATATTCAACAAGTTGCCTAATGCATTTATATTCATATTAGCAAAATAAGTTAATGATGAATGTTTCCTGAAACTTCTATTCCTAAATCATTAGGTATAGATGTCAATAAAGAATCCACATCCAATGTCACAAAATAACTATTCACATCTTTATCAATTAACCACCTAGAAAACTGTTGTAAGAAATCAGATGATACTTTTATTATACTGTTTCAAATGTTCCTAATTACCTTTCTAAATATTTTGAAATTAGCTCAGTAATTTGTCCCCTTGAAGATACTGTAGGCCATATATATATAGGTGGCTTTGCCAAGGATTTGTGAATCTTTAGTGCACCATATATCACATGTATTTTAGTTGAATGTGTATATAAAAGTTCTAATGTATCCAATGATATTTCACCATTCATATGCATGTTATACACAAAAGAATCCACTTCATTGATCACTTTCATAGCATCTCTTCATGAAATTTGCCTATAACCATTGGATTCCATCATTTCTATTGTTGCAATATAACACTCAGTATCTATAACTACTATACTACCTTCCCAATCAACACTTTTTATTTATTACATCTTTATTTTCTTTTAATGACTGCATAGCTTTTATCTGTTCATTACTAAATTTGCTAAAGACATTTTTCTGTTTACCTTATAAAGTTCATCTATTTCATTTTCACAGGCAGCTTTAAATACTGAAATTAATGGGTTACTTACTGGTTTAAATGTGCTAGTTCTCTTCAATGGTGTACTGTTTCATTTTTATTACCAGACACCAATGTCAGATTTAGTTGTCTAGTAAATCATTTAATTTCTGATAAGGTCTGGGAGATATCTGCTTTATCTGCTGGTGTGAATGTTAAGTCCCTTATTCAAAACAACAATTTAATTCTTAGTTAACACATACCATGATAAATTAAAAACTAAATCAATATGCTCAGTTACATTGTGTCTAGCTATTTCTTGTAATGACTCCTTGTAACCATCCCTTGGTTTAAGTCTGTTCCTTTCATTTGTCTTCATCTGCTGTGGCTGTTCCTCCATTTGTGTTGTGGGGGCAGCGGTAATGGTTTCTGTTGTAACATTGGATAGTCCAAAGGGGGCTAGAGCAGTCATGATATTTGGATCAATTGTTCCTGTTCTTGTTGCACACACTGTATGGCAGTTTGTACTGCTTCACCAACTTGCAGTGACTTATTCATTTGTTGCAGCTCTGCATCCTTCTCTCTAGGGCAACCATTGCTATTGAACCATGTAAAAACAGCACCACATTTGAAGTCATTAGAATCCCTTCATTATTTACATTTTTAGTCTCAATCAGCCTCTTTTCAAAGGCTGTTAATCTTTCTATTAACTCACAAAATGATGCAGAGTATGTATTAGTTTCAGTATCAGCAACCAAGTCCCTATAAAGTTTTGTTACTTCATTTATAAGATTGCTTTCAATAGGTTCAAAAAACACATTCATCATTCTCATATAATGCAAGGATTACACTTCTGCAACCTCTATTTCTGGTCCTTGAAAGTCTAAGTCCTTGAGGATTTCCTCCTCATCCAAACTGAATAAGGTAGCCTTGACCCATATCTCTCAAACAGTTCCCTAATACCAGATTGTATATTTTACCTGATGAGCACCATCCACATTGCTTACCAGGGGTTCTCCATGCATAGTTTTCTACAGTTTTCCTTTTTGTTAGTCCCTAGCTGTTTGTTTCTCTCTTGTTTGGAAGTTCTGCTCTGGACATTCCATCCTATTGTCTATAACCCTCACCATCTATGAGATCAACATTTCTTGAGATCAGGCTTAGCTGCAGTATACTTTTCCACCTCCTCCGTGGTATTGGAGGCATGGACACAATTCTTTTTTAATAAGTATAGGCCTGTAGGAAATCTCAGTTAAACTGTAAACCTCTTTTCTTTGAAAAGTCTGATACAGGAGTTTAGAACTTTTCTCTTTAAAAATAAGGCAGTATTTAGTTTGTTGCCAGCCACACACTTGTTCCACACATTTTCAAATCATTACCTAACATTCTTTCTTTTACCATTAGTATTTCTTGATCTGCATATTTGAGGCATTTAAAAATAAACTGACTTGGATAAGTGGTATTCTTGGTATAATTTTTTGAGTATGAATTATCACTAGCAATGACTCCAGAACAACCATGTTTTGAAGTTTTGTTGTTATAAAAATCCTGGGATTATCTCCTTCTGAGTGATTAGAAACTCCAAGAATTCACAGCAGTCATTGTTTTGCCATTACATAAGTGTCCCAAACACAGACTCTGGTAACTTAAGACCCATTATCTTCGCTAGTTTTATTTATAATGCTTTGGATGACTATCATTGCAGAGCTCATTAATCTCAATATTGAAAATCTCTTAACCATTTACCCCTCATAATTCTGACTTTATCAAAGGAAGGTCTTGCCTCTTTAACCTCATTAATTTCTTTGAAAAAGTAATTACTGTAAATACAGATTGTGTATTGAATATGGCATATCTGTACCTGAATAAGGCCTTTGACAGACAGACTTGAAAGTCTGAATATAAATAATTATTGTGTGCTTACCAGAAGTGAGAGACACTAACTTTAACAAACTAGCTATCTGATAGGATCAATGTGGTTAGGGCCACTGGTGCCACTTCTGAAAGCAACAAAGTTACTAGTTGTACAGCTATTCCTTATACATTCAGGCCAGCACTCCTGGCCTATCATTATCAAAGTATGCAGACAATTGTAATTTGAGTATCAGTATTTGATATCCCACTACATGCAGTTGCGCCAACATGAATTAGACCGAGTTAACAAATGGTGCAAGGACAGCAGTCTGAAATTTAATTGCGAAAAACATAGCATAGTTCATTTTGGTAAACAAAACATTTTTCACATGCAAAGATGGCATACCCCACCAATCAGGCACAGTTATAAGGAATATAGGCATTCATGTTGATGATTCCTTATCATTTGACAATCATGGCTCTGCAGTGGTTCATAAAGCCTTCTTTTTGGCTCATCTAATCTCCAAAGGCATATATATATATATATATATATATATATATATATATATATATATATATATATATATATATACATACTAGAGCCAATTAAGTCTTAATTCTTCTTTACTGGTATCTCCATCAGACCCATTATTGAATATCATGCACCTTTAGTCACATATTTGTCTAAACATATCACTCAACTTGAGAGACCGTAGAGATTCTTAAATAAAAAGATAAGTGGCCTCAAAAATCGTAGTTATCAGGACAGCGTGACTTCCATCTCCATGCACTCAGTCTCCTATAGGTTTCTCTATGTGTCTAGTATTTCGAGCTATTAAAAATCCAACTCTCTTTGACATCCTGTTCCTTCACAGATCAAATGATACATCAAATACTTTGTTAAAGGAACTAAACCTTCATCTGCAGATAAATAAGACATGCAGGCATAATAGATTCACATCTTAACAAACCCCTGACCTCTGGAACAGACTTCCACTATGATAAGTACAGTAGAACACTTGCCACCTTCATGGTAAACCTAGATAATGGGATAGGCAGCCTCAAATCCACCCCCACTCCATCTATCTTATTTTATCCTCCTTGAGGCTAGAGGGAACTTCTGATTATAAATATATTTATCTCTGTCAATATATATACAGATATAATGTATATATATATATATATATATGCACATTCTGCCTAGGCTTGTAATTGTCTGCCGACTGATTGCCAAGCATGCAGCTATGAACTTACAGACCAATAGCAACACTAATATCTCCTCATTATCACCATAAAGTTTTCTGTTTTCAGCTCTACTAATTTATTTTTCAAACTTTTTTAAGTCCATTTGCATTCCAGTTATTAATATCCCAAATTCTTGACAGGTCTCACTTAAACCATCAGATCGTCAAGGTTAGTATGTTGCCATGTAAGTTGTTTGCTGTGGTGCTCAATAAGGACTTTTAAAATTTTAATGACATTTGTCTTTATATATATATATATATATATATATATATATATATATATATATATATAGACATCACACAGACATGATTTTACAAGTAAATAATAATGATATTATGGCATGTTACATTCTGCTAAGCTTCATTTAGAAAAGGACATATGACATTTTCTCAGGACAATGACAGCAACATATGCCCAGATTATATCTGTATTTAGCTGTCATATTATCCAAGGTAAAAATCATACATATTTTTCTCCCAAATAGTGAAGCTTTCTGTCACTGGATTGATTGTCCAATCCCACTGACAAAATTATATGAAGATAAAATTATCTAAATGTCATTGTCCCTAAATTTGACACCTAAGTGCATTATGTAGCTGATGACTATAACATATTTCTTTTTAAAAATTTGCTAGAAATATCTAATTGTTTCAGTGACATTTTCCAGTAGTGGCAGTTATAATAAGAAGGGAAGTGGTAAAATCACCCTGCCACTAGTACTGATGCCTCAAAAAGCTTATGTATCTAGTTTGTATCTTTGCTAAGCTGCACTATGTATAAAATCTAATAATTCTGCTTACTTTTGCATCCTTTTGCATTCCTCCTGTCCTAGCCCTGTACAGCCTCTGGATGTTCTTCTGGAATCTACTACTACTCAGCCTGGAACCCCTAATTGCTCTGTACAAGTACCCCTAGCACAGTATTTACCAAATGCGTCTCTCAAACTTCTTGGAGAGTTGACCTTAACAGTAGCTTAATTTTATTCAAGAAGAGTTAGGGATCAAACAGGAAAACTATGCTCATGGATATGGGCCACCATTTTCATGGTAGACAATGTCAGTAGCTAGGGCAGTGTCTAGTACAATGAATTCAAGGACGTTGTCACCACTCATCTAGTTTGAGTTGATGATCTGTGAGACTTCTGGTCTTTATATGTGGTTACAGAGGCATTAGGATACCAGAAATCCTCCTCTGAGATAAGAGAGGTAGCAATAAACCTCTTCTTCCATTCCACTCTAGCTATCCCATACCAGTGGTCAATTCTACTCCTGAACTCAGCTTCCAGGTGCCACAAATGGGCACCCTAGCTTTTAGCCATTGGGCAGTGTCTATGTTTGTGTTTTTATTTGGTAATCAAGCTTCCTTATGCATCAGAAAGTCATGCCATATGGGTACTGGCAATCCCCCAAAATTGTCTACAGGTATGCATGCCAGGTGTAAAAGAGAATGGGTATCTTTTGATGGGCTTGTGTCTCTGATAGCACAGTTATTTCTGCTGTGCAACCACTGATTGACGTGATAGGTCCCGGAGAACTATCAACCATTCATTGTATTATAATGCAGTCAGAAAACAAATGAATACCTACTGGCCCTCAAATGGACTAAGAAGTAACGAGAAAATGATGAATGATCAGTTGGCCTATACATCTGTTTGTCTGTATAGTCTATTTTTTAATATTTAGTTTATAGTAGGCATGTATCCTGGATATATTTTTTCTGGTTGATAGCTCAATATATGTTTGAATCACATCACGGTGAGCCCTTATAAAGTTAGAAAAAAACAGTACTGATTTTTCACAAAAATTATATTCATGTCGTTTTAAATATTACAGAAAAACAAATTTTACCTCTGCACTCAAGACACATTTATATTTGAGACTGTATTTTCCTCATACCCACACTTCAAAAGGGCAGACACTATGCTATTTGATGCAGAACATTCTGCAGTCTTGCCCTAAAACTATCATAAGAAAATATTGAAGCAATATAGAGATAATAATATTTGTAGACAGTATCAAAATAAGATCAAAATTGCTTTTAGAAATTGACAAATGTCAGCTTTTGCAAAACAGTGACCATGTCTTTTCAAGATAAGACGTGTCCTAGATAACAAAAAAGCATACAGATCATGTCAATTTTGACTTCAGGCCTAAAACTAGAAACATATTTATTAAAGTGATGTTTATTTTCAAATGGTGTGAAATAAGAGTTTTATTTTTATTTCAGTTTAATATCTGACTTTTCATTTGTCTTTGAAGCTAGGCACATTATGTCTGGTTGCTTTATTAAGTAATTATCTCAGAATTGTTCTCTGATGATGTTATTACTGCTTAGTGCTCGGAGTCTAAACAAAAACTCCACTCCCTAGAAGCCCTCCTCACTCCAGAGAATGCTGTTGTTTGTGCGGTCACTGAGACATGGTTTAAAACCATGGAGAGCACACCAACAGTGCAAGGTTATAATGCCTTCCACACATTCAGAACAGATACTGCACAGACAGGGACTAAAGGTGGAGGTTTCTCTATTTACATAAAAAATAAATATACCTCAAGCCTGGTCAAACAGGACAATGCACTTGAGCTGCTCCATATTCAGATCATCATAGGCAAAATCCAATATCACTTCCTTTCCAGCTATAGGCCCCCCCTCTATGACCCCGGAAACCCATACCATGCATTAAAACTTATTAGAAACACTAATCATCCAACCCAATGCCATATTCATTTGCAAATTTAATTACCCCACTATTAACTGGGAATCCTATATGACACTAAACGTACAGGCACAGAGATTCTTGTTATTTTGTAAACACAAACTCCCTGAACCAGATAGTCAATACATCAACAGAGGGTGCTGCCATACTGGATCTGGTCCTCACTAATATGAGAGACTGCTGCACACCCCCTATTGTAATGTCTTCCCTGGTAAGGTCAAACCACAAAATGGTCTCCTTTGAAGTAAAAATAAAACTTGGACCCCCAGCTAAACCTGGAATTTTTAGGAACTACTATTGGCCAACCTCCTGCTATTAAGTGATAACCTGGCAAAATCTTAAGCCTCACTCATCCCCACGCAAGTGAGAGAGGATGCACGGACCAAACCAGTTGTAGTCAAAAGCACAAAAAAGTCCAGCACCAGGGAGATAGGTAAAATTTAAGATTTAATGTGACAAAACAGCAAACCGGTTTCAGCAAAACTTACAGCCTTCTTCAGTGCATTAACTGACATTAATCTATTACACATTTAAATAGTGCAAAGTTAAACCAGAGTCAAAGCTGATTGGCACATGTCAAAATTAGCTTAATTCATTAAGGCTGGGCTTAAACAGAGCCCCCAGCCTGACAATCCAACCAGATTCTTTATTATTTAACATGGAGTGCCAACCTGATTTATTAAATTTGTGTCCTTGGATTTTATCAATAATTGTAAATTGAAAATTTGCAGTGGCATGGGTCATTGTATGTTTATAAAGAGCATTAGATATTCTTTTGTTTCTTATGTCACTAAGATGTTCACTAATCTTATGTTTTAATGGCCGAGATGTTTGCCTACATAAAAAGCAAAGTAAAGACAGGTGGCCAGATAGATGACCCAGTCACTGCTGCAGTTGCCGAAGCATCTGATTTCAAAAATATGTGGAGTATAGCTGCTGGTAAATTCCTTTGTTTGTCAACATGTGTACAAGAACTACAATGGCCACAAGAGTTACTGCCCACTAACTTGTCCCCAAGTAGGTAGTAGGGGTGAAATGTTTATAGTGGGTTAAATGAGAATTGATGGTACAACCTCTTCTATAAGAGAAAAAACATTGTGGGGAGAGCATTCCAGCTAATTTCTCATTGGCCAACAGGATGTCCCAATGGTTATTAATAATATTTTTGAAGCCATCTGTATTGCATCCAAATGTTGTAACCAGACGAATGGGTTGGGGAGATTGTCCATCCCTTCTCTTGGATCCCTTACCATAAGTCAACAAATTCTTCCTATCTTGTTCAGTAGCAAAAGAACATGCCCTGTTGATATTGTCTGCATGATAACCCCTATTTAGAAATCTTTGGGATAGATAGTTTTTACTGGTATTATAGGCTACATCTGATGAACATATATGCTTAATGCATAGAAATTGGGATTTTGGGATGTTACAGATGATGTGGAAGGAGTGATGACTGGAAGCATGAAGTAAGGTGTTAAATTGGGGGAATTTTCTATAAATCTCCATTTCAAGTGTATGGTCATCCTGATTTAAAATATGAACGTCCAGGAATGTGATCTCTTTATAATCATAATTAAGTGTAAAGTGTATCCCCCACTTATTTTCATTTAAGTATTCTACAAATTCCTGTGGATATCCAGCATCCCACCTCCACACCATCCAAACAGCCATCTAGATAACCTCTTCAAATATCCATGTTATCCAAGATTATATTGTGGTTCTCATCATATATCAATTGTTCTTCGATGTAGCCCATAAAGAGATCTGCATAAATCAGAGTGAAAGACGCTCCCATAGCCGTACCTCTTAACTGCCAGTAACATCTCCTATGAAAGTAAAAAACATTCTTAGTAAGAACATGTTCAGCTAACCAAACAAGAAGAGTGTTGAAACCAGGAGTATATAGCTCAGCTTTATTAAGCCAGAATTGAATAGCTTCCAGTCCTGCCCAATGTGGGATATTGGTGTATAGGGCAGTAACGTCCAATGTGCATAAAAGCCAGCCTGGTTCCAACTGTGTGTCATTTATGATACTGAGAAACTGGGTGGTATCTTTAATTCTGGAACTGACCAGAGGAAGAAGTGGTTGTAGATATTCTGTAAGAAAAGCAGATAATGGTTCCGTCAAAGATCCTCGACCCAAAACAATTGGTCTACCTGGTGGTTTGGTAGGATGTTTGCATATTTGGGAAGTATGTATAGATATTGTGACCTTGGATCTTGGATGGTCAATTGATAACCAGTTCTCTTAATAATGATCGTTTTCTCCTGTACCAGTTTTAGAAAGGCATCAATTTCTTGTTTGAACCTAAATGTTGGGTCCAGGAGCATATGCATGTAAAATTTACTATTGGACAGTTGAGTTATAGCTTTTGTTTCATACATGTTCCAGTCCATGATGACCACTGCCCCCCCCCCCTTTGTCAGCTCATAAGATAACCAGGTCATGATTGTTGCTGAGTTTATGTAAGGCATCCCGTTCTAGTTTGCTAAGATTCTGTTTATTAGTGATGTATGTATTCATGTTGAAATGTAAATCTTTAAGCACACTTTCTTTAAAGACTGAGACATGTTTGTCCATGGGAGGTAAAAAAATGGATTTACGGAAATGAAATCTAGTAGATCGCTGAGTTTGATTTGAGTCTGAAAAAATAATTTGAGGTTAAGAATTCTGCAAAATTCATGAATATCATTTACAAAAGCATGTTCAGCCACAAAAAAAGATGGAACAAAATTTAATCCTTTGTTCAATTATTTTATTTTAACATCTGACAAAGGTTTGGAAGAAATGTTGTGAATATTATTGGTGTTTAATGTGTGAGGATCTTGTCCAAAAGTTTTTGGATGTTGTGTACCTCTCCGGTGTTTCCTACCCCCCCCCCCCTGTATTTCTTACCCCTAAAGGGTCAGTACTTGGTTTCCTCTTTGCTTCTGGTGATTCCTCAGTGGAGATAGGATTGAGATCCATGGCTGAGGACAAGCCATCCCTGATATTCCCCCATGGGTGCAACTTCTATTCCTAAGTATGGATCTGTTTTTTTTTTCTTATTGATTTGTTTGTTTCCTGAATCCTGAAATCTAACACTCTTGTTTGTACCAAATGGTTTACCTCTGTCATAATCTGAAATGTCTCTATTAAATTTTTGTGTTTTCTTCATCAATTGTTATTCCAAAGCTGAAAGGTCTGTAGCCAAAACATTCAGATGTTTACTGAAGAAGGATTCCCCTTCATATATTTTAACTTCCTCACAGTTGTTAGCTACTTCAACAATATTTTGATCTATGATTCTTTCATAATATGACATGAGAGCATCCACAAACAGCATAGAAGTTTTGTGTTGGGCCTGAGCCCAATCTTGAGATAATTTCTCATCTATCTGACTAACCAAGGGTTGGGTGTGAACACGCAAATCCCTAGGGGTGATATCCTTTAATTTATATGCTTTAAAAAGCTTCAGATGTCAAATGTTAGATCTAAATGTCCTCATACTTTTTGTAAGTTTTTGGAATAATACCCCACTGGGACAATCAGGATTGTCCTTATCAAAAGTTGTGTTATCTGAACCTAATGGTTGTAATCCAAAAAACTGTCAAATTGTCACAGTCCACTGAGAGACCCTCCAACAGTTTTGTACGATCCATGATTAATCCTATATGTGGGAATGAACTGACTAACACTGTACTACTTCAACCAAAACAGTGTGGCTTAAGACCAAAAATAGCTCCTACAACTCAGATTCAACAAGAGTTGGCTATAAAATGCAACTATTGGTCAAAAATAAAAACTCTATATCAATGAACTATAAATGACATGAACAATATTTCCCATATTTTGATTAATATAAAAATGTAAGCATATCCAATACTATAGATCCTGAGTAGAGAACCCGGTGGTTAGACAGCCCACTAATCAAATAATTGACTGAATACAAAGTGCAGCCAGCTAAGGTCCATAAAACATTGTGTTGATTATATACACATTATAAATGTTTAGCCGAAATTCAAGATCTATCAATATAGAGCCACTATGCCCTTCAAGCAGTAATAATGCCTGTGAAGATTGGAGGAAGCTGGGCAAAGTCTGTCAGCCTAGTCAAATAGAATTTGATACATAGTTCTATCATTTGTATATATAAATGTAAAATACAGGCTTGTGTTCTTAAATGAAAGAAAACACTGTAAAATGTAAAATGTGAACTTCAAGATTGTAGCAACATTGCCATCTGCTGTAAGGAAAACTAAGCCAAGCATTTCAAATGTCATTTGAAGTTAAAATTATCAAAATAGTGGTGCCAAAGCAGCTGGCTGAACACATTCTTTCTATTGTCTTAACTTAAGGAATAATTGTTAGAGTGTACATATGAAATGTCTTTTATTGTTGCAGTTTCCTGAGCAGGTGTTAGCTTGCTAAATACTGCAGTTTGTTTGCCTGGGAACTCCAGACTACATGTCAAAATGATATAATGTGTATACTGGGAAAACCTAAGTTTCAAAATGATGTAATTTGGGAGGACCTAGCAGAGCTGTTTGTTAGTGAGTTTAAAAACTATTGTTCAGAGAGAGACTGTAAGCATTTTGTCTTGGACCATCAACCCCAGCACTGCTTATGCTCTATATGGATGTAAGTAGGATTGTATCACTGTGTTTTCTCTTAAGAATAGCTAAAGATTAGAAAGTTAGATTAAGTGTTTTTCTTTGACATCAAACCTGTCCTACTGTATTATTTTAAGTTTCTGTGTGATCTCTGAACTCCTAGATATCACTGTGGTGTAGTATTGTCTTGTGTTTTAATTATTTATTATTAAATATTTTAAAAACCTTTACCTGTGGCTGGTTTGTGTAGAGATAAGTACATTGCATATTTATAGAGTTTATTGTAATAAGCCACTCTAATAAGCCTTAGACCGAATAGTCACATTACCAACTGGATAATAATATTGCACAGTAATAACTGGACCCCCTTGTAAGGCCCTTTGGGTAGCTGATAAGCATTAGCTGATGGTGGCAGAAATTACTACCATATATTCTGGGTAAAGGAGCACAGCTGGAGAATCTGTGTCAGCCTTTCCCAGGAATGTCTGTGAAGTTGTATAAATACTTATCTGAAAGTGTGTGTGGTGTGTCAGCTACCTGGGCAGGGACACAAAACACTGGTGGGACGGAGAGGGTACTGGAGGTTAGCTTTCCAGCTAGGCTGAGATCTGAACCCTATAGCTCTGCCAGTGAGAAGTCTTACTGGGGACCTCAAGAGCGAGGGAGCAACCAGCCCCAGACTGACTGTGATCTCTGTGTGCACTTAAGGGAAATTGTACTTTTCTGTGTGTATTTGTTATCATTTCCTCTTATATGAGACACCCTCCCTGGTGTTAGTGGTGAGGATTGAGGCTCCTTGATTGCTGGGCCAGGGCATAGTCGTCACATTTCTGGTGGCAGTGGTTGGGATAAGATATCCTCACATTTCTGGTGGCAGTGGTTGGGATAAGATATCCTCATATTTGTGGTTCACAGTGGTTGGGATAAGATATCCTCACTTGTGGTTTGCAGTGGTGTGGGTAGAGTGAATCCTGTAGCTTATGTAAAGTGATCTCTGAAGGTGTTTTTACTCTAAATCAGCCATGCAGTGTATACTCAGAGTTCAGATCACAATTGTTTTATTTCTTTTGTTAGCTTAGTTAGTCAGGGTGAGCAGGCAGCATGTCAGCACAGGAGTATAGAAAGCTAACAAGGAGCGAGCTGGTGGAGATGTGCCAGGCTAGGGGACTGGTACATGGAAACCTGACTAAGGCAGACCTGATTTTAGTCTTGGTTACAGCTGCATCAGAAAACAGTATCCAGGAGGACAATCAGACTGGCAGTGGAGATACAATATCCTCAGAGAATGGACAGCTCAACCTTTCTGCGAAGGACAATCAGACTGGCAGCAGAGATACAATATCCTTGGGGAAGGGACAGCTCAACCTTTCTGTGAAGGACAATCAGACTGGCAGTGGAGATACAATATCATTGGAGAATGGACAGCTCAACCTTTCTGCAGTGAACTTAGAAATCCAGCTGGAGCTAAAGAGACTTGAGTTGGAGGCCAGGCATTTGGAGATAGAAGCTGAAGAAAAGTAGCATCAGAGGAAGCATGAGAGAGAAATGCTGACTGTTCACCAGAGTCATGGAGGTAATGGGGAAGGGGGTAACTGGACCCCAGAAGTACAACAGGTCAGTAAATTTCTTCCGCAATTTAAAGATGGGGATAATTTTGATAGTTTCATTAACATGTTTGGAAGGGTATGCAAACAGTATGATGTTGACCAAAGTATCTGGGTATGCTTCCTAACCCCCTTACTCCGTGGGAAAGATGTAACTTGTATATCACAAATGCCTGACTCTGTTTTGATTATACTGCTGTAAAATTGTCTGTTAGAATGTTTTAAGCTAACACCTGAAATGTATAGGAAAAAGTTTTGTGAGCATAGATGCAAGGCAGATGAAAATTAATGTGTATATGTTGCTGAACTGAGCACTTATTTTCATAGCTGGGTGAGTGGATGTCAGGTCACCACTTTTGAAGGGCTGGCAGACCATTTGGTGAGGGAACAAGCCCTTAGCACTTTGCCTGAGGACATGAGGATCTGGTTAGCTGATAGACAATGTGCTACTTCAGATGAGTTGGGGAAGAAGGGAGACCTACACATCACCAGCAGGGCAGTCCTCTACAGGAAGGGGACCCACAGTACTGCTCATGGGTCTAAAAAAATCCATGGCGGGCAGCACAGACTGCCCCAACAGAATCTACCAGTAGCAGGGGAAGCCACTAGTCCAGGTACACATCCAGGAGCTAGGGTTAAATGTTTTGAATGAACCAGTGGGGCCATGTGGTATACAGGTGTCCATGGAGGCAAGGTGGGGAACCAAAGGTGAGGGAGCCAGTAAGTGGGAAATACAAATGCCAATAGCAGGTTGTCATGAGACAACAGGGGTATGGAGCTATCATCCTGCAGATGTCCTGAGAGGGAAGGATTTGGATGAGGCAGTCCTATGTACTTATGCAGTTATATGCAGTGAGGCTAGGAGACAAACATGTGGATCTGGTAGCCTGGGGGATACCCAGACAGACTGCATACTTCCAGCCAGGACTGCTGAGGTGGTTATTTCAGAGAGTGAGCTATGCTGTAGCAGTGAGACTAAAGGTTAGCCACAGCTGCTTGTGGGTACTGTTGTTCCCTTGGACAGGGTAACTGCAAAGGTAGAGGTGAGTAGTAGTACCCAGGCTGACAGTAAAGCACCACTGTCAGACGATGCCAGACTTCCTGTGGAAGGGGAGCTGGGAAGGGTTTCAAGGAGAGAATTGAGACAGGCTCAGCTCTCAGACCCTACATTGCAAGGCCTGAGGCAGGTATCTAGGGAAGCACCTGATTCTCAAGGGAAGGGGGAATCTGTATACTGGGACAAAGGGTTATTATACAGAGAGTAGACCCCTGAGGGAGGGGTAGAAGGTGAGAGAATACATCAGTTTGTAGTTCCTAGAGCCTACCATCTGGCACTTCAAGCCATAGCCCATGATATTTCCTTTGCAGGTCATATGGGCATAAAACATACAAAGAGGCATATTATGCAAAACTTCTATTGGCCTGGAATTTCCAGAGATGTAACAGGGTACTGCAGGACCTGTGAGCAGTGCCAAAAGGTAGGCAAGGCAGGAGACAAGGTGAGAGCTCCTCTGATGTTTTTCCCTGTGATTGAGGAGCCATTTCAGAGGGTAGCTATGGATATTGTGGGTCCTCTGAGTACCCCGAGTTCCACAGGGAAAAAGTATATCCTAGTAGTAGTGTATTATTCTACACGATACCCTGAGGAAGTGGTTTTGCCCTCCATTGAGGCAGAGAAGGTGGCAAATGCTTTATTAGAGATTTTCAGCAGGGTAGGTTTCCCAAATGAAATACTGACTGACCGAGGTGCCAATTTCATGTCAGACCAGCTGGCTGTGTGGTGAAGCACATGAAGGCCACACCTACCATTCCCAGACTAATAATCTTGTTGAGAGGTTAAATTCTGCAATCAAGTCCATGCTATGGGCATTTGCAGATCAGTTTAAGAGGGAGTGGGACAAATATTTGCCCCATCTGTTGTTTGCTTACAGAGAGGTTCCCCAGGAATCCACAGGTTTTTCACCCTTTGAGTTGCTGTATGGGCATAGGGTGAGGGGACATCTAGATTTAATTTGAGATGAGTGGGAAGGTGAATGTGAGTATCACAAGGAGTCTGTTGTGGCATACATCCTAACCCTCAGGACAAGGATCAGGGTACTCATGGGCTTGGCCCAGGAGAACCTGGCAGAAGCCCAACAAGAGAAAAAGGTCTGGTATGGAATGCTCGAGCTAGAGAATATGCTGTGTGGCAGCAGTAATGGTTCTCATTCCTGTCAGACATAACAAGCAGCAAGCAGCTTGGGAGGGACCCTACAAGGTGGTAAGAAAGGTAAGGGATTTTAACTACATGGTGAAAGTGCTTGGCAGAAGGCAGGAGCACAAATTGTTCCATGTTAACATCATGAAACCTTACCATGATAGGGAGGCTCTTGTGCTGAGTATTTGCAGTGGATTGCAGGAGGAGTCTGAGGGAGATCTGGGTACTGATCTCCTCAGTGAAGCTTGGGCTGACACCTCAGTGGAAGGAGTAGCAATGTCTCAGCAGCTATCTCCTACCCAGGTTCAAGAAATCTGAGCAGTGTTGCAGGAATTTGGGGACATGTCCTCTGGGAAACCAGGGTGCACCCACCTGTTGCAGCACCAGGTGGATAATGGACCCCAAAGGCCTATCAGGCAGGCCCCTTATAGGGTGCCTGAGAGAGTCAAACAGACTCTGAGGGAAGAGGTACAGAGGATGTTGGAACTAGGGGTGATTCAAGAGTCCAACAGTCCCTGGGCCTCGCCAGTGGTGTTGGTGCCAAAGAAGGATGGCAGCACCAGGTTCTGTGTGGATTACAGGAAATTAAATAGTCACACAGAGTCAGATGATTACCCCATGCCTAAGACAGATAAGGCCCTAGAGCAGCTGGGTGGGGCTAAGTATCTTACAACCATTGATCTTACCAAGGGTTACTGGCTGGTGCCCTTGACTCCCAGTGCTAGAGAGAAGTCAGACTTTGTGACTCCTTTTGGCATGTACAAGTTCACAAAGATGCCCTTTGGGATTAAAAATGCTGCAGCGACTTTTCAGAGGCTGGTGGATAATATCCTAGCAGGAGCAGAAGGGTTTTCCCTTGCTTACCTAAATGTTATTGCCATCTACAGCCATTCCTCACCAGAGCACCTTCAGCATGTCAGGGAGGTGCTGGGCAGACTACAGAGGGCAGGGTTGACCATTAAGCTGAGAAAATCTCAGGAGGGTATGGCAGAGGTCTCCTACCTATGACATAGAGTGGGGAGTGGTAAGATATGGCCAGAACCTGCCAAAATGGAAGCTATTCAGGCATGGCCTGCACCTGTTACCAAAAAGCAGGTGAGGGCATTCATAAGGACAGCAGGGTACTACAGAAAGTTTGTCCCTAGTTATAGTACCATGGCTGCTCCCCTCACAGACCTGACAAAGAAGAACAGGCCAGATAACATAGTGCAGACCCCAGCACGTGAGCAGGCATTTCAGAAGCTGAAAGAAACTTTGGGAGGACCCCCTGTGTTAGCCAGTCCAGATTACAGCAAAGAATTTGTTGTGCAAGTGGATGCTTCAAACCATGGGGTGGAGGCTGTACTTAGCCAGATTTTTTCAGAGGGGGAAGAGCACCCAGTGGTTTATCTCAGTTGTAGGCTCCAACCCGGGATGAATGCTATGCAGCCATAGAAAAAGAATGTCTAGCCATAGTGTGGGCACTGCAGAAACTTTAACCTTATCTGTATGGAAGAAAATTCACTGTAATGACAGATCACAACCCTCTAACATGGTTAAACAGAGGAAGTCAGCAAAATGCCAAGTTGCTAAGATGGAGCCTGGGGTTGCAAGCATATGGTATGTCAGTGCAGCACCACAGTGGGATTAGCAATGCCAATGCAGATGGGCTCTCAACACAGGGAATGGGATGAGGTACACCTAGATAGACGTAACCCTCCCAAGCAGCGTTTCTCAAAGGTCACTTGAAAAACTAGCTTGAGTTCTCCAGGTGGGAAGAGATGTGAAGATTGGGGGAAGCTGGGCGAAGGCTGCCAGTCTAGTCAAATATAATTTGATACATAATTCTATCATTTGTATATATAAATGTAAAATACAGGCTTGTGGTCTTAAATGAAAGAAAACACTGTAAAATGTGAACTTCAAGATTGAAGTAACATTGCCATCTGCTGTAAGGAAAACTAAGCCAGGCATTTCAAACGTCCTTTGAAGTTAAAATTATCTAAATAGTGGTGCCGAAGTGGCTGGCTGAATACATTCTTTCTATTGTCTTAACTTAAGGAATAATTGCTAGAGTGTACATATGAAATGTCTTTTATTGTTGTAGTTTCCTGAGCAGGTGTTAGCTTGCTAAATAATTCAGTTTGTTTGTCTGGGACCTCCAGACTAAGTGTCAAAATGAAGTAAGTTTCTGTGTGATCTCTGAACTCTCAGATATCATTGTTGTGTAGTAGTATTGTCTTGTGTTTTAATTATTTATTATTACATATTTTAAAATCCTTTACTGTGGCTTGTTTGTGTAGAGATAAGGAAGCTCTAGAGTACATTGCATATTTATAGACTTTATTGTAACAAGCCACTCTAATAAGCCTTAGACTGAATAGTCACATTACCAATTGGATAATAATATTGCATAGTAATAATTGGACACCCTTGTAAGGGCCTTTGGGTAGCTGATAAGTATTAGCTGGTGGTGGCAGAAATTACTACTGTATAGTCTGGGTAAAGGGGCACAGCTGGAGAATCTATGCCCAGGAGTGTCTGTGAAGGTGTATAAATACTTATCTCAAAGTGTGTGTGGTATGTCAGCTACCTGGACAGGGACTTGAAGCACTGTTGGGACAGAGAGGGTACTGGAGGTTAGCTTGCCAGCTAGGCTGAGATCTGGACCCTATAGTTGTGCCAGTGAGGAGTCTTATTGGGGACCTGGAGAGCAAGGGAGAGACCAGCCCCAGACTAACTGTGATCTCTGTGTGCACTTAAGGGAAATTGTACTTTACTGTGTGTACTTGTTATCCATTCCTCTTATATGAGATGCCCTCCCTGGTGTTAGTGGTGAGGATTGAGGCTCCTTGATTGCTGAGCGAGGGCATGGTCATCACAATGCCTCAAACAATAATAAAGGGAATGCAATAACTGGGAATATGACTGTTGGAAGTTATTAATAAATCAAACTCTGATGTTCGATTAAAAAAATGGCTGACATTCGTCTCAGCGAAATAAGTCACTTCTGACTAGTTGTAAGGCATAATATTATCCATGCAAAAAAACAAGAACTTCAGCACAAGAAGTGAATTTTTATAAAAGTTGACTTTCATCTCAACTCAAACCTGTGATAAGCTCATAAGCTAACTTTCTTCTCCACTTGTGGTTTCATGTGTTGAAAACCAAGACATAATATAAGGACCTCAATGGGCTCTTGTTATTTCAAACCATATCTACCAAAATCAAATCCCAGTATGTATACCCTTTAAATGATGTTGAATCAAAATGTGTAGGCATATAACTCCATATTGGTGGATGCTGAAAAATAATCTCAAAGTAGAAACAACAACCCCAGCTGAAACGGCTGCAGTTTGTATCCCCAGATGGTATATAATTTTGATAAGGCTTAATATTTTTGGCATAAAAATCCAGACCTATGTATAGTTAGTTTGTATAAATAATAACCCTAAATAGTGTCACCAGTAAACATGTATACTAAACTTTATGTATAATCTGCATCATAATCAAGTTACAAAATAGGTGCATCCTTCAATCATAACATATTAAGTGGAAAAACACTGATGTATTAGGTATTTATAAAAAAGTGTTAATCCAATCAACCAGCTATTTTCCGGTTTGAAATGTCCCTTCCAAAACAATATAGTAAATAAAGACAAAATTTCCAGTACCAAATCTGTACGAACTCCAAATTAAGATCTGAACACTGTTTTAATCCCAGATAGTCAAATGGAATGGTTATTCAGTCACCACAATAACTGCGAATCCAAATTGACCCCACTACAAAGTATTGTAGCTGCTATGACTTCTAAACCTCTGATGCAAGATGGCGTCTATCAAAAAAAATGGCTCGCCAAGCCGAAAACGTTCTTATAAAAAAATAGTGGGTTACACCAACAATTCTCAACACATGGGATATCCAGAAGGCCGATTGGAAAAATATAAGTCCAGCAATCCCCTGGAATCCACCCTGATTTTAAATACCAAGCAAAAGCCCCTGCTACAAAATACTGTACATTGGCCAGCACACATAAAGCGTAAAATGTTCCTAAAGTCTTAAATCGCTAGATAATTGAGCAGTTGACTTGCCAGGATCAAATTATAATATGGTTCTGAGTTCCAGTCACCTTTGTGTAAACACATAACAATCAAACAGCCACTCTAGAGCATAGCTACCTCCGAGTTTGTAGTGAAACAAGTGATTGTAAAACCTCAAGAAAAGCTTTCACAAAGCACCTTGCTACAAAATAATGCCCAATCCCCAACACACATCGAACGTAAAATGTTCCTGAAATATTAAATCGCTGGATTGTTGAATAGTTGTCTTGCCAGGATCAGATTCAAATTATAATGTTGTCCTGAGTATCCATTCACGTTAGTGTAAGCACATAACTACCAAACAAACCATTTTATAGCGCAGCTTCCTCCGTATTTGTAGCGAGACAAGTAATGTTCATTTCAGCCTACAATACAGAATAGAAAGCCATTACCTGGTTCGGCACCCAGATAAACACCATCCACGTAGAACCAGCAGCAAACACTAAGTATACATCAAGTTCGTTAGAACGTAATAAATCCAAAAATTGTATCCAGGACTAAAGCAAGAGGCAAAATACAAAATGTGTAAAAGACTCTAGTTCCATTGGGTTGGGAGGATGGCCTTATGGTTAAGGTGTTTGCCTTACAAACACAAGGTACAGAGTTTGAATCTCACAGGGGATAATTGGCTAAGCTTAAAATGGCTTGGAAGGGCATTTAGCCTAGTACTAATCTATAAACCTATCTATAAACCTATAATGTAATCCAAAAATAGTTAGGCCGCGAATCAATTCTATCTCTACCAAGGAGTCACCAGCATGGAAAAACAATGCTGCAACCTCACTCAACCCCACGCAAGTGATTTAGGGTGCATGGACCAAACCAATTGTAGTCAAAATCACAAAAAAGTCCAGCACCAGGGAGATGGGTAAAATTTAAGATTTAATGTGACAAAACAGCAAACCGGTTTCGGCAAAACTTACAGCCTTCATCAGTGCATTAACTGACAGTAATCCACTACACATTTAAATAGTACAAAGTTAACCCAGAGTCAAAGCTGATTGGTACATGCCAGAATAAGCTTAATTCATTAAGGCTGGGCTTAAACAGAGCCTCCAGCCTGACAATCCAACCAGATTCTTTATTATTTAATATGGAGTGCCAACCTGATTTATTAGATTTGTGTCCTTGGATTTTATCAATAATTGTAAATTGAAATATTGCAGTGGCATGGGTCATTGTATGTTTATAAAGAACATTAGATATTCTTTTGTTTCTTATGTCACTAAGATGTTCACTAATCCTATGTTTTAATTGCCGAAATGTCTGCCCTACATAAAAAGTAGAGCAAAAACAAGTGGCCAGGTAGATGACCCAGTCACTGTTGCAGTTGCCGAAGCATCTGATTTCAAAAATATGTGGAGTATTGCTGCTGGTAAATTCCTTTGTTTTGCAAACATGTGTACAAGAACTACAATGGCCACAAGAGTTACTGCCCACTAACTTGTCACCAAGTAAAGTGACTTGTTGTGTGGTAGTAGGGGTGAAATGTTTGTAGTGGGTTAAATGGAAATTGATGGTACAACCTCTTCTATAAGAGAAAAGACATTATGGGGAGAGCATTCCAGCTAATATCTCATTGGCCAACAGGATGTCCCAATGGTTATTAATAATATTTTTGACGCCATCTGTATTGCATCCAAATGTTGTAACCAGACGAATGGGTTGGGGAGATTGTCCATCCCTTCTCTTGGATCCCTTATCATAAGTCAACAAATTCTTCCTATCTTGTTCAGTAGCAAATGAGCATGCCCTGTTGATGTTGTCTGCATGATAACTCCTATTTAAAAATCTTTGGGATAGACAGTTTTTACTGGTATTATAGGCTACATCTGATGGACATATACGCTTAATGCATAGAAATTGGGATTTTGGGATGTTACGGATGATGTGGAAGGGGTGATGACTGGAGGCATGAAGTAAGGTATTAAATTGGGGGAATTTTCTATAAACCTCCATTTCAAGTGTATGGTCATCCTGATATAAAATATGAACATCCAGGAATGTGATTTCTTTATAATCATAATTAAGTGTAAAGTGTATCCCCCACTTATTTTCCTTTAAGTATTCTACAAATTCCTGTGCATATCCAGCATCCCCCTCCACACCATCCAACAGTCATTTAGATAGCGTCTCCAAATATCTATGTTATCCAAGAATATATTGTGGTTCTCATCATATATCAATTGTTCTTCGATGTATCCCATAAAGAGATCTGCATAAATTGGAGCGAAAGACGCTCCCATAGCCGTACCTCTTAACTGCCAGTAACATCTCCCATGAAAGTAAAAAACATTCTTAGTAAGAACATGTTCAGCTAAGCAAACAAGAAGAGTTTTGAAACCGAGAGTATATAGCTCAGCTTTATTAAGCCAGAATCAAATCTTAAGCCCCCATAAACCCTGAGAACATTTCTGTCTATGCAGAACTGTTTACAAAAAACCTGCACAAGCATGTTAATAACAGCATAGAGGCAGCTGTACCCACCAGGAAGAAGTAAAGAACTAACTCAAAAAACAAGACAACTTGGTGGAATCACAAAATCAAAAGGCTGTATAAAAGAAAGAAGGCAATCATGGCTAAAAATTAGGAGGTGCAGCATCCAGCTGAAAAAACTAGACAAACATCTCAAAGGACAAATAAAGTCTACCAAAACCAAATTTGAGGAGAATTTAGGCTCCCAGGCCAAAGACAACCACAATGCATTCTTTAGCTATGTCCACAATCTCAAAGGCAACAATTGTGCGCAGAGCTCGTTGTAAATGAAGCCACTTACACTGAGCCAAAAGATATAGCAAACCTACTGGCTAATAAATTTAGCACCAACTTTACCCTTCTCTCCCCCTCATTCTTCCCTCAGGAAATACTACCAAATATATCTCCCCCTGCTATCACTATGGAACAGGCCCTTAATGCTCTCTCTCTAAGGCCAAGAACACTGCATCAGTGGTCACAGACAGTATCACAGGATGCCTTCTAAATAACATGAAATATGACCTATCAGGGCCTCTGGAATTACTATTTAACTGTAGCATCCAAACAGGCTTTGTGCCTTATGAATGGAAAACAGCAACCGTCATCCCTCTGCACAAAGGTGGGCCATTTACAGACCCTGAAAAGAAACAGACCCATAAGTCTAACTAGTGGTATATGTAAAGCCATAGAAATAATTACCATGGAAATGATCAATATTGATATAGTAAACCTCTATCCACTGGACCCAACCCAGTTTGGGCTTTATCAAGGGCAGATCATGCCTACTCAACCTGGTAGACTTCTTTGAGAAGGTCAACAAAGCAAAGGATGAGGGGAAAAATTGTTCATACTGCCTAGCTGGCTCTATATTATATTATCACATGCTTACAAAAGCGAACGATAATTAATTAACCCCATGTAAGCGAAAGCCTACAATGTCGAAACCTCAGAACAGTGATTTTTTTTTCCAAGGGAAAAAAATCGCTGTTCCAAAATAAAAATACCCCTCCTACATAAATATATCAACTCCGAAATCACACTACAGTGCCAAAAATGGCAAAGTAACAAAAGCAGCCAAGCAAATTCTTTCCCAGGGGCAATCATTTGCTTTAAAGCCACTTAGCTATTTTGCCTTTTCGCTCTTCTCAGTTTGATCAAGATGCATTCGACAAACTGCGTCTGCGATCTTGTAATAGGGAACCACCTAGCTTGATGTGGCAAAGGCATGTGACACAATACCCCACTCAGGCATTGTTGACAAACTCAAGACATTAGGTACAAACTCATATGTCACCCAGTGGATAGCCAACTGGCTCACAGACAGAACCCAGGAAGTTCGAAATAGGGAGTCAACCTCTACAAAGAGGCCAGTCACAAGTGGAGTCCCTCAGGGATCAGTCCTTGGATCCTTCCTTTTTGGCATTTATTTCTCTGAAGTCAAGGCCAATGTCAGTGGTTTCTGGCTTACTAAATTTGCAGATGATTGCAAACTATGAGCTGTCATTGAATCCCACACTGACACAAAAGATTTCCAGGAGGGGCTGACACAGACAAGCAACTGGTGTCAGAGCCATGGACTAAAACTAAATGCCAAAATATGCATAATAGTATCATCTGGGAAGTCATCCACCCCTCTTAACTATCATATTGTAAACAAACCCCTTAGAGTTGACCTAGTAGTCAGGGACTTAGGGACACACATAGATAGTAATCTAGCCTTTGACCATGACATGTGTACAGTAGGGAGGAAATCATTCTATGTTGTGCAACTTATATTCAAAGGTATAGCATCTAAGTCCAAGGAAGTCATTGTTCCACTGTATTTGGCATTCATCCGACCTATCATTGAGTACAATGCCCCCTTTGCTATGTACCTAACCAGGCATATCCAACAATTAGAATGCCCACAGAGGTTCCTCACAAAAGAATACAGGGCTTAAGTGAAATGCCCTATGCAGACCACCTCAAGGCTCTATCCCTGTATTCTGTCTCCTACAGACTTTTGAGGGGAGATCTATGCCTGACATACAGGGCATTGTCAGATCCCACTCTGATGGACCTCTTGCATATCAGCAAAACAGACAGCACCAGATTTACCCATTCTAAGGACTTGAACCTTACCTGTGATATACATAGGACCTGGTGGAGAGACAGTCTCTGGAACAGGCTCCCCATCCTTGTTAAGCAGAGTTCCTCCCTAACCAAATTCAAGTGCAACTTAGACAATTGGATGGGAACAGGAAGTTCATCCCTGGTTTGGCACCTATGTTGCTAATGGGCACAGGCAGTCTGTAAATGGTTCATGTCCCAGGCCCTAACATATGAATGTTTAATCTCTCAAGCCCCTGCTTACAATTTTTAAGGGTATCAGTACTTGTCAGAGATTTGGGATGCATGGCTAGGCTTAAAAAGACCCAATGTTCATTAGCCTAGTAGACATGTATCAACCTGTGAACCTATATGCCTAACAATTTTAGACATAGATTTAATTAAATACAGAAACCAAAGACAGCCAAAAACCTGTTAATTATTTTGAGGCAGTCCTCTTCAAAATGGGCAGTATTGGATAGGGGTTAATACAGATTCTCTTTGACCCCTTCCCCAAATTCCTGAATGGATCCAGATGAGTATCAGTTGCTTTGTTTTGTTCCAACTGTTTGTACCTTAGGTGTCCCTGGTAACACCCCCATGACCATTTTGTAAAGGGACACTTTATGTGTTGTTGAGGTTTGCTTGCTCTCTGTCCCAAAATACTACAGTGCAGAATTCAGTGTCTGTGGTTTGGATGACAAATCACTTTTCTTTCTTAGAGAGATGAGCCATGTGAATAACAACAGCTTTCAAAGCATCTAAGCAGTAAAAGTACTACTCTAATGTAGGTCCTGTTTGCACGTTTTCAATTGTCTCTGCTGCTGCTGCATTTACTTGGAAAGCAAAGGAAAATGGTTAACTTGAAAAATGGTAACACAAGATTCTGATCTAAAGACAAGTTGTCTGCGACAAAACACATTAGGGCAGCAAACAACTATAGGACCAGTGTGTACTCAGATAATCTTAAGTTGCTGTCCGAATGTAAGAAAACAGAGCTAGAGATGAGGTGTAGAGATTGAAATTGCCAAGAGAATGAAATGGCCTGAAGTCATAATAGAGTAAAAGAAATGTGAATAAAGATTAGAAATAGAGATGAGATGCTTGGAGATTGAAGGGACTAGGAGAATGAAACAGATTGAGAGAGAAGGTTGGTGAGAGCTGAAGCAAGTTAAAAAGGCTGAGAGGGAAAAAGAAGGTGAAGAAGGAGAGAAAGAGTAACACTGTGAGAAAGAACTAACAACCCTTCCAATATGCAAATGAACAACAGGGGAGAAAACTCAGTGCTAGAAGTCCAGGTCAGTAGTAAATTATTTCCTTTCTATAAAGAGGGAGCTAGTTTTATTTGGTCATTTGAATGAATGTGTCTTCAGAATAAAATTCATATAGGATATATGGTAAGATTTTTAACTCCTCTTATCAAGGGTGAAACTACACATGCTTTTAGTAAGATGCCAGATGCTGATTGTGTGTTGACAATACTAAAGTAAAATATGCCCTTTTAGAATGTTTTAAGCTGACACATGAAAAAAATGGAGAACATAAGAAGAAAACCAACAAATGCTAACAGTGATTTCAGTGCAGAAATACACAGTAATTTTCGCAGCTGGGAAAGTGGATGCCAAGTTACCATGTTTAAAATATTGTTAGACGTAATATTTGGAGAACAAGCATTAAGCACATTGACTGTCATGTGAGGATTTGGTTGACAGATGGGTAATGTGCATCAGCTGGACATGTGTAAAAATGGTGAATTCTATTTATCAAACAGGGTAAAACTACAAAAAAGGGTTTACCTATCACTAAATATGGGTATAGGGAAATACATGGAAGGTGGTCTAAATCATTACATCAGGTTCCACAGGGGATGACACTTATTCCTGTATATGCCAAGATTATGAAGTTACATGTTACCATTGTAGTCAAATGAGACATCTGTGCTCCAAATATCCACTGAGACAGACAAGGGGTATAAAAGTCCTGGCAGAGGATGAATAATCTAGTATAAAAAGGGATACTGTGATAAATATGGTTATTGCTAAGCCTGCAGTGTTAAGCAAGAATACTACTTGTCTTGGCTGTCTGCTCTAGTTAAGTCCATGAGAAGTGCACTTTTTTTGGTTCCATAGTTCAGTGTTCATTTGGCTGGCATGGTGGGCAAGTAGAGAAAGAAGTGATAGTTTCAAATGATATCCTGTCAGATACCATGGCAGAAAAGGACTTCAGTGACACGTTGTCTTGTGTATATGAAGTTACAGACAGCCAGTCATGAAGACGAGCTTTTGGAGAAGTTGTAAGGGATTCAGGACCCAGTGTCAACATCACTGGTGATGTGGATATTTTAGAAGAACAGCTATAACAACAAGCATGATTTGGGGCTTCAGATGTCAAATGACAGCAGATTTCTTCTGAAGGGGGTTACTTCAACTGAATTGATAGTTAGTGGCAGTAGGCCCAAATCTGAGTCACAGTTCAAAAAATAAGCTACACTTCTTATGGAAAAGGAACTGCGAAAGATCACAATGAGAGAGCTGTGATAAATGACGCTCTGCGATCCAACCTTACAAAACTTGAGCTAAGAAGCTTCTGACCCTTCAAGGTCAGATGGAGTGTGTAAACTAGGATAGTGAGATATTTTACACAGAATGAACTTTTGTATGGTTACTAGGGGAAGTGATGAGCAAAATTTGGTAGTCTGAATGGCCTACTGCTGAATACTTCTGTCCATAAAACATGATAATACCTTTTCAGGTCATCTGTGCATAAAGTATAGACAGTAGAGGTTTATACAAATATATCATTAGCCAGGTATCGAAAAAGACGTGATGGGATACTATAAGATATGTCAGCAGTATGAAAATGTTAGCATGTTAGGAGGCAACGCTAAGACTGCTTTGGTACCTTTGCCCCTTACTAACAACAACAAAAAAAAAAACAGTTTGGTGGTAGCCATGGATATTGTGGTAGTTTGTAGTACCCCATGAAGCACAGATAAAAGATCCTTCTTGGTGGTGGTGGGGGCAATGGTGGGTTACACTACTATGTATACTGAGGTGGTGACTTTGTCATCTGTTAAGGCAGAAAAAGTGGTAAATGCTGCATTAGAGTTTTTGAACAGAATTTCTTCTAAAAATACTGTCATAAATAGGAGCTAACCACGTCAGACCTGCTGCCCTGTTTTTGGATGCATTATACCTCATCCATGCATATAAAGCTGCCCTCTATCATTCACAAACATGTGGTTTGATGGAGAGGCAAAACTTTGCTCTGAAGGTCATGGTGAGAGCATTCCCATTCCAGATAAGAAGGAGTGGTACAAGTACATTTACCACACCGTCTTTGTGTACATGGAGGTGCCATAAAAATCTGTTTTTGCCATCTGAGCTATTTTATGTTCATAACTTATGGGGCATCTAGACATGATATATATAATAATTGGGATGATGGAAGCTATTCCCACAATTAGGCTGTTGTGGAGCATGTACTGAATTTCAGAAGTAACGTACAGAATTCATGATGCTTGCACTGCAGCACCTTATAAAACACAAAATAATTAATGGATTGGTATTATTTGATAATGAGAAATATTGCCAGACAAAAGGTAACTGTACCTATTTCTGTTTTGTCAAAGTAAGCTTCCAGCAGCATGGCAGGGAGCTTTGTTTGCAGCAAGGTGAATATGATGTGAATTATGTAGTACAGTTGACACCCAGGAGGAATAACCACAAGGTTTATCATGCTCTACCATGATAGATATCAGTGGTACTCTGTATTTGTAGTGGGTTACAGGAGCAATTAGAGGAGAATGATGAGGTAGACCTCAATGATGCTTACGCTTACAATTTAGTGAGTGTGGTAGTCACCTGTCTCCTACACAGGTATAGTAAATCTGAACAGTATTACAAGAGTTACAGACACATACACTACAACATCATGTTGATGCATGCATCCAATTTCCAATTAAAATTAGAGTAGATAACTTCTAAGGTAAAAAGATATGCCAGATGTAGATTTCGGGAGATCTTTATGCTAGTAAAATGTAGAAAGTCTTATAAAAAAGAAAACTGAGTGATTCGACTGTGGAAACACTTTCTCCTTAAGACATGTTTCTCGGAGTTTCTCAATAAATCTTGCTTATGTAATAGGCAGGATATAAATGTCATATGATATGCATTTTCTTTGATTTAAAAATACAGATAGTTCTATATTCATGCAGATATCTATAATTTATAACTGTTTTTTTTAAATAATATATAATCAGTTATTGTCAGTCAGCTTTTTTCTTGACAGCTAAAAATTACCTGATCAAAAAGATAATTGTCTGTCTATTTTAGTAAGTGTTTTCAAAGAAATTCTGATTCCATTTGTGTCTGTCATCTAGCTAATCTCTGTGGAGTGCAATGAACCAATGATTTTCTGTTCTTTCTTGGGTTTTTGTCTGAGACTGTTATTTGAACTTGGAAATGCTTCTTAACCTTCACAGAGTATGCTGAGCCATAGATGCTCCATTTCTTTCTGTTTGCCTGAGATTATTTGAACACACAATCTAATTTGTAGAGTAGGTTAAAGCAAGCGTTTTTAGATCACAGATTTGTTGGAGTTCTTTTTTTTTTTACCTGAGGCTTCAGCCAGTTATAAATTAGGGATTTTCTTCTGTCATCAATCTGTCCATATGAAACATTTTATTTTTTTTCCTGTATAACTATGATATGTATTCTGTGCCTAATCATTTTTTACTAAAAAATAATTATTTTCAGTTACTCATCCATAAAAAGCTTAAGGCTGCTGTGTTATTTAATTAGGGAAGGGTACACTCACAGTACTGGTATGACTTTTGATTTCCATCCCCCATCCCTTTTAAAGGCTATCAGCTATTATAAATTAATATGTTGATCAGTTCATTGGAAGAGTGTTCAGTAACTGAGATACCGGGGTCAGAGTAGTAATCTGACTGGTGGCACTGTATGAATAATACAATAAAGGGGTATTAACAGTTGAGAGGTAGTAGCAATGTCTCTTAAATATTGCAAGAGTATTTGTGTGGGAAAATAATTAGTTTCAGTTACTGATGGTAAGATTACCCTAGAATGTATTGTGCACAGACTGAGGGGGGTAAACTACAATAATAGAGGGCTGTCACTTGAAGGCTATCAGTAACATGTCTTTGGAAACTTTGCTAGAACTTTTGTTTGGAAAATAATTATGTTCCGCGTCAGTTACTGCTGGCAAGATTACACTAGAATGCATTGAGCATGGATTGAAAAGGGTGAAATCCAGGTGAGTCAGTAATTATTACCCTGTTTTGTAGATGACAATGTGAAGCTTACTAAGGAATATCTCTTAACTATGCCTGATTTTGCAGAATAGGCCTGAGTTTGTCACGTACATTTACGCAGTCCTTTCAATTTTTTTTTTTTGGTAAATCATTGAAGATTATTTAAATTCAGTGATGCCAGATATTGATGTTAATAATTTGTATTGTTCAGAAGATGTATAATAATGCAGACCATTTTGCATTGTTAACTTTCTAAATAAATTAGAGTTGTTGTTGCATCTTTCGGCTTTTCTCGGATAGGGGTCGCCACAGCGTAACTCCGGTCCACTAATGATTGCCAGTTGATTTTTACGTGCTGAGTTGCCAGCCCTAACACACAACCTTCAACGAAGGTACGCCCATTCACGCATGTCTCCACACAGAAGACGCTCTAGCTGAGAGTTGAACTGGTCAGCGTCTTACTGTGAGGCGACAACGCTACCGCAGCACCACCACTGCATACTTCTAAATAAATTAGAGTAATATGTTCAAAAATGTCCCTGATATTAGGATCCTTTGTTCCTACCTTATTATTTTTTGGCTTATTCCTGATTCTTGAGCAAAGAAATTAAGAGTCGCATTTGTCATGAAAGGTGTGAGTCATAAGCCAAGGCATTAGTGAGAATTTGCCATGAGCTCTTAGAGGTACTCAATCCTTGCATAAAAATAGGAGCTAGTGGTATGGATTTAGGCTATGTTAGTGCTTCAACTCATATTATTTAATTGCAGTAGTGGGATTCAGACTCATCTGTCTGTCACATAATTTGGCAAATGCAGTGTGGAATTTAAGACTTACAACTCTGTTCATCATAGCTACATTGCTGTGAGAATCCTCAACAGCAATATGCGATGATGTCTGCATTTAAAATAAATGTAGATAGCCAAGTGTGATTTACATGAGGTTAGATGAATTCTTTTAACGAGTGAAAATGACTCCAAAGATCTTCACAATTATAAATATATAAAACTCACACCTCCCAAATGATATGCTCCTTTGCTGCTGTGATCTGGCATTGCTCTAACAAGAATTTTCAATATAAATATCACGTCTTATCAAAAAATGAATGACTACATTAAAGTGATCTTTTCTGAAATAATACAGAAAAAATCAGAGAATTAGGTTAAGCCTTCCATGATAGATTGTTTAACTGACACCTCTTATCTATTCATATTTTTAGTGGACTTTTTTCCGAAGAAAGATATGTCTTTCTTAGGTTTCTAATGTAGTTCACCTCTGCTCCATATGCATTTACATGCCTGAATCATAAACTCCTTTTATCTATCTTTCATTCAATGCAAGATAAACTATAGTGCATGTTTAATGGTGTTTGTGGATTGGTTTAAAAGCCTAAGTCAACCAAGATTAAAATATTTAGTTGGGAACAGGGTAAGTCATCAACCACTCTTTGGGAAGTCATTGGGGATGAAAATAAAATCACAGAACTGTTATTTTGCAGAGTTGGTAAAATGCACTCAAAAAGAATATGTACTTGTACTTTTTAGAGGGTAGATTCCCTTGTGCCTCTCATGTGTGGAGCCATACACTGCACACAAAACTATTTAAGTTTTGAAATTGTCCCTACTCATTGAGGTGGTGTGGCCTCAGAAATTTAAAGTAATCAGCATCAGTTCATGTCTTTTTCTGCTTCGTTAAATTCTGATTCAGTAACATTATTTCAATATTTTCTGATTGTGGGACAAAATATTCAGTCACATGCTGTGATCCAACTTTGCATTGTTGTTTTGTGATTCTGGGAGTTATTATTAAGTTAAATGTGTGGATCCCTTTTAGGTAACTAGTGATTATCAACATCAGTAAATAGGAGGAAACTATACAGTAATTGGCAGAGGTGAAGATTTAAATTAGGGTAGTGGTTGACTTTTGAACAACATGTACTCCTAATTATATCATTTTCTAACCAAATAAGAGGATCAGAGCAGTCTTCCTACCCATGAAGGACACTTGTTTAAATTTAGCTGTTTTATTATACCTTAATCAAACAGAAAGGAAACAGATGAAGATATCTGCCTTCTCAAGAAATCATTATTTCACTAAAATTTGTTTCCCCTAGAACTGTTAAAGTCAATGACCAGCATACCTTGCAGTGAATTCAATATATTTGGAAAGCAAATGCAATCATTTTACTAGAAGTTATTGATCTTTTGAGAGATTAATGAAAAGAAAACTACTGA
The DNA here is from genome assembly GCF_019279795.1 of Protopterus annectens. Lineage (NCBI taxonomy): Eukaryota > Metazoa > Chordata > Ceratodontiformes > Protopteridae > Protopterus > Protopterus annectens. The sequence continues at coordinate 1,877,524,035 of NC_056728.1, read as the reverse complement.
GTTGTTAAGCTTCCTTTCTTCCTGCTGACCACAGAAAGTTCTGCTGGTCTAATATATATATATATATATATATATATATATATATATATATATATATATGCATATGTATATATTAGTTTACCTATTTAATCAGGATGATGAACTTGTCTATTAGCCATGACAATGGTTATAAGTGCAAGGGTAAATTTAATACATGTGGATAATTTAGAGTAGCTAGTCTACCAGCATATTTTTTGAGGAAACTGCAGTCCTTGGGCAAAACCCATGCAGACAAAGGCACAGATAGAACATTCATCTCTGCACAGAGACCAGAGGTCAATAATGTATCACAGGCCTTGCTACAGTACACCAAGAATCTTATTCACAGAGAAACTATCCTGCTTTAATAATTCAGCAAGACTAATCCCCGACTACAGTCCAGGCAATCCACATTTGAATAGTGGATTGAGTTACCTGTTGAAACTGGCATATTGCTGAGTAGGAATGATAAGGTATTGCATGCTTGCTTTTCCAGGGGGAGGGGGTTGGGAATAATGAAGATGATATGCTGGTGGATTAGTCATTCATTCAGCTTCTTTGGAGATAAGAGCCCTGACCAGAGAAATGTCTTCCAGGTTGATTCCTTGGGTAGGACAAGAGATAGTATATTAAGTACAAGCATGATCTGCTTGTTTCACTCACATATTACTGGAGAAAATACAAATTTAAGAGGGACAGTCTATTACAGTAGATCCTCCCCAGCTTGCCATACAATCCCCCTACAAAAAGAAAAAAAGTGAACCACAATACTTCCCTAAATTGAATACATACACACATATCCAGGTGTGTTACAACACCTTTATGAACACACACATATAGCATCTGTAGGTAAATAAAAATAAAATAAATAAATGTGCATCTCTTTGTAAAAGTTTCTATTTTACTACGGATGGAATGGGCAAATGAAGTAAAAATAAATGGATAAAAGAAAAACAAAATACAGAATAGTAGCATGTTGAAGTCAAGAATGCATATTACAAGTATATTCTACACTGTCAATGTATAGAGAGACTGAAAAATATTATCTAATATTTTGCTTTAAAGTAGATTTTGTCTTGTTATATTATTACTAACCATAGTTTCACTTTCGGTGCTTGCTGTGCCATATAAACTTAAGCATTAAAACAGCATGATAGATGTGTTTAAAATGAATGGAAACAGGAATACTTCAATCCGATCGCACATTTATGTGTATCTGGTGCTGCCTATTACATGTGCTGCACACAACAAACATAGATGTGGCTGATTTAGTATATGGGCAAAAACTCCTTATGCAATGAAGTATTGGGTAGTTTGAAAATATACATTCTGTACATGTTATAATCCTTAAGGGAGGCAGCATCAGTTTTAAAAAGATGTATTGCAACAACATTTTGCAGTTTTCATACGCAGCAGGATCCCAGTTCATAGATTTTTTCATCAGCTAATGATGTGTTGGAAAGCTGATGTTAGTGAACTTGGGCAGAATGCCTGTGCTGAGCATGATAAGCAGAGAGAAATGTCAGCCATTGAATTTCCATTAATTTTATTTATCTCTGCACCCATTTTGCTGCATTGAGAATTGATACTTTTTCCTGAGTATAGTTCTGACTTTCTCTCCCTTTTTCAATACCAATTAGTATTCTTGATTGCTGGGGGAAAACTCACAGACAACTGGGTTCAATATGCAGGTTTTAGTACCTGCCATATATTAGAGGTTGTTTCATGGAAGAATACAAAAATAACAGTCACAAAAAAAGGTTTGCAGTAGCTTTCTTTAGCTACTGAGTCAGATAATGTAGTTTAAATGACACTCTTAAATAATGTGGCAAGAAGTTTATTAATTTTATCTATTTAGATGGGGAAGTTACAGCCATTTTATTCTTTTGAGCTATGGTCCACGAGCATTGTGACAAGTTAGTGAAAAAGTTCAGGAGTGACATGAGTACTGAAGGAAAAAAAAAGAAGTTAAAAGAAAAATATGTTAATTTATTTTAAGCAAGTCTTTTTTTTTTTACTACAAATCTCACTAATTTTACAACCTACAAAATAGCATATTAGATTGTGCAGCATATACAGTTTGCTTTGGTGTCCAGGAAGGCTTTAACTTTATGCTGAAAGTTCTAAGGCCAGGAGAGCATTAAATATTAGTTGTGATTTTCTGCACAGGGCAATTGTCTGAGTAAGCTTCACCTCTAGAAAAAAAGATTTTAAAGATCAAACTTGGTGAGGTTGAACAGGGCTGAATATAATGCCTGTCACAAATCTGATATGCTTCTATTATTTTGTCTTACAAGTGATATAGTATGTGCATGCCCATTTTATTTTTAAGATCTTATGGAATTTACTAGAGAATTTTAACATTTTTTGTATAGTAACTGTTGAGTTTTTCTTCCCAGGACTCCACTAATCATTTGTTCCAATGGGAACATTAAGGTCATTAAAAACAAACAAAACAAATGAGTTTCCATAGCTCATGTGAGTTCATAGAATGAAAAATGGTCAGAGAAAAGATGAGAAACAAAGGTTTGAAAATAAGTGAGTAAGAAGAACATCGTTTTGATTACAAGTAATTATGCTTAGTTTAGTACATATAATATTAATCATAAACTGGGGGAAACAGAATGAAGTAACCATAATATAAAAAGCAACACAGAACCAACAATATACAGGTACCTCAACAGCAGTGGCTGGTGACTTCAGACAAATGGGTTGGTAGCAGCAGGAAGCAAATGAATGGGTGGAGCTAAACTGAATGGGTTAGGACTATATTTGAACAGGGTCAGCCTTGGCCATGGTTACCATTTTGGTTCTATAGTAAAAGCTTGGAATATGGCAGCCTCAAAACTTACAAGTCAAGCTAAAATGTTCAAGTTTTGTAAACTACCCCCCCCCACCCACCCACACACACGAAACACCAGGTTTTGTGGGGGCCAAGCACCTACTGTGTGGGGCCTGATCCTCCACACTCTCTGCTACTTATATATTTCAAGTCTGCAATCACATCACAGTGGTGAAAGGGTCAATATCTTATCCCCACTGTGCCACAATCCCTCAGAGTTCAAGTTCCAGCAAAAAAAAAAAAAAAAAAAACTTTATTGTTTCTTTCTGCTGATTCAAGCATTTGAGCTCAGTCTTGTAAGTTTTGAGCATTTCATATATTAAACTTTTCAGGCAGAACCACCATTTTACATATCTGGCCATGCAATATTGTATATGCTAAACAGTCCCCAACAATAGTCTTCCTTACATACCAGAAGTTGTTTAAAAATGTACATTTCAGACATAATGAGATGACTGAACAGGTTCCACTCAAATCTCTAAACACACACACTCCCCAAAAAAATGGCTGGCCCTGACTGTAAAAAGCAACTCACTCCAGCTCCAGTACATGCAACATAAACACATGTACTGTACTGTTAGGTAAACTTCATTTTGCATGCTAAAAAGTACAAATAAAGAAATTAGGAAATTCCCTGCATCCCCTGTAATTTATATTCTTAATTCAAGGTCACTCCAACTCTGAAAAACAGTGATGAGGAATTCTGGACAATGCTAAAAACAATGGGGGAAAGGTGAACAAAGGCCACAAATTATCCTATTATCAAAACATATAAAATGCAAACAGGACATTTCCAGAATAATAAGAAATTATGAGGTATGCCTCTACCAACTATTAGATTTAACAAGTATATGGTTCAGCAGGTTTTGCATCATCATGAATTAAAAAGGAAATTACTGGTTGTATTAATGTATTTTTTCATATTAACAGTAGACAGATCTTAGCTGATCTTAGTTTACCCCAAAACACCTTTGTCCAGTAAAGCCAGAGTTACAACAACGAAACAGCAGGGCCAATCATTTCATAAACAGACAGCTCCCATACCAATTGTCCATGTAAAGTAGCATTAGTGACTCACCAAAGCTTAGAATAACAGCAGCAATAATGGCTGCATTAATTGATTTTTGGTGCAAGGAAATATTAGTTACAGCTTGTATTCTAGCTTGTCTCACTCACATACTCATTAGTTATGCCCAGCCAGAATTACAATAGTAAATAGGAGAGACAGTCGTTTCATGCATGCACAGCACCCATCTCCAGATCCCACCCACATTATCTAGTTTGACCCTGTCAGGTTAAAAATGAAAAAAAAAACAAACAAAAAAAAAACCAGCAGTTGAATTAATGTATTTTTTCACATAAAAAGCAGTCAGATGTTAGTCGGGTTTACTTCTCACAAATGTATGGTTTACAACAACAAAACAACTGGGCTAATCATTTCATCCACGAATGGTCCCATACCCAAATCACATCATCCACAAACATTCTCCATACCCACTGCCTAACTCCCTAACTATTTGGTTTGACCATGTCAGGATATAAAAAAAAATATTGCAATTCTTATTAAATTAAAAATAATGATTTCATTCACACACAGCCCCTTTAACGAAATAATTTTAACTGAAAACAGCCCCCATTCCCACTGCCCAGCTTTCTAATGTACCTCATTGACCCTGCCAGGTGCAAGTCCTATTAGATTACAATTAAATAAATGAATAAAATAATAATAATAATAATAATAATAATAAAAATAATAACAATAATAATAGCAGTAATTTCATCCTCAAACAGCCCCATCCTAAAATAATTTCATCCAAATACAGCCCCCACACCCGAATACTCCTATATCTACTGCCTCAGTTCCTAAAATATCTGGTTTGACCATATCAGGATATAAAAAAATAATGTGATTCCTATTAGATTAAAAAATAATAATGATTTCATCTGCACACAGCTCCCATAAGCAGATCATTTCATCCATAAACAGTCTCCATACCCACTGCCTAATATTATAAAATATCTGACCGCAGTGCCTGTCTTAGCCGAAATGGTGCCCTAGACGAAGTAGTGCTTTGACACCCCATAAACCCCAACCACCCCACAATCATGAAACATTCCTATTTGAGCCACACCCAGAGGTATGTCACTCCCCATGAAAGCCACTCCAGTCATTTCCTTAAATTATTTAAATCCATCAGAAGAAAAAGATACCCAAACTGTGTGCATACTGTTCTCTTATTTCCTATTACATTGATTACAGATATTGAAATAAAATAGCACAAACAGATAGCCATTTGCTAAACGAACAATATAGTCTCACAAGGAGAACAGACTTAGCATGAGCAGTAAACTTATCTGCCCTTGAAACTCACATTCATTTAAATGGCAAAACTCACATTCATTGAAATGGCATGAAAAACTCCAGCTTTACTCTGTGGCATATCGCCTACTCAGAGGTGATCTCTGCCTAACATACAAAGCTATGTCAAACCCAGAGCTGTTGGACATGCTTCACTTAAAGAAATCCCAATCTCTGCGAGCTACACGCTATAGGGACCTAAACCTTGTCACCACAATAAACAGAACATGCCCGAGGGATAGATTCCTGTCCCAAAGACTTCCCATACTCTGGAATAAACTATGTATCAATATCAAACAAAGCTCCTCATTAGCACTCTTGAAGAAAAATCTTGATGATTGGATGGGAAATAGGAAATTCACCCCGGGGATCACCTCTGTGTCTCTGCTCGACAGTGGCACAGGAAAATAATTTTCTTGGGTGGCAAAAGCCAGGGTACCTTTTTGGCTTGGCTTGTATAGGCCCCAGGGCCAATAGCCTAGTACCTACCTATGAAACTATGAACCTATGAAGCCCACATTCATAGAAAATGCATCTGGTCACCTTCTTGGTTGTATTCAATTCTATTCCTTGTATAATACAGCACCACTTGTTAGAATGTGTTTTTAATTTATAGTTTTAAATATTCTTTTAATAATGAATGAAACAAAATGTATGAACCAATAATGACACAACTGCCCAGTTCAAAACATTTCTATCATAAAAGTCTACTCAAACTTCTGTCATTACAATCCACCAATATCAGTAAATATGCACGATCTCTGCAGAAGTAAAAGCCATCTAAATAATTCCACATTAAAGAGATCTGTAACTAATGAAGAGATTGCTGCTAGCAAACAACTTTATATTTGTTTCATCAACAATCAAAGTGCCTGTTGACCTTGAGGAATAAACTGCTTATGTTACATTAAAAAAAATTATAAGCTAGTAATATTGCAAAAGGGACTGGATGGCAAACTGACAACAGGTTCATAGTTACTAGGTTTCTCCTCCAAAAGAGGACATTCTCAGGATGATCCACTCCCTTTATAGTACAACACAGTACAGTGTTAGCAATCTATCTACGTATGGTGGGAGTAGAACCCACAGCCTTCTGCATCAAAAACAGGTACATTACCTGTTGTGCTACAGACAATGCAAACAGATGTGGCATAAGCAGCAGTAATCTTCTCTTCCCCTGAAGCACTCAGATCCTTGTAAAATCCACTTGACACTCAACTATATCTCTCAACTTTGTAGCACAAACAGTCTGGAAAAAGCCAAAATTTATTGGGGAGAGGAACAAAGCCCAAAACCAGGGACATATGTTAAACAATAATTGTATAATCTTAGAAAGTTGTTAAACAATAATTGTATAATCTTAGAAAGTTGCTAGAATAAAATGATTTGTGTTACCATGCATTTCCAGAAAGATAGGAAGACTGAAACTGAAATGGCTATCATTATTTAGTGAATTCACTTCTCACTGATTTGCCAGAAAACCACAAATTGTAAGAGGAACAGACCTAAAGTATGAGCCAAACATTCCAGACATTCTATAAAAATCTGGACAGTTGAGAGCTATGCCAACTCCTTGCATCACAAGTGGTGGTATGGGTAGAGAATTCAGGCTCTTATTTCTTGTACCTAAGCTACAGGGTTGAAGCCTGAGAAAACACTAACCACCAGGTATACTTAATTGGGGCATTTTACACACACACACACACACACACACACACACACACACACACACACACACACACACATACTTTGAAGCAGAGAACACTGACAGTGCAGCTTACATGAAATTAAACATACACTTTGAAGCAGAGAACATTGGCAGTGCAGCTTACTTGAAATGAAGCAGCAATCTAGTCTGTCTTGGCTCGGCAGCAGACGCAACACCCCCCAACACTTATTCTGTCTTGGAAAATATGGCGGCAAGAGAGCATACTGTTTTAAAATTTGTTCGGACAGTCCAAAACGTATATATGACAATGCATATGTGACCAGACTGGAAGAACAGGAGGTAATGCTATGGGACCCCCCCCCCCAGCTACGCCACTGGTCACTCACACCTCCTCCTCACCCTATGGGTTCCAGCTCCCTTCAGACACATAATGAGGAAAGTAACTTAATTAAATAAATAAGTACAAATTGCGCCCTTTACAAGGCTGGCCTGTACGACTCCCTAGGTGGTAGTCTTGTTTGTCTGTGCATAAGGCCAGCCGTGTCTGATTGACCCTGCCAGGTGCAAGTCCTATTAAACAATAATTAACTAACTAACTAACTAACTAACTAACTAACTAACTAATTATAATTATATTACTACTAATAATAATTTCATCCACAAATAGCCCCTATGCCCAAATAATTTCATCCACATACAGCCCCCACACCCAAATGTCCCTATACCCACTGCCAAGCTTTCTAAAGTATCTGGTTTGACACTGTCAGAATAAACACATATCCCACTCTCTAACTTTTTAAAGTATCTGGCTTGATCCTGATTAAAAAAAATGCAATTCCTATAAGATTAAAAATTCCACAAATTGCCTTTATACCCAAACGTTTTTATACAGAAACAGCTCCCACACCCATTGCCTAATGTACTAAAGTATCTGATATGACCCTGCAATGATAAGAAAAAAAATAGTGGAAGTGCTTGTAAATTAACAAAATAATGTTTCATCCATAATTAGCGTCCCTCTGCACCTACCAACATAAAGTATCTGGCCTGACCCTCCCAGAATTAAAACAAGGGCAAGACAAAGTACATTAAATAAAAATGAATAAAAAATAGACTGGTAATCAACATTACCTGCTTATCCCACTATCATTTTTTTAATTGTATTGAGCTGAGGCCAGGGTAACTGCCTGAAGAAATAGTTGCAGACTATAATAGAAAGGTGACAACATTTGATTGCACCTCCTCAGTCCTTTATTATTCAGCTCATGCATAATCAACAAGACATTGCAGTCATAAGTAGTATCTTTTTTTAGGCTTTTTTAAATATTTTTATCTTGTTTTATGAAGGTAGAGCTTTAATTGTTGAATATCTGCCAGGCATCCTGCTAACTGTTTTGCAGAGGTTATTTGTGTTCTGATTACATTTGTAAGCATTCCTATGGAATGATACTGTACTTAAAAGACTTAACTTACAGGCTGGACTTTACAATTGCTTTTATAGAAGGCTAAGTGAACACAGTTCATGTTACTGTTAGCTCATACTGAATAACATCACTCTAGAATTATTGCCCTAAAACAGCCATATTTTGCTTTGCGCATTATATCCTGTGTGTATTCACTGCTGAATTATATAGCTGTTATCACTGGACTTAGAGACTGCATGTTACTGTGGTTAGTCTGTGGTTTTACAGAGCTGATACTGTATGCAATATAATTAATTTTAATTATAATGTATGCAATATAATTAATTTTACTCTCCAGATCTATTCCTTGCATGCTCTCCACTTCACATTCGTGTAACCTTTGCACTAATTTATTTTTCAGTTTGCACGGGTTTCTTTCCTGCGTGACCCCCCCACATAAATCAATATCTACCTTTTCCACTGAAGCTGGCTATCTTAACTAAGTAAAACCTCTGGGAAGCAAGAACCTGACTCCCTCCAGCTTTTCTTTTGTAATAGGTGAATTACAATTTAGTTTTTGTAAACTATTGAGGATTAAAGGCATATGCACAGCAACAGTAAAGGGATCCAGCTAGTTGCCACTTGATTGGGCTATAATACCTTGAATTAGCCTTACACTCACACAGTGTTCCAGTCCCAAGCATTTACTTTTTAATTTGGTAAAGTTTTGGTTTTACTTTCATTGCAGTTTCTACACTAATCACAAACCCCTTCATAACTGCCAAACAACCCTGTTTGTGTGCTTACAGCGATAATTATTTAAAGTATTCCACAGCTACTCAGACCAGTCTTTTGTTAGATACTGATATTTTTAAGCTTATTCCTCACCTTACACTGATAGTTTTTCGGCCCTTCTCCCTTTGGGGGAGGGATCCATAAGCTCCTGGTTAATCCTGTTCTGGCTGCTCTCTGCTTCATTCTCCCTATGTGCTACTCCCACCCCACCCCCTGATTATCTTCATTAGTCAGTCCCCTCCTAGGGTGCCATCTTTAATAAACTCTCTACTACCTAACTCACATTCATTTCATCCTGTAGCTGTTGTACCTTCCTAGTCCTCTATTCGTTGTGCCTGCACAGCAAATAAGTTGAGCAGTATCCCCAATTTGTCCCCATTACAAATTGGCTAACTCACAACACTAGCTAAAGTGTAGTTTACCCCTGCCCCCTCCAGCTATTGTATTCCTAACCTTAAAATTTCCCTAGAAATACATTAACTATAAGACTCTTGCTAAAAAAATTGTATTAAAATATAACAAATCTATAGCTAGCAAAATTAAGTGCTAAAACTGGTGTAATTTAAGAGCTAAAATACTTATTAAGTGCTAAAACTGGTGTCATTTAAAAGCTAAAATACTTGCCTTACAGCTCTAGGAAGCCCTTGGAAACCTTGTTGATTGCAATAACCCCGCTCCGTTTGCTCCCCTCCCTGCCTCCTATTTCCACCTGCCCCCATTACCTCTACATTTATAGTAAAATAGCCACTCCCCAACTACTACATCCAATCAGATTTCATCTAGGTTATTTCACTGCACTCCCTTTCCTCTATCTACATTCTACTAGCACCTATCAGCTTTTATCTGGCATTCTCCCATCCCCTACCAGTATAGTTACCTCCACCCTTTCTTCTGGTGTTGTATCACCAGGAAATACAATTCCTTAAAGCAATAGCTGTATCCCTAACAATGATTTATTCCCCTCTACTGCCCCTCCTGCTGGTCCCATACCTCCTTACATTGTATGAAAACCAGTTTCTCACGGGAATTCAAATCCCAAAGGGCCATACTATCACCCCAGCTGTAAATCTTCCCACCTTCAACCATACATATAATACCGGGTCCTGCTCAATGTCTTGTTCACTCTAGCAACACACCTACCCTTGGCACATTAGCCCTAGTTCCAGACACTACTACAAACTTATAAATAAATTCCTGAAGCTTATCACTAAGTACAGACCCAGCCTAATACTTATTGGTAACATTCATCCCAACCCTGGTCCATCCACTTCTGATATATACACCCCCTGTACTAGTAACCTAAGCTAAAATCCTACAATCAATAGACAAACTAACTCTCTCCTAGTATGTCATCTCAATATTAGAAGCATTAATAACAAGGTACATGAACTACATGCACTTCTGGCTGTCGACTCCCCTGAGATTCTCTGTCTATCTGAAATCTGGTTAAAACTTAACACTACAGACAAGGAAGTGTTACCATCTGGGTATAACATGCACAGGCTGGATCATGTTTCCAGAAAGGGGGGAGGGGTAGCTATACTCTACAAATCTGAGTTAAATGTGACCATAGATGTAACACATCCACCGCAGATTAATAACTCCATAATTCTTGCAACTAGATTGCAACTAAATAAAAGTAAATGCATTAATATCACCTGCATGTATATTCCCCCAGGTACCAATATAACTACACTTGAAGACACCCTGCACTGGCTTTCATGTCATTACCCCCAAGAAACCCTACTACTCGAGGATTTTAACATAGACTGGAGCACCTGTTCCTCAGAATCCCTATCAACCCATATTAACCTGCATGCTTTTAATCAAATCATATCCACCCCTACCAGGCTACATAAACCCAGCCAGAAAGAAGGCATACTCAGTTGGGTACAAATAAACAGTTACCCCCAGCTGTACACTGCTGGTACCCTCCCCAATGACCTAAGCAATCAACTTCTCACTTATATAGTTAAGTACAAAGCCATTAATCCCCAACAACCCTTACTCAGAAAAGTTAGAAACAAAAATGACTTTGACCCTGCCAAATTCCAACAAGAACTTAACTCATGTAACTGGTCTATCACCTCCCCTTAGAGGAGGCAGTTGCATACTTTAATAACAAATTTCTTGAGATCCTAGATTTGCATGCACCTGCTCGTTCAAAGAGAACAAAAGCAAAAATAGCACCATGGCTTTCTAAAGAGTCTCGATTCAAAATTACCCATAGAAACAAATGATGGGCTTCATGGCGTTCTACGAAAGACCCCCAAGATCAAATTAAATATAGGCAATCTAGGAACAAAACCAAAAAATCCATTTTACGAGACAAAAAACAATACTACTGCAACTTACAGACAGTAAATCAAAACAACCCTCAGAAGTTTTGGGCAGGATTGAATAATCTTGGAAACACAAAAGTCTTCTCAACTGACCAGAAATCCATTTTATTGTAGAAAACAAAAGTACTGAAAACTGAATAAGATTAAGTGCTTTTCGTTTAACACTTTGGCTAAACTTCTTCAGATAAACATCAGCTAAAATTACATGCTTATAAAACACTGCTGATTTGGCTTAATTAGACAAGTGTTTAAAATCAATTAACTTTGAAAATCACTGTGGGTGTCGTTTTACAGAGAACCAAGTACCTAGTTTAAACCTCAGCTAAATGTGCTTCATCCCTACTATCTGCAGGTAAGTAATGTATACAGGAAATATAAAACTATATAAAAATATAAAAAAGTATGTATATGTAATCAAAGTATATATATATATATATATATATATATATATATATATATATATATATAAAAATTTTTTTTTCAACACAAATGTCTAACTAAAACAGTATGCATGTATAAATAAAATATCACTCTGCAAACCATGAGTAACATCTTAACACCAGACTGTATGCTACATAACTCAATTAACTAAAACATTTACTAAGTGTTTACAAAGTGTAGATTAGGACCATAAGGCACTGCACTTATAGTGATCATCTCTCCAGGCTTTTCAGTTTTAGGACACACGCTAAAGAACAAACTTCATTCAAACCTGGTGGACATGCAGCACTCACTCTCAACTGCCACGTTAGCTCAAGTTTCTCCAACAGAAGCAAAGTAGAACCGCCACGACTGTCAGTGGGAACATGATCAATATCCCTAAATTTTAATTTGTGTAATGGATATTCAGTACAGTGACGGGCTAGGGCATTTTCCCCTTTGTTCTTACTAATATTATATACATATTCATACACACGTTCCCTCAGCTTGCCTATGTAAAAGGCTGGGCAGGTTGGCAATGGGCTAAATATATCACAGATTTTGAATTACAATTTAATCTGTAATTGATGTTAAATTTAGGGGCTCCAATTTTAAACATTTGCCCCGTGTTCATGAACTTACATTGGTTACAGGATTCACATTTGTACATTCTTGTACTTCTGCTGGTATTAATCTTCTCACTTTCGATTAAACTTTTTAAATTCCTTCCTTTTCTATAATTAATCACAGGTGAGGATCCTAGTTTCTGTACCAGCATTTTATCTGTTTGCAATAAAGCCCAGTTTTTCCATGTATTTGCCTTACCTCAATCGCATCTGTTGAATTAATTGTTGTAGAGCTTAAAGTAAATTGAGGTTTAGTGTTGTTCACTTTTGTGCATCCTGTCACATTCAGGGAGGTTACTGTAGACATTGGAAGTGCCATTACACTGTCGTTATAGACATGTCCAACGTTGTGGTAAAGAATGGGGGTAAACACTCATAGTTCACGTTTTAGTTTAACTTCCTTAATTACTTCCATTAGCAAGGTTTCTGGGTATCCCCTATGGGCAAACATACTTCATAATGTTGTGCACTCTTCGATAAATTTATTGTCCTCGCTCATCACCCTGGTGGCTCACACCAGTTGACCCTTAAGGACAGATTTCTTTTGATGCCAAGGGTGTGAGCTAGAAAAGTGTAAAAAAGTGTTGCAATAAGTTTCTTTCCTGTATATACAGGATGTATACCTTTGGTTGCCCTGTCTTTCCTTAATTCAATGGTCAGGTAGTTAATTTTCTTCTCGATAACGAACTTGTGAATTTTAAAAACCTAGTGGTGTTGTTAAAGTAATTCACCATATCACAGGCATTCTGACCGTCCCCTTTTTATATTATACAAATGTCGTCCAGGAACCATGTGCAGAAGAAAATGTGCTTGTTAATAGATTCATTAGCCAAGACAAACTGGTGTTCCCATTATGCCATTACTAAGTTGGAGAAGCTGGCACCACATGGTGAACCCATGGCAACACCAATTTGTTGTATGTAATGTTCCTTGTTGAACAGAAAGAAGTTATTTTCTAAGATCATTTCCAAAAGTACCTGTACCAGTCTCATCTCTTCTGCAGATGCTTGCTTGTTCCTCATAAAATCAATGACCCATTCAATCCCTGTTCTATGGGATATGGATGTATACAGGTCACATACACCCACTGTCAAAAAGTTGTGCTAATCCTTATATTCAAGTTTGTTGATCTCACTCAAAAACGACCAAGAGTCTTTACAAATCTGATGCTCTTGGACAATATATTTTTTGAGTATAAAGTCCACCAGTTTGGCAAAGGGATAAGAGATCGATTGTCTTGCATCCACTAGGGCTTGCATGGGTGGGTCTTCCATTGATTTATGGATCTTAGGGATACCAAAGAGGATAGACGTTTTGGGGCTGAGTAATGTTAGGTAGTTGAAGGTGTTTAAGTCTACTTGTGAATCAGTAAATAAGTCATTGATGTATGACTTAATCTTATTGTAGGCTGCGTTAAGATCATTCAAGCTTACTTTTGTATATGCATCAGTGTTGAGAATTTTTCCATTATTTCCACATAGTCGACTTCAGTCATAACAACCAAAACTCCCTCTCTGTCTGGTTTCATAATACAGACAGGTAGGTTCTTAATGTACTGCAGTTTTTCCAAAGCTTTTTCAGATACGTTGTTTTGCTAACCGGGTGGTGGCACACCCCCCCAAGTTTTGACCTGATATCTAACTCACAAACAGTATGAAACAAGGCTAATAAGGGGTGCAGTGGTGGATTAAATGTACTAGAAATATGTTCAATGTCCCTGCTGTTGTGCACATTGTTGCCTAGCACCACAGCCAAGTTCAACTTCCTAATGAAAGGTTTCAAGTCTAACAATACTGAACTCAAGTCACTATGCTTGGCAGGAATGAAAGTTAAGCCTTTGGCAAACAGGTCAATAAGTTCTGTATCAAAACTAACATCAGTGAAGTTGTACAGTTTAAAGTCACGTTTTGAATTGTATAAAACTGTATACTTACCAGTCTGGGAGTTCACATCTGATTCCTCTTCGAATTGCCCTGGTGTTGTAAGTCTGAGTTATGGGTTGTTGGCTCTGTTTATTCTGTTGGTGGTTTTGGCCTTGTGTCGAGGGAAAATGGTACTGTTGATTATCTGTCAGTGTGTGATCCACTGCTAAATTCGAAGAGTCGTTCCCGGCTCCATATGCAGGGAGAGTATTTTCTTCTTTTACATTATTGTGTCTGAATCCTTTCCATTCAGTACTTTGCCTGCCATTAGAGTGATACACTTCCTGGTTAATGGCAGGTCTATCATTACTGATGTGTGCTCTGCCTGATCCATTCCATGCTTGAGAAGGGGGAGGGTTGGGATATGCCACTCGGTTGCTGTAATCTTTATGGTTCCTTTGTAATTTTTTTAAGCTTGATGTCCTTGAATTTGTTAATTTGTTGGTTAATACTGCTGAAAATTCTACTGTAATCGTAGTGATACCTTTCAAAATCATAATCATGTTTGATATCAGTGTCAGTTTGAGCTACCTCTTTCTCCAGTTCCGCTATGAAAAGCCGATAATGTTTAGACATAAGTTGTAACAATTCTAAACCATGTTTGTAGTTGTAAAAGTTCCTGGTGGAAGAGAGATCCAGCTGTAAGTCCAGTCGGGTATTGCCAGGAGTGTAAACCTTTAGGTACAATTTCCTCTTTCAAACACTCCTGGAAATAAGGAGACTTCCGACTGTAGTTTTTTTTTTAATTTTGAAGAGCCTCTGGTCAAGGGATTTCAAGTTTGAAACTATACTAGTCCTATCCCTTGTGGGTTGCTCTTGAACTGAGCTGTCATCGGTTCTTAATAAGTTAGGTTGATCTCTGAGCCAAATCACTAGGTCGGTGACTGTTATACTTTCGCCACTTAGAGTGCCTTGTTGAAAATGCCTGGTGTTAGATGAATTATGGTCAATTATGTTACTGTTCACTAAGTTGCTGGTAGTGTCTATCTGGTTCTTGTTGCCACTATTAACAAGTCTGGCAGTTGGTCGATTGTCGTTACTTTGTGTAGAATGCACATGAAAAACTTCCCTTGTTGATAGCTGAGAATTCGGTTGCGATAAACTGTCCATTCAGTTAGAAAGCTCATCTAAACATTGGTTCATCAAATTAATTAAAATAGTTAGGTCATCTTCTTTCTCTTTGTTCACTCCATTCAGAGAAGATAAACTGGTCAAGGAAGTTGAGAGACTTTCAGAAGCCATAACTGCTAAACCAAAACTGGAAACACGAGCACAAACTAGGAAACACAAACATCTTCTCAACTAACCAGAAATCCATTTTATTGTAGAACATAAAAGTACTGAAAACTGAATAAGATTAAGTGCTTTTCATTTAACACTTTGACTAAACTTCTTTAGATAAACATCAGCTAAAATTACATGCTTATAAAACACTGCTCATTAGGCTTAATTAGACAAGTGTTTAAAATCAATTAACTTTGAAAATCACTGTGGGTGTTGCTTTACAGAGAACCAAGTACCTAGTTTAAACCTCAGATAAATGTGCTTCATCCCTACTATCTGCAGGTAAGAAATGTATACAGGAATTATAAAACCATATAAAAATATAAAAAAGTATATATATATATATATATATATATATATATATATATATATATATATATATATATTTTTTTTTTTTTCAATACAAATGTCTAACTAAAACAGTATGCATGTATAAATAAAATATCACTCTAGAAACAATGAGTAACACCTTAACACCAGACTGTGTGTTACATAACTCAGTAAACTAAAACATTTACTAACCCCCGGATTTACTAATCCTCCGTGTAAGACTTAATAAGTCTTACTCGGAGGCTGCCAACGCAGCTGTGAAAAAATCCAAACCAAAATATGAGCCACAGGACAGAACTTTAATCGAAATAAAATGAAGCGCTTTTCATCTGCTAGCATAAGCAGACTTCTTCAGACAATACTTCACAGTACACCAACTGCTTTTATAGTAATCAAATCCAAGTTAACTTAATAATTAACTTGATAATTACACCAATTAGTCTATTAGGTACATAAGAAATTTAAAAACAAAACCTAAAAAGTCTAAAAAAGCTAAACCCCACTAAGCTGACATGTATCACCTGAACACATTTATAGTTTCATTAATATTATTAAAACTACAGACATGTATAAATATAGACCCAAATAGTCTTATATAGTCTATGATAATATAAATGTATAAATATAAAAATATAAAAATATATATAAGTACAATAATTATAAGCAGCATTAAATGATGTTAAATAAATAAATAAGTTATACATTCACTAGCTAACAAACAAACATAAGGCAAAAAAGGCAAAAAAGGCAAAAAGATATGTATATGTTCGAAGCTACACTAGAATAACTATTCTTAGACTAAGTATTTCAAGAAATGTATTATTATATGCAACAAAAACTAACAAAGGTGACCTATCTCAAAAGGCTTCTAAGTTTCAGCAAACTGCTGATGGAACAACCTTCATTTAATCCAGGCCATGCATAGGCATTAAGCCTAACTTGCCATCTTAGTTCTAGCCCTTCTAACAATAAATTAAGGGGAGTCCCCCTCTTGTTTTCTGGAATTTGGTCTATAACAGTAAATTTGAAAACATGATCTTTAAACATTGTAATATGTTTAGCCAATGCATTTTCTTGTTTCTCTTTGCTAATAGCGTATTGATGTTCATAAACACGATCACAAAGTCTACGCTCAGTCTTCCCTACATAGAAACCTGTACATTTTTGGCACTGTGCTAAGTAGACTACCATGCGGCTGTTACAAGTAGATCTACAACGTATGTCAAAACGTTGGTTGTTAACTATGAATCTATTAGACTCATGAATGTGTTTACACTGGTTACAATTTTGACATTTGTACATCCCTGGAGTCCCCACAGGGTTACTCTCTTGTTCCAGAAGTGACTTCAGGTTTTTACCTCTCCGGAAGGTTATCCCTGGTTTACTACCTATTTTACTAATGACTGCATGGTTGTTCCTAAAAATGTCCCAATTCTTCTTGATAATGTCAAAGATGTAGTAACTGTTTACATTATAAGTTAAAATTAATCTAGTGCTAGTGTCAAGAATAGGAGAAGGTGTTGGTACAGTTCCATCAACCATTGGCGTTGAAGTATTACTAGGCTCTCCATGCATATTTACCCTAAGAATAGGTTGATATATGCCCTTCAGTCTTTTATTAGTTACCTCATCTATTAGACTGTTAAGTAATGCTCTAGGGTACCCTCTATGTAAAAACATGTCCATGAGCAAATTACACTCATTACGGAAGTCGTTTTCCAAGCTCACCATACGGGCAGCCCTAACCAGCTGCCCTTTGACAATTGACCTCTTTTGGTAGCTTGGATGACTACTACTATAATGTAGGAAAGAATTAGAGTGGTAGTGTCTATCTGGTTCTTGTTGCCACTATTAACAATAACAATAAATACTAGCTACGTATTTGTTTAACTGAGCATTTTTGACCAACCAAATGTCCAGATATGCTATAGCACTTCTACTAAAATTTGAAGTAAAAGTTAAAAATTTAGTAGAATTGTTGAAAAAAATCAAGAATCAAGTTACTATCTGGTTCGTCCCCTTCAAGTAGAATAAAAATATCGTCCAAGTAACGTGTATAGTATTTGATGTTTTACATAAGTTCGGGGTTGTTGAATACATATTCTCTTTCCCAATGGGCTATTACTATATTAGTCAAACTGGCCCCGCACGGTGAACCCATAGCTACTCCAGTTTTTTGTATGTAAAAATTCTCACCCAACATAAAGTAATTATTGTACAAGATTAACTCTAACAATTCCATCACTAGTGATAGTTCAACCGTAGAAGCATGTCTTTTTATAAGAGTAAACCCGACCCTTTCAATGGCCAATTCTAAAGGAATACAAGTATATAAATCTTTGACATCAACTTTTAAAAAATTACAGCCGATGTCAAAGGATAACTCATCAATTTTTGTCAAAAAAGACCAAGAGTCCTTGCAAATTTGCTTTTCCTGCACTAGATATTTTTGTAAAATAGAATCTACTAGTTTGGCACATGAATAGGTTGGGGATCCATGACCATCTACTAAAGGACGCATAGGTGGATTAGAAAGGTCCTTATGTATTTTTGGAATTCCAAAGAGGCAAGGGAATCTCAGGTATAGCGTGGTTAAATAGTTGTACTGCTCTTTTTCAAGTCGGCCTTCAAGTAACATTTCATCAGGGCTACTTTTTCTATTTGAGTAAGCCTTGTTGACCTCTGACCTTGAACTAAGAATGTAAGAATCATTGTCCAATAAGTCAAGCATACGGTCGAAGTAGTCAACCTTATCAAAGACAACCACTCCACCACCTTTGTCCGGTTTACAAATTTGTAAATTATGTACTTTGACAAAATCCAGAAACTCCTGCTCTTTCTTAACAGAGTTACTATTAGTGCTCCTGAAATATTGAGCAGACTTATGTCTTAGGTGTAATTCACACATATGTTCAAATAACTGAATACTAGGGTGCAAAGGGGGATTAAAGGTACTAGGGACCCTCAGTAAATTATTATTTAAGTTGTCATGTTGACCATTAAACATTAAATTAAGATTTAGTTTTCTAGAGTACAATTTGATGTCCAATATAGTACCTACCAAGTCAAATCCATTCTGTGGGACATATGTTTGACCTTTAAATAAAAAGTCAGCTAAGTCACTTGAAATTGGTACTGTAGAAAAATTATAAATGTTAAAGTCACCAATTTGGTTAGTCGTTATTACTGATTTCACCCCCTCACAAAAAGAATCAAAGTCAGGATTGATAGTCCTAGTATAGTTGAACATGTCAGGCACAAGAGTGACTTGGTTACTAACAAAAGGAAGCACAGTAGGGATCATGTCAACATTATCAACCGCTATACTCCCTTTAAAATTGTTACAAATGGGAGGGCTTGAAATGCTGACAATAGGCTCTATTAAGGTCTCTGTTGTTTGTATATTGGAAAGTTCATCTTGTTTTGTTGCTGGTAATTGTTGCAGAACTTGGGGATAACTCCCTGATGGCTGGCATCGTAAAAAAACGGTTGTTGACCGTTGTTGGTGAATGAACCCCCTTTGTTAGGCTGTAATTTACGATTCTGCAACCTCTCGCTACGTCTCACTACAGGCTCAGGTTCGGACTCCACAACAAATATGTCTAAATCCCTTATATTGGTAATGGGAATATTGTTGGTGGCATTATTATTATCCTCCGGACCTTCACTGGTGTAAGTGGAAAGATGTTGCCAAACTTGCGATGGAGCAGGCTGGGGGTAAGCTACCCCCTGTTCGTAAGCTTTACAGTCACGTTCTAACTTTTTGACTTTATTCATTTTTAATTTATTCAAGTATTGATCAATACTACTGAAACAACGACTGTAATCATATTTATATCTATTAAAGTCATCATGCATTTTAATGGTAGAGTCCAATTCTGTTATTTCAGTAGTCAATTGTACCACCCAAATGGTGTAATGTTTAATCATCAATTCAAGCAGGACAGAACCTTGCCTGTCAAATAACATAATAAGGTCTTTATGAAAGTCAGAGTTAGACACTAAACCCGTCGGGTATTGGTAGTGCCTTAAACCCCTTATTATTACTGCAAGACATTCCTTAAAGTACGATATCTCTAATTGCAGTTTCTTAAGTTTCACTAACAGTTTGTCAAACAGTCTCAATTTGGATGAAATATCTATAACATTGTTTACCTCTTGATTTGACCTTTGAACACTGATGCCTGGATTAGCCTGTCTAGTGAATGTAAAAGCTTCCTGAATCCAATTATCAAGTGTAGGCAGTTCATTAGGAAAAACTCGGTCATGTTGTTCATTCAAAACGCTTGTTTGATGAGAGCCTACTGGGTTCCGGTAAATAGTGCCTCCTGGTGTGCCCACAGTAGTGTTTGATGAAGGTCCATTCAGTATATTAAAAGAAGAAGCATTAATAATAGCAGTTTCCAAACGAGGGCTCGCATTATTCTCTAAAATAACCGGAACATCCATCTCGTTAGACTGGTTCACACTCCGTGATTCTACCTGAGTGTTAACCCCAGTCGGAAGCAAAGGTTCCACTGTCGTGGGGTTGGCCACACTAGTGCATGTGTTGCCAGACAGTGGTAAAAGTAAATTCCTCATGTCAGTTTGTTGAGAGTCTAATTTCTCTAGTCTCACGCATAGCAAGTCCATTCTCTTAAAAAGAGAATCAAAAAGACTGTCCTGTTCGGCGATCGTAGTTCCAGCTGGTGCTGCAAGAGCAGCACTATTGCAGCTCCGTAAAAGGACTGGCGTTGTGTTTGGCAAAAAGCCACAGCTGCTAGCAGATCCAGACGCCATAGACTAATGAAAATCACACAGGAACTGAAAACTAGGAAAACCACAAAGGATCCAACGCAGCTGTGAAAAAATCCAAACCAAAATATGAGCCACAGGACAGAACTTTAATCGAAATAAAATGAAGCGCTTTTCATCTGCTAGCATAAGCAGACTTCTTCAGCTGGAACTACGATCGCCGAACAGGACAGTCTTTTTGATTCTCTTTTTAAGAGAATGGACTTGCTATGCGTGAGACTAGAGAAATTAGACTCTCAACAAACTGACATGAGGAATTTACTTTTATCACTGTCTGGCAACATACGCGCTAGTGTGGCCAACCCCACGACAGTGGAACCTTTGCCTCCGACTGGGGTTAACACTCAGGTAGAATGACGGAGTGTGAACCAATCTAACAAGAGGGATGTTCCAGTTATTTTAGAGAATAATGCAAGCCCTCGTTTGGAAACTGCTATTATTAATGCTTCTTCTTTTAATATACTGAATGGACCTACATCAAACATTACTGTGGGCGCACCAGGAGGCACTATTTACCGGAACCCAGTAGGTTCTCATCAAACAAGCATTTTGAATGAACAACATGACCGAGTTTTTCCTAATGAACTGCCTACACTTGATAATTGGATTCAGGAAGCTTTTACATTCACTAGACAGGCTAATCCAGACAGCAGTGTTCGAAGGTCAAATCAAGAGGTAAACTATGTTATAGATATTTCATCCAAATTGAGTCTGTTTGACAAACTGTTAGTGAAACTTAAGAAACTGCAATTAGAGATATCGTACTTTAAGGAATGTCTTGCACGCAAAGTAATACCTAAGGGTTTAAGGCACTACCAATACCTGACGGGTTTAGTGTCTAACTCTGACTTTCATAAAGACCTTATTATGTTATTTGACAGGCAAGGTTCTGACCTGCTTGAATTGATTATTAAACATTACACCATTTGGGTGGAACAATTGACTACTGAAATAACAGAATTGGACTCTACCATTAAAATGCATGATGACTTTAATAGATATAAATATGATTACAGACGTTGTTTCAGTAGTATTGATCAATACTTGAATAAGTTAAAAATGAATAAAGTCAAAAAGTTAGAACGTGACTGTAAAGCTTACGAACAGGGGGTAGCTTACCCCCAGCCTGCTCCATCGCAAGTTTGGCAACATCTTTCCACTAACACCAGTGAAGGTCCGGAGGATAATAATAATGCCACCAACAATATTCCCATTACCAATATAAGGGATTTAGACATATTTGTTGTGGAGTCTGAACCTGAGCCTGTAGTGAGACGTAGCGAGAGGTTGCAGAATCGTAAATTACAACCTAACAAAGGGGGTTCATTCACCAACAACGGGCAACAACCATTTTTTTACAATGCCAGCCATCAGGGAGTTATCCCCAAGTTCTGCAACAATTACCAGCAACAAAACAAGACGAACTTTCCAAGATACAAACAGCAGAGACCCTAATAGAGCCTATTGTCAGCATTTCAAGCCCTCCCATTTGTAACAATTTTAAAGGGAGTATAGCGGTTGATAATGTTGACATGATCCCTACTGTGCTTCCTTGTGTTAGTAACCAAGTCACTCTTGTGCCTGACATGTTCAACTATACTAGGACTAACAATCCTGACTTTGATTCTTCTTGTGAGGGGGTGAAACCAGTAATAACGACTAACCAAATTGGTGACTTTAACATTTATAATTTTTCTACAGTACCAATTTCAAGTGACTTAGCTGACTTTTTATCTAAAGGTCAAACATATGTCCCACAGAATGGATTTGACTTGGTAGGTACTATATTGGACATCAAATTGTACTCTAGAAAACTAAATCTTAATTTAATGTTTAATGGTCAACATGACAACTTAAATAATAATTTACTGAGGGTCCCTAGTACCTTTAATCCCCCTTTGCACCCTAGTATTCAGTTATTTGAACATATGTGTGAATTACACCTAAGACATAAGTCTGCTCAATATTTCAGGAGCACTAATAGTAACTCTGGTAAGAAAGAGCAGGAGTTTCTGGATTTTGTCAAAGTACATAATTTACGAATTTGTAAACCGGACAAAGGTGGTGGAGTGGTTGTCTTTGATAAGGTCGACTACTTCGACCGTATGCTTGACTTATTGGACAATGATTCTTACACTCTTAGTTCAAGGTCAGAGGTCAACAAGGCTTACTCAAATAGAAAAAGTAGCCTTGATGAAATGTTACTTGAAGGCCGACTTGAAAAAGAGCAGTACAACTATTTATCCACGCTATACCCGCGATTACCTTGCCTCTTTGGAATTCCAAAAATACATAAGGACCTTTCTAATCCACCTATGCGTCCTTTAGTAGATGGTCATGGATCCCCAACCTATACATGTGCCAAACTAGTAGATTCTGTTTTACAAAAATATCTAGTGCAGGAAAAGCAAATTTGCAAGGACTCCTGGCCTTTTTTGGCAAAAATTGATGAGTTAACCTTTGACATCGGCTGTAATTTTTTACCAGTTGATGTCAAAGATTTATATACTTGTATTCCTTTAGAATTGGCCATTGAATGGGTCGGGTTTTCTCTTATAAAAAGACATGCTTCTACGGTTGAACTATCACTAGTGATGGAATTGTTAGAATTAATCTTGTACAATAATTACTTTATGTTGGGTGAGAATTTTTACATACAAAAAACTGGAGTGGCTATGGGTTCACCGTGTGGGGCCAGTTTGGCTAATATAGTAATGGCCCATTGGGAAAGAGAATATGTATTCAACAACCCCGAACTTATGCAAAAAATCAAATACTATACCACGTTACTTGGACGATATTTTTATTCTACTTGAAGGGGACGAACCAGATAGTAACTTGATTCTTGATTTTTTTCAACAATTCTACTAAATTTTTAACTTTTACTTCAAATTTTAGTAGGAGTGCTATAGCATATCTGGACATTTGGTTGGTCAAAAATGCTCAGTTAAACAAATACGTAGCTAGTATTTATAGAAAGCCAACCCACTCTAATTCTTTCCTACATTATAGTAGTAGTCATCCAAGATATGAAAAGAGGTCAGTTGTCAAAGGGCAGCTGGTTAGGGCTGCCCGTATGGTGAGCTTGGAAAACGACTTCCGTAACGAGTGTAATTTGCTCATGGACATGTTTTTACATAGAGGGTACCCTAGGGCATTACTTAATAGATGAGGTAACTATTAAAATACTGAAGGGCATATATCAACCTATTCTTAGGGTAAATATGCATGGAGAGCCTAGTAATACTTCAACGCCAATGGTTGATGGAACTGTACCAACACCTTCTCCTATTCTTGACACTAGCACTAAATTAATTTTAACTTATAATGTAAACAGTTACTACATCTTTGACATTATCAAGAAGAATTGGGACATTTTTAGGAACAAATATGCAGTCATTAGTAAAATAGGTAGTAAACCAGGGATAACCTTCCGGACAGGTAAAAACCTGAAGTCACTTCTGGAACAAGAGAGTAACCCTGTGAGGACTCCAGGGATGTACAAATGTCAAAATTGTAACCAGTGTAAACACATCCATGAGTCTAATAGATTCATAGTTAACAACCAACGTTTTGACATACGTTGTAGATCTACTTGTAACAGCCGCATGGTAGTCTACTTAGCACAGTGCCAAAAATGTACAGGTTTCTATGTAGGGAAGACTGAGCGTAGACTTCGCGATCGTGTTTATGAACATCAATACGCTATTAGCAAAGAGAAACAAGAAAATGCATTGGCTAAACATATTACAATGTTTAAAGATCATGTTTTCAAATTTACTGTTATAGACCAAATTCCAGAAAACAAGAGGGGGGCTCCCCTTAATTTATTGTTAGAAGGGCTAGAACTAAGATGGCAAGTTAGGCTTAATGCCTATGCATGGCCTAGATTAAATGAAGGTTGTTCCATCAGCAGTTTGCTGAAACTTAGAAGCCTTTTGAGATAGGTCACCTTTGTTAGTTTTTGTTGCATATAATAATACATTTCTTGAAATACTTAGTCTAAGTATAGTTATTCTAGTGTACCTTCGAACATATACATATCTTTTTGCCTTTTTTGCCTTATGTTTGTTTGTTAGCTAGTAAATGTATAACTTATTTATTTATTTAACATCATTTAATGCTGCTTATAATTATTGTACTTATATATATTTTTATATTTTTATATTTATACGTTTATATTATCATAGAATATATCAGACTATTTGGGTATATATTTATACATGTCTGTAGTTTTAATAATATTAATGAAACTATAAATGTGTTCAGGTGATACATGTCAGCTTAGTGGGGTTTAGCTTTTTTAGACTTTTTAGGTTTTGTTTTTAAATTTCTTATGTACCTAATAGACTAATTGGTGTAATTATCAAGTTAATTATTAAGTTAACTTGGATTTGATTACTATAAAAGCAGTTGGTGTACTGTGAAGTATTGTCTGAAGAAGTCTGCTTATGCTAGCAGACGAAAAGCGTTTCATTTTATTTCGATTAAAGTTCTGTCCTGTGGCTCATATTTTGGTTTGGATTTTTTCACAGCTGCATTGGATCCTTTGTGGTTTTCCTAGTTTTCAGTTCCTGTGTGATTTTCATTACTCGGATGCTGCAGTTGAACGGTTTGAAGTCAGTGTGCCATGAATATTCATGAGGGCACGCTGACTCATCCGTAACTCTTACACGGACTGAGTAGGAAAGCAGGAGGCGTGTCCGACTGCCGAGCAGTCTAAATGTGCACGCCATTGCAAGGTTATAAAAAGCAAAATGTCAACACACAAGAGCGAGTACGCTCAAATGTACTTGCACCCAACACCACACTCCCTGACACTGTAAACCCCCATCACACTTATATAAAGTAAATAATTATACATATTTTTTTAAATACACGATATAGCTGCCCGTATTTGCGCGTGTGTGTGCGGGTGTGCCCATTGCTTAGCTGAAGTTAGCAAATCTGACATGGAAGGGCATAAGAAAGAATGTTTATGCAAATCACACCAAATTGCAATAGCGTAATGGTAGAGCATATGCACAAAGAGAAGGCATTCACAGTTCGAGTCCCACTACTCCCCTTCTTATTTATGTTTTAAATCAGTGTTTGAAATAATACCAGACATATATGATTAAAATTTTATTAAAAGCAGTGACATGGCCAATGTATCAGTGAATAAAATATATATTTTTAAAGGACCCAGATAGCCTAGTGTTAAGCAACATTTTACACAGCTAAACAGAGGTGCCCATAGTTTAATAGTGCTTTATCCAGCTAAACAGAGTTGCCCAGAATTTAATAGCACTTTACCCAGCTAAACAGAGGTACCCATAGTTTAACAGCACTTTACCCAGCTAAACACAGGTGCCCATAGTTTAATAGCACTTTATCCAGCTAAACAGAGTTGCCCATGGTGTAATAGCACTTTACCCAGTTTAATACAGTTGCCCAAAGTTTAAAAGCGCTTTACCCAGCGCAATGTGTTTGCGTGGACGTGCGCGCCGCGCCAACCAGGGCACCGTAGGGCAGGGAGCAACGTAGAGCTAAGTTGCTTAAATGCAGCCACACCGCCTAGCCTGTCTAGACAGTATTAAAATAAAAGAATAACAAGGTTCGAACCCAGGACCCTTTGCATCATAATCAAAGTACAGAACTACTAAGCCATGACAACATAGAGGAAGCAGCCACTATTAACATTCATAAAATTACGAATGGTAGTTTAACCATTACTAAGCAGGTCTGCAGTCAGCCGAGAATTTTACAAAATGGCCAATCACAAAAAAGTGCGGGAAATGCGACATATTTAAGCCCCATGGGTGGGAATACTTGCCATAACTGATTGTAGCTCACATTTGCAGTCAGAATGGCAGGTGCAAGACAGGGTTCACCCTTCTGAGCGAAACGTTGGGGCATCGAGGAGTCCAAATACATGGTATGGCTCCTTGTCCACCATCACGAGACAAGACTCCTGCAGGGGCAGTTCCAAGGGATGGAGTACAAGGCAGAGGCTTGGAACCGGTTAGCTCGTGACCTCACCAGTGCCACAGGCATTCCCTGGACTGGTGAGCAGGTCCGTCACCACCATGCAGACCTGAAGAGATGAAAGCAGGACCGCCTGAACCAGTGGATACAGGAGGCCCGTGGGATGCAGAATTCCCTACAACTGAGTATGTAGCCATGGAATGCAGTATGTGAGAATTGATAATGGAGTATGCATAACGGATAGGTATGTCTCAATATCCCTTCAGTTACTTTACAGCTGCAGGTGACCGTGCTGTGAATCAGCAAGCCTATGCTGATAGGCTGCTAAGTTTGTGCCACCAGGCAGGTTAGTGATTATTCTGCATGTATTGTTATATAAAATATGGGAGAGAGCATGAAAGAAAGTGTTGTAGTCCAATAAAACAGCCATAGAATTGCCTGAATATGTTCTCTGCATGTACTGTCAGATAAAAACGTCAGAGAGGCAGAAAAAGAGTCCAGTAACCCATTAAGAAAGGTAACAAATGTCTGGAATAATATCCCTTCAGGCACTGTCATATAACATAAGTGAGTGAGCCTGAAAAAAGATTGTTCTAACCTATTAATGAAGGTATAATATGTCTTGAACATGTCTGCCATAAACACCGTTAAAACAAATAAAGGAGTGAGCCTGTGGAAAAGTGTGCAATGTCATTAATAAAGGTCTAAAACCCAGAGTGTGCCTGTGTCACAGAGTCTGAAATGTTGTTGTACCCTTGCATTATACAAACAGTACTGTTTGAAAATGTGCTGGCAACCCAGAGTTATGCAGTCCCATATAAAGTGGGTGATGGATGTGCTAGTAGCTGTGAAACATATATACAGTCCACAATAGTCAGTTACTGGCTGGCATGAATAAGTAAACCTGGCACACAAGTAGCATGTAATTATTCACCAGAAATGTGAGTGTGTGCTAAGAAATGCAGGGTTCTGTACAAATTGAAGTGAAAATGTCATGTGAAAACATCCCAGATATGTAGATAAAGAAATATAAATGCAAACAAGAAATATGTAGCAGTAACACCTGCATCCTGGACAGTTAGTATGTCAGATATGGGTCAGGCATATATTGAACTAGCCAAACCCATGACACAACCTAATGTATGGTGGCAAGTGTAATAATACAGGTAGGGGATATACAACTGCAGTCACTGGGAAGGTAGTGTAGACTAAAAGATCATTATAAGATGTTAACCGAGGTTTATTCTACACCCTACCATATGTGCATAAACCATGCAATTCCACACCTCAATGGATATGTGTAACCTTAAATATTTGTTGGGACATATGTCCTATTGTTTTATAAATATTTGCATTGATGTTGATGCATGTGCCCTGTTCAGACACCACGTTCATGGTGGCCTGTTGCTACCAAACATCCCTGCATGCTGTTGGAATATCCACTGTTGTTCAATATATGCATGTGTTATGCTTGCTGTTCAACTGTTGGAACCTTGGTGTGTTGGGTTAATGGGAATATTACTGCATGCTGTTACAACTAATCTGGAATGCTGTTGTTTATGTTGTAATTAAACACACCTAATCACAGAATGTATGGGAAGGCCGGTCCTAGCGGACCCACCTGTCCCTCCTCAGTTGGCAAGTGCACCTGGCACCAGCAGCTCCGGTGCCCAGCCCTGGCTCCCCTCCTCCATTGGTCCTGTGCCACCTTCGGGTGGAAGTGCTGCAGGGGATGGGGGTCATCCCCCCATGCAAGCATGGGTGGAGAAGGGTCACCCATCACCCTTCGAAGGGTCCGGGCTGTGGTGTGTAGGGAGATCCAGCGTTCAGTCGCTGATCCCCTATGCCAGCTTGAGGTGAGAGTGACGCGTCTCTCAGGTGAGTCTGCCCATCCTTCTCAGCCCCCAGCACAGCCAGCCTTGTGGCTGTGAAGGTGCAGCAGTGACTGCCCATGGGTGGGGATCTCAGTTCCCCTGTTACCATCTGTATGCTCATGGGCTTGCAATTTCCAAACATCCTTCCCTGTCAATTGTGTTCACCCACCCCATGTGTCAAACTCCGCCCCTGTATGCATCTTGTTTGCCTTGTCTGTTTACCTCCCCACCCTACCTCCCTAAATATACCTACTTCCTCTACCTCACATTCCACTCTCATCTGAAAAAAAAAAAATTTAAAAAAGGGCAATCTGTTCCCACAAAAATATTACGCCGCATACACAGCTGCCCAATTCGCACACATGTCCACTGGACATGTAAACTGATAATTCTAATTGGCAGTACAACATATTTTGTTGTCCTCACCCCTCTCTCAGGGGTGGAAGGTTTCAAATTTTACACCAAATTTCATACATATGCACAGCTGTTGCTGGTAAAGAAATGGGCAGCTATGGACCTTCCCTACACCCATCCTGCACATCCTGAGCTGGTTTCCCTACTGTCTTTCCCTCTTTGTGCCCCCTTTTTCACCACTTTCCTATCTCCCCATTTTCTTTTCTTTAAAAGAAATTAGTGGGGGGTTAGCAGGAGTAAGCACTTTTAAGCAGTAGTTAGTGGGGGTGCGCGGGTATGAGCTTGTGTGTGCTTAGCTAAGGATTGCTAAGTGTCACGCAAACCCATGCAAACCCGCTTACAACTGCTTAAAAGTGCCTTAATCAATCTGTATGACAAGGCCCTTGTGCTGCTAAGCAGCAAAATAAAATACCCTTGTCAGTCTCGAACCCGGGACCTTGAATACATCAGTCTGCATGAAGTACCACTACACCACAACAGATGTACAATAACTCAGTGCTGAAAGCAATATATCATGCATTACCATGAGTGAATGTAAAGGGAAAATAGGAATAGAATAACACAAATCTTGTTCTGTGGGCCTTAACCAGCAGGTGTTGTGGAATTGCATGACATGACTGTGAAAAGAGAATCAGCCATGCTAGTAGGGAATAAGGTTACAGTAGCAGCTTACAAACCCCACGCAGTATCAGAGCAGGATAAACAGTGGCATATTTGCATAGGTCACAGGCCAGACCACCCAACAGTGACTGCTCTACAGTGATGACCCTGACTTGTAAACAAATGTTTGCTGTGCCCCTCTGACTCCATGTGAAATGTACTAACAGTAGGCAGAAAAGTGTTGAATCTCACTTAATGACAAATGTCAATAAGTGAGAGTAGATACCTCTTGCATGTCAGAAAATGTGTAGTAATACATATGCTCTGAATCCCCCAAAGTCTGAACTGCAAAATGTCTAAACTATATCACAGGTGTAACCCAGTTATATGTACCTTTCCCTGAGGATGTGCAAATATATACGTGAGAGTATCTGAGGCCTGGAAAAGTCAGAAACACACAGACATATCAGCTTGTCTGCTGTTACACACTCTGCAAATAGCTGTAGAATGAATCCCACAAGCATGCACTTATGTAGAAATACAATACAGAAATATCAAAGGATGTATCCATGTACTGCTAGCAACCACCTGTGAAAATGCCATTGTTCAGGTGCTAATGCTGTGGTGCACAGTCACAGAATACTAGGCTGACCTCTGTCTACCATCTGGATATGTCCACAGGTGGGAGCTACTCAGACAGACTACAAGCCTTAATAGACTTACATGTACACAGCAACTCTGCATGTTCAGTAAGATAAACATCACACGATAATACATTATGCACTCTGCAGTTCTGCACCCCTACCCAAAGGTACTATATACCCGTGTAGTCAGGCACAACCAAGGGTTTAGGTAGGCATACACAGTACAGAAATATGTCCAGTTGTCCTGAGCAGACTGTGCTAATGTCAACACAAACCACAAACTGTTCAGAAGTGAGTAATGTACTAATGACAGTATAGCAGTTCACAAACAGTGCATGTGCCTGATATTCATAATTGGTAGTACAACATACTTAGTTGTCCTCACCCCTCTCTCAGGGGTCTAAGGTTTCAAATATCCCACCTAATGTATTGCATATGCACAGCTGTTGCTGGTGAAGAAATGGGCAGCTATGGACCTTCTCCACACCCATCGTGTACATCCCAAGCTGGTTTCCCTACTGTCTTCCCCTGTTTATGCACCCTTTATCACCACATTCCTATCTCCCCATTTACTTTTCTGTCAAAGACATGAGTGCGGGGGTTAGTGGGAGTGAGCACTTGTAAACAGTAGTAAGCGGGTTTGCACCAGTGTGCGCATGTGTGCGCTTAGCTTAGCATTGCTAAGATATGATAAGCTATGCCAAGCCAAGCTTAGTATTGCTAACATACAGTGAGCTAATCTAAGGTTAGCTTAGTATTGCTAAAATACAATAAGCTAAGCTAAGCGTCGTGCAAACACACGCAAACCCACTTACAACTGCTTAAATGTGCCTTAGTCACTCTGTATGACAAAGCCCTTATATTGCTCAGCAGCAAAACAAAATACCCTTGTCAGTCTCAAACCCCACACCTTGGATTCACCAGTCTGCATGATGTACCACTAAGCCACAGCAGATATGCAATAACTTGGTGCTGAAAGAAATATAACATGCATTACAAGGAGGGAATGTAAAGGGATAATAGGAAAGCCATAGAAATACATTGCAATAAAGAAATATAACATGCATTACAAGGAGTGAATGTAAAGGGAAAATAGGAAAGCCATAGGAATACATTGCAATAAAGAAATATAACATGCATTACAAGGAGTGAATGTAAAGGGAAAATAGGAAAGCCATAGGAATACATTGCAATAACTACTGTTGTATGCCAGTTAATTCCCTAATTCCAAAAGAAAGTACATACTCCCATGTATCAAATGTTAGCATTAGGAGGTGTGAGTAAACTTACGCACTGAGAAGAGTGTACTGGAAGAAGCAACAGTCAGGTTTCAGTACAACATGCATTTCACTGGCTACAACCCAGCTTCAGATATGAGACCTATACCAACATTCTGAATGAGACAACAGTGTCCACAGCAAACAAGCATGGTCCCTACTTTGCAAAACTGAAAGGCCTACGCCTACCTAACCTATCATTTTATAGCAGTGTCCTGAAATCACAGTGAGAACTGCAATTACCACACAGCAGGCTGCATGCAATTACTAAATGGTGGGCACCAATTGGTGCAGAGGCCATCACATGCACATGTGCAGATACCTACAAAAGCAGCCTGTACTTGCTGTCCATACATGCAATAACATCATTGCAGCAACTGGAGAGAGAGAGTGAGAGAGACAGACAGACAGACAAACAAACAGAGGCAGTTGGAGACACCAACCCAAAAAAACAAACAAACAGGCAGTTGGAGACACCAACCCAAAAAAACAAACAAACAGGCAGTTGGAGACACCAACCAAACAAAAACAAAACAAAACAAAAAAAACAAAGGCAGTTGGAGACACCAAACAAACAAAAAAAAAAAAAAAAACAAACAACAAACAGAGGCAGTTGGAAACACCAACCAACAACAAAAAAAAAAAAAACCGTCAACAGGTACAACAGACAGAGGTGAGAAATACAAAGGTAAGGTATGTAACAGAGATGTATTTGCTGGTATCCGAATGATGTGTCTGAAGGGTACTCTACATACTGTGAACCCTCCATATGTGGTAGCAGTCCATATCTATATGTATCTGCAGATGTGCATAGGGCAATGGACATACTGCAACTGTTAGTGAAAGTTGGACATATGTATTTGAAGGTTGCTATGTGCACATATCTATGTAGGTTGTAGTGTGTGGCATTGAAATCAGCAAGCAGTGCAGGTATATGTCATGTGGTGGTTAAATGCTGTGAGACTGAGTTACAGCCAGTGAGGTCTGCTACAGCTATACGGCCTGAGGACAGCGAAATGCATTCTATACAACATTGTGCAATATTATTACATAATTGTATGTCTCACAACTGTTTCATAATTGATATTCCCACCATGAAAGGTGGGCAGTATATGTGCCTATATGTGCATGTATATGTACAGCAATGGATGTTTATAAGTATGTAGATATATATATATATATATATACACGTGTATATATATATATATATATATATATATATATATATATATATATATATATATATATATATATATATATATATATATATATATATATATATATATATATATATATATATATATATATATATATATATATATATATATATATATATATATATATATATATATATATATATATATATATATATATATATATATATATATATATATATATATATATATATATATATATATATATATATATATATATATATATATATATGTATAGATATATTCATATATATATATATATATATATATATATATATATATATAGTGAGAGAGGGAGACATGGGGTCAGACGTATTGCAACAGGTGCCTGGTGACCAAGGCATGGACTAAACACCAGTGTTGATACTGCAGTGCCATATCCCATACCCACTAACTACCAGATAGTTGGTTGCCTGCCTAACACTGAAGGTGTCAGAAGGGAACATGGAACACAGGTGGACAGTAGCCTCACCTTTGATATCCATAGTGCCACACTAGTCTTGTAATCTGTCTATGTGGCACGTGTCATTGCAAACGATGTGTCATGTACAGAAATATTGGTCAGTGTTCCCCTGTACTCATCACAATGCCCCATGTGGTATGTACCTCACATGACAACTACAGCAAGTGGAAAGGCCACAGACATACCTCACAAAGAGTAATACTGCCCTCAAACACATACCCTATGCAGCCTGACTCACATAACCACAGCTACAGTGCATTGCATACCGGCCACCCAGAGGTTGCCTCTGCTGAACATACAGAGGTATGTCACACCCATAGCAGTCAGACAACCACCATGTCAATACCTCACAATCTCACTGGGCTGCACGGCCTAGGTCCCTAATCCCCGCCACCTCACTAAACAGCACATGCTGGAGGGATAGGCTCCTATTAGCAAATATGCTATACTCTGGAGGAAACCACACAGCATTAACAAACAAGGCTCCTCAGTAGCAGATGTCATACATACCCCTGATGATTGTCTGTGGGATAGGTAACATGCCCTGGGAATCACCTCTGTGTATCCAGTTGACAGGAGCAAGTGAAATCAAATTACATGTGTGTCAAAGGCCAGGGTAGCATATGGCTAGGCTGCTGTAGGCCCTAGGGCCAATGGCGTATTACCTGCCTATGACACAATGCACACACACATGTACTCAGTGCAATACCTGCTATGTGAGGTGGAATGAATTTGACAGTGAATGTGTGAAAGGTCTGTAACGGTGTGATAGCTTAATGTGAGGTTGTTTCTGTCATGGTTGTTTGTGTCCTAGGTGTGAGGCCAGAGAAAGATGTGTCAGTTATTGGAATGCAGACATAGTAGGATGGCATATGTTGTGACATAGTTCCTTGTGTACGACTGTGGTGTCCCACCGTAGGCTGAAGCAATACATGTATGCTCAGTAAGTGGTACTGCTGGTGAATCCAGCTGACATTTGCACTGTTGTACTACCTGAAGCTGTAGGCCTAAACAGCACTGTATGGTGTATGTTCACATTCCCTGGTAACACTGTCTTGTGTGCTTCCTGTAGTCTGCACAGATTACATACCTCAGGCATAGGTATCTGTAAGTAGGGGCACACAGTACTGTAAGGTACACAGGAAATGCTCATCTGTGTCAGCATACATTTGTGTGTTGTATGAATGTCTGATGTGTGTGTAATGATGCCTGTACCATGTCCACAATCACATGTGAGTTGCAGGGTTTGCGTGTGTACCTAGAAACATGTATACTCTGTTACAGCAGTATGCCAGCTATATTAACAACTGTGCACATATGTTAGGTAGGGGTATGGCATCAAAAACTAGGGTGGGTTACTGGTTATACTGTAACTGTACTTCACATTCATTGCAATGGATGACATATTTCTTCAAGCATTAGCTTGATATGTACCCCCGTGGCAAGGCTGTGCATTGGATCCCAAACACTGTGCCGAGTACTGGTGTATACTGGTTTGTTATATGGAGTGTGGCAGGCACTGTTAGCCAGTTGTGGGCTGAGCACTGATATGTGGTATTGAATGTGTGTATCCTCTGACAGACGAACAGATGCTATATATGGCAGTTAACTGATATCTGTACTGCATAATATTAAGTGTGCCACATGACTTGCTCACAAATAACGTTTACTTGTCTTCCAGGCTTATGGCTCATCAAAGGAATCCCTCATACGCAGCCGCAGAGGAACAGGAAATCCACCACAGCCTTATTCAGCACTATACCCTGCTGTTTTCCAGGGCCAGCCAGCACCAGCAGGAGCATACTGCACTGTGGCAAGTTCTTGTTGGTCGGGTAAATGACATAGGCATGCATAACCAGACATATGAGCAGGTACGCCATCACTGCAGTGATTTAATTAGACATGTCCGGTGGCGTGCGTCTGAAATCCATAGACAACAGCTTGCCACAGGTGGTGGGTTGGCCATACATCCCCCCTTCACCAGAGTGGAGGAACTACTCCTAAGTGTGGTGGCTCCTGGCCTACAGCAGCAACAACACCACACATGTGTCATCATGGAAGCCGGAGCCACCCAGCTTGGTGACATGGAGCATGCAGGTAACATGCCCTAGCTGTAGACTACTGTTACCTGTATTGTTAGATTATGCATATGTGAGATGTGTACTGTATTTAGCAGTTGTGCTGCGTATTGTGTGCAATACTGATATTGTGAATAGTATCTGTGCACCTATGCCTGTTGTTCTACTGTAGTTTAGCACACTCACAGTAGCAATCCCACAGTTGTGGCCACTGACAAACTGTGTCATATTCTTGTAGGTCCCGCTGGTGTGACAGTAGGGCAGATG
This sequence comes from Protopterus annectens, assembly GCF_019279795.1. Taxonomy (NCBI): domain Eukaryota; kingdom Metazoa; phylum Chordata; order Ceratodontiformes; family Protopteridae; genus Protopterus; species Protopterus annectens. The sequence continues at coordinate 1,877,488,433 of NC_056728.1, read as the reverse complement.
ACACATGCTGGTGAGTGTGTTAACACTTTAAAATTGGTATTGAAATGTGCATGTCATAGGTGAGGTGTAGGCCATGTACACATAGCACACCTACGCATAATGCATGCTGTGCATGTTTGCTGTGAGACGTTAAACATTTCAGTAAAGTCAGTAGCTGCCTCAATCACATGCAATGCACAGAGCATCAGACATAAATGTAGCAACACTGTACTGCACATTGGATAGGCATAGCTGACACACATGTACACAACATAACACGTTTGTCATATGCAGTACACCTCAACATGCTACACATGTTGTAACCTAACACCAGCTGCCAGGTCACACTTCAGTATCCCACATGTCATCCACACACCACACATATTATACCTGATGGGTAGGGGCCTAGCATGGGGCTGTGCAACACTCTTCAACACATAACACAGTCATGTTAGGCAATGCTCCCTACTGGGCACCTCACACACCCTTGTGCAATGTGGCTGTGTAATTGTGAACTTAGCCACTGCACTGTGTTTCAGGTACAGCATGCTAGACGGTGGTCTAGCACACTTTAGTGGACTTGATTGACCACATGATGCATGATGATGATGGCTTATGGTACAAAACCCCATACAGTTACAATGGCCATGTCCAGGATTGGTATTCTATCACGTACACATGCTCCACTCATCCCGTGTGTGTATATAGCATGCATGTGGTATACCTGTGTCCACAATTACCTGCTACAGACACAGACACTGCAATCAGACATGGAAATCCATGTGACACACAGATAACACATGCAGCCATGGTATGTATACCTGTGAGTGATGGTGCATAGGACATTGCAGAGCTTATAATACTTGCACAGAAATGTCGTGTCCTTGTACACATTGTGTTCCAGGGTGTAGGCAATCACTGAACATGTACACACATGCACCACAGCCATGTACACTGTCATTAACTATGGCTGTCTACACTCACACTGCATGGGCTTAATCAACACTCATTCTGCATGCTGACATGTGTGACGTGACTTCAACCACTATTGAGTATGTTTTGGATTGCTGTTGTGTGTGTGAATCTGCTGTAGTGAGGAGTGTGCATGTGTTCCTGTGTTCCTATGTTCCTGTGTTCCTGTGTGCATGTGTTCATGTGTGCATGTGTGCATATGCAGATCGTAAAGTGTGTTTCCTGTCTTCCTCTCACAGGTGCTGAGTTAGGGGTTGGCGAAAGCAGCAGGCAACCTGAAGCCACTGCCACGGATAGTGGTGATGATGACACATGTATTTTGGCACAGGGAGATTTGACAGGGTCTGTCGTTGGTCCGCCAATCGACAGTATACAGCGTTCAACCCCATCAGTGCGCACACTCATACTGCCATTACATCCCTCACCACCAATGGCCATAGGCGAGGGACAGCATACAGTTGGCTTTGACCAGGAGAGTGTGGTAACCATGGCACTTGCATCCCCTTACAGCAGCCATAGCCATAGATCCAGAATGGTACCACATAGGCGGAGGTCCAGGGGTTCTCGGGGGAGCACCACTGGTCATATTGCCACTGGCAGGCATGCCCTCACAGGTCTTATGATGACCACTATGTTCCGGGCTGTAATGCAGGCTCAGGCATGTATGGAATGGTACACCAGGCAGGGACTTAGGGCGCAGTGGGCACATTGCACTGCTATCAATGACAGCATCCGTGACTTTGCCGGTGCCATCCGGACTTACACTGAGGTCATTGATAGATGTTAGGGGGAGACAATAGATGCCCTCCACAACATGTCTTCCTTGAGCCAAGACCATGTGGGACAGTTGCGACGTTGACGCGGACGTATGCCAGCAACAGCAACAGCTGGCAGTGGTTGCGGATGGTCCACAGTTCACAGCCGCTCCCGTAGTGGCAGTACCAGCCCCAGCAATGCTGGTGCCGACCTGTCCATTGACCGTCCCAGTAGACCATGTGCACGTGGCTCTGGCCAGTCCCAGCAGGGACATGGGTCCAGTCGTTATGCCTCTGCCTCTGATGACAGTACCCAGTCAGGGCTGGTACCAGATACTGTCCATAGCACCCTGCCAGGCACAGGTACTGTGTCCATTACCGGAGACAGTGATCTGTACAGCCTAGCAGGTACAGTCTGTGGCTGTCCCACAAACCACTGTATATGGCCGCCACATGGTGGAGCTGTGTGCATGCAGATACACACACATTAAGCAAACAACTAGGGCTCACACATACACACACATTACATCAACATTGGCCCATGCTGTACAGTTGTCCCTCACACACACACACACACACACACACACACACACACACACACACACACACACACACACACACATAGACATGTTGATTGGATGGGTCAATGTCAGGCTCTGGCAAACAACAAAACACCCTGTGCATATGATGATACCTGTGCCGCCTCCTGTCATCTGCATTATTGATGGAGGGACAGGCTAACATAGTGCTGATGTGCAGGGTGACACTATAGCAGTTTAGCAATAATAGCAAGTTGTCAACAAGGAAGTGTAACTACATCCTTGTAGGTATATCTGAGCAGACATTATGCATCAAAGCTCTGATTGTCAATGTAGCATTGTTTACACCACTGTTAGGAATGAGTATGTATTATCCAACCATGTGCCACTTGGCTGATGTGTGATGTGTTGCCAGCATGTGTTAGTAAGTGGACAGTATGTGTGTGATGTGTGCAGTACAGATTAGCAAGTGTACATCTGTGAACATGGTGGGTGCGCACTGTCTGGATGTACATGCATAGTGGACACATGGGACATGTGACATACCCTGTTGTACACATTGTTAACATCTCATAGCATCTTTCAATGGCCAGTATGCATTCTACTACAGTTATGTACTAACATGGGTAGACGTGTGTATGACATGGGTTGACACTATGCTGTGGGTGATACCGTTAATAGCTGTCATTCATTTGTGGTCTGGTAGTATACACAACCTCAACAGCATGACTATAAGCAATCATTGGATGATGTCCTGACAAATGACACACAGTAGTAGGGGACCCAGTATCAATTGGATCCTTCTAGTGCTACACTATAACACTAACCAGTGGTAATGACCACCACCCATTACTGTGACCACACCTGTGTGTTATATAGCCCCCTTAGGTACATGCAGACACACTAGGGATGTGTCCATCCAAATCTGGGTATGCATGGATTGGCCTACAATGCATTCCCTGGATGGGACGCATATCCTACACAAGGGTATCATACAGACAGATACCTGTTGTCTGATACATGCTGTATAGCAGTAAGCCGACTATGGCATAGTAATCCTCATGTACTATACATACTATCCTGCCAGTACCACACAGGTGGTAGCCCTCAACATGTATGTTGGGTACCATTGTGTAAATACAGACCCATATTATGTCATGTATCCCTTGGTATCCACATATCCATAGGTATTGTGGAGTCCCAAGGTGTATCACATAAGACATTAGAGGCCTGAATGCATATCCACAAGGTAGTCGTACACCTATAAAGACTGTCCATTCTTGGCAGACATTGTTGTGTATGACCATGTCTGACATATACCCCAGGCATATACCCTCACTCACACTACTCTTAAGTAACTGTCATGGGTTGGTGTGCCTCAGATGACCTTGGCCACAGAACACGACAGTGGATGGCCATGTCACATACATACATATGTGACCTACGATCTGAGAAGCAGCGGCATATCCTATCAATGGAAACAAATGTATTCATGTAGTATGCAGGCTTCACACCTATGTACTGATTGAGGGGACATGTACACATATGTATTTGCCACGCAGATACCTGATGTGTGCAATACACTTACTATTGTCATCATACTATGTCATACCATGGTAAAAGCAAAACCTACACCGTATTAATCAACACACACAGTCAGCATTTGCAAGATTCAAACCTCTGCCTGATTATGTTATGATACTAGAGAGAGACGCATTCACATGGCGTGCTATTTGTTTGACTGGTTGGTTTCCCTACTCCTGCTGTATTTGTTGGATGGTGACATCATCAGACTTTCCAATGAAGAATGTACCTCTTTTAGTGTGTTTTCACAGTCTCCAAAAAGGACACTCCTTTCAAAGACAATTGCACACATATACACACCTCCCCCCACAGTTTGCAGAATTCAAACCCCTACCTAACTATGTTATGATACTAGTGAGACACGCATGTAACGCGCCGTGCTATTTGCTTTACTGGTTGGTTCCTCTTCTCCTGCTGTATTTGTAGGAAGGTGACATCATCAGACTTTCCAAAGAGGAGTACCTCTTTTAGTGTGTTTTCACAGTCTCCAAAAAGGACACTCCTTTCCAATACAATTGCCCACACACACACACACACACGTTTGCAGGATTCAAACCCCTACTTAACTATGTTATGATACTAGTGAGAGACACATTAACACGGTGTGCTATTTGCTTTACTGGCTGTTTTTTCTTCTCCTGCTGTATTTGTAGGATGGTGACATCATCAGACTTTCGAAAGAGGAATGTACCTCTTTTAGTGTGTTTTCACAGTCTCCAAAAAGGACACTCCTTTCAAAGACAATTGTGCACTTACACACACACACACACACACACACACACTGTTTGCAGTATTCAAACCCCTACCTATGTTATGATACTAGTGAAAGATACATTAACATGGCACGCTATTTGCTTTAGTGACTGGTTTCCCTTCTCCTGCTGTATTTGTGGGATGGTGACATCATCAGACTTTCCAAAGAGGAATGTACCGCTTTTAGTGTGTTTTCACAGTCTCCAAAAAGGACACTCCTTTCAAAGGCAATTGCACACATACACCCCCTCCACATGCACCCACACAGTTTGCAGAATTCAAGCCCCTACCTATGTTATGATACTAGTGAGAGACGCATTAACATGGTGCGCTATTTGCTTTACTGACTGGCTTTTCTTCTCCTGCTGTATTTGTATGATGGTGACATCATCAGACTTTCCAAAGAGGAATGTACCTCTTTTAGTGAGTTTTCACAGTCTCCAAAAAGGGAACACCTCTCAAAGGAAACTGCATACATACACACAGTTTGCAGGATTCAAACACCTATTTAACTATGTTATTATACTGGAGAGAAACACATTAACATGGCGCGCTATTTGCTTTATTGGTTGGTTTCCCTTCTCCTGCTGTATTTATAAGATGGTGACATTATCAGACTGGACATTGTGATGTATGTACACTTTGTTTTATGCCATTCCAGGCATGGTCCATGTGGGTCAGCAGGTGTCAACAGCTTGAACAAGACCTCAGAATCCTTACCTTGTGTGATCTATCTGTGGACACATTGACATTCCGTCATATGTCAACACATATTTATGCACAGCTTGTTGGTTTTGTGGATACTACATGTGTCTGGGATGTTGATAAAGGGCTATTCAAAGTCTATGTGACACATGTGTAGATGTGTTCATTGATGTATGTCCTGGGTGGCTGCCTTACAAACAGTCTAGCATGTTTGCAAACCATGATCCGCACATGAACATACCACAGTGGGTAGGGTTGTGTGTATTTCAGCTTCCAATAGCTCTGTTTATGACTGCAACCATGATGGACTCAATGACCTTGCAGATCAGACCTCATAGGCGTATTGGATTTGACTTCCCATGGTGTGTTGTGCACCAACACTTGTAGGGAGTGCCATATGTAGCTGTGACACATTCAACGGTTTCACATCCAGTGTAGGGGGTGAGACTCAGCTGACTGTTCAGGTGCATAATCTGTTTGTTCTGTAGTTTGTACATGACACATATTGGGAATCAATGTATTCCACCTGCTGCCCTGCTTTTGGCAGTGGGGGTAGCTGCTCATCCATTCTATATGTGATATCTCCTGGTATGTTGATGTGGACTATTGTCAGTGGGTGATGGGTATGTACATATGGGCCTGTCTGTCATGATATCAGCATTGTCACTCAGGTACAATTGGCCCTGACCCAGGACATATATGGGTGTACATTGATATTTATGACATAGCTGAAGGAGGTGTCATGATTCAGTCTGGACTCCTTCTCAGCTACTCTTTACAAAACACCAATGAACATGAGCACTAATCCCTGTTATACTCTTTTACATGGTTAACACCCTACTGATCCTTTGTGATCAGGCTACAGAGTATGTCATGATAATATCCTGGCATGTCCAGGGGTCGGTTTTGTGCGTACTCTTCAGTCCAGCTGGTGGATATTGTGAAACTGCCACAATGTCACATTTGCCTCATGTACACAGACAACCCTCACCTCATCCCGACAAACTCAGATATATGTGTGAGATGCACCTATATAGACATACAGGGAGCTGAGCTCTCTCGACCCATGACTGGCACAGTCTGTCAGGTGGTGAAGGTAACCACACACACCAAATATCAGTCTCACATATCCTCTAGCAACAGCACTCAAACCACATTAGCACACACAGGCATACTCGGATGCTGTAAATATAGTCTACCTAAGCAGCAGAGACCTCCAAAGCAGATACACACACACCTGCTACCCCACTACAATACCCACATATCACAATGTTCACAATGTCAGTGTGCCACACAATCACTGCCCTTTGGGCTAAACAACACATCTAATACACTTGTAATAGGTGACACTTATTGTCAGACACACTGATGTACCACTCACCAGCCCTAACAAGGGAATAGTCACTTTGGGCTGTCTGTTGGGTGCCAGGGTCTGCCGCATAACACAGGCAGTCAGGTCACTCCAAAGCAAGTACAAGACTGACACCATCATTGTCCATGCTGGTGTGTATAACCTCAGACGTTACTCCCTGGACCACATGACATGATACATGGAGGTACACTCTGATCATGTAGCCAGGCCAGTATAAACCTGACCTTGTCTAGCATCTTACACCCACCAATTATGATGTAATAGTATATGGACACACATATCACATTTAACAGTTGCCTAACAAATTTGTTTCATTCCTAGGGGATACAGTGTCTATCAGCATATGGTGACATGCTCAACATGCCACGTAGCTTCACTATGGACAGCTTGCACCTGTCACCCTTGGACTTTGGAATGCTGGCTAAGGCTCTTGCTACCACCATAGTGCCTTTTCTAAGCAGGGCTCAGAAGACAAACCCACCTCCATAGACATTACAGGTTAAATGAAACTAAGGGTAATGCTGCTCCACAACAGTTGTGTTAACCTCATATTGTGGCCACTCAGGACTCTCCTCAGTATGGAGGATAGCAATATCTGTGCACTAACAGACACCTGGTTCAGGCTCGCTTGTGCACACCAGCACTACCAGGTTATGCTTCATACCATGCTGTCTGACAACAAGACTTGGAACAGACAACACAACTACGGGGAGTATCCCTATACATCACAGATACACACACCTCAAGGTTAGTAGCACTGCACAAAGCATCACAGACCATACATATACAACTACCATTGTGCAATACTGCCTTTCAGTTTGTTACCTGCTACAGAACACACTCCCAAACTCAGGAACTACATTCGGCTTTCGTGAGAACTATGGAGAATATGAAGGTCTCCACAAACACCATTATATTGTGTGACTTCATATACACAAATATTGACTGGGGATACTACTCAAGCCCCGACACCCTCACCCAACAGTCACTACAATTTGTGGACTCATATGCTATGTCAGTCATACCAGTCAGCACAGCCACAGGGGGGAATACATATTAGACCTGATCATCACCAACATGGGGACTCTATGTTCCACACCAGCGATATACCCCTCATTGGTAAGGTCAGAACATACATGTATCTCACAGGACATACATATACCCTCCACACACCCATCCTGGTTAATCTTGGTGAACTTCTCATGAGCCAATATCTCACTTCACCGAAGCAAGGTGGTATCCTTCAGAGATCCTGAGACAGTGGCATATACGGCTCACAATGCTGCATCCTTTACATACACATTCTATGGACACCTAGTGGACTGCATGGATTGTGCTATCTCAAATAACAACAGGACCCACTACTACAATGGCAGGGGACCTGACTGGTAGACCCTAGCCATTAATAGGCTGTACACCATCAGGAGGAAGCTACTACATGATAGAGCACAATCCCAGACTGGGAAGGCATCTGTGATCTTTACTAGCAGACAGCTACAATCACTCATGGACTTTTCTAAGGGCGGCTTCTACCAGACAATTGCAACAGACACGTAGGACTATCACACACCTTTCTTCAGTTATGTCAGGAATCTGGGTGGACACTCACTGATATGCTATGAGCTACTGCATACTGACTAAACCTACTCTGAACCCACTGGCATTGCCTACATCCTGGCAAACAGGTTCAGTGCAGATGTCTCCCACCCATCCCTCCCTAAGGAGCAACTATCCATCCCAACAGAGAATAACCCCCCTGATATCACACAGTAACAGGTGAGTGCTGCCCTCCCCACAGTGTACAACACAGTATCAATGTGACCAGATGGTGTCCCAGCCTGCATCATACACGAGCATCATGACAGATGCAACCCTCACATTACATCACTGTTCAATTTTGGAGTTACCACAGGATATGTACCCAAGGAATGGCGTACTGCGACAGTGGTCCCGCTCCACAGAGTTGGTGCCACAACGGACCACAGACAATATTGCCCTATAAGCCTATGTAGCCTGTTCTGCAAAGCTATGGAGCATATTGTCATAGGACTCATACACATAGACATCGGGAACCTACAGACACTGTGTCCTACACATTTCTGCATTGTTGTGGGCAGATCTTGCCTCTTGAACCTGTTTGTATTCTTTAAATGGCTAACAGGTCAATCGACATAGGGACGGCTGTCCACACAGCCTACCTAAACCTTGCAAAACCCTTCAACACAATAACCCACTGGGCCATTATGCATAGGCTCATCAGCGTCAATATGGACACATATCTCACACAATGAACTGATACCTAGATCAGGGATAGCACCCACGTGGTCAGAATTGCAGGTGCCATGTCTGACTATACACCAGTTACACATGGCATCCCACATGGCTTGTTCCTGGGACCTCTCTTGTTCAGTATACATTTGTCTTACGTACAGGCTTCCACAGGAGGAATATGGCTGAACATGTTTGTTCTTGACTGCAAACTGGGTGCCATGCCCAACTCCCCAGCTGCCACATGCATACTCAATCAGGGTCTCACAGAGATGAATGACTGGTGCCTGAGTCATGGCCTACAACTAAATGCCATTAGTTGCATAGTCATCCCCTTTGGGAATAACAACATGCCCACACATTACCACATAGGTAGTACTCCATTACATAGGAGTTGTTAGGGGTTTGGGGACATGACTTGTTCGTACTGTTGCCTTTAACATTCACGCTGCCAAAGTAGTTGGACACACCTTCTATGTGGGCCACCTTATCCCATATGGTTTCACATCTAGATCGAGTGAGGTCATTGTGCCCCTATACTCATCACATCCATGTTTTGTTACAATGCCACATTTGGGATGTACCTTACCTGACACCTGCAGCAACTGTACTGGCCATGGATGGTCCTCACCAAGCAGATCTAGGGACTCACACAAATGCCCTGCATAGTTCAGATGCAGTAACTCCAGCTCTACTCAGTTGCTTACCACCTACTCAGATATAATGTGTGCCTGTTGTTTACAGATATACCCAACCCAGAATTACATGCTCCACCTCAGGATATCCAACTCCCTTGGAGCTACACACTCCAGGGACATATACCTCAGCACACATGTTAATAGGACATTGTGGAGGGACAGGTTCGTATCCCAGAGGCTCCACTCACTACAGAATGTAATCCCAGTTTCACATAGCCAGAGCCACCCACTGATTACCTACTGGAGACATCTTGGCGACTCTATGGGTGATCGTATATTTACCCCTGGGATATCTTCTGTGTCCCTGCTAGACAGAGGCACACTAGCCTAAATGTACATGGGCTATCTTGTGTGACCTACTATTCACACACACAGTGTAGTAATCTGACAGGGTTGCAAATACCAAACACACTCTGGCTTGGCTTGTACATGCCCTAGGGCAGATAGCCTAGTATCGACCTCTGAACCTATGCTAATGTTCAAGATGCACAATGTTTATTGCTGATACTGTTTGCAGGTCTTTATCATCTTTGCTTTACCAGTTTCCATGAACAACTTCGGTATCTGCAGAACATATTTGATTATGACAGGGTTCCACTATATTATAGATGTGTCTGTTGTCATATAAATGTGTGCACAGGGCGGATTGCTGTATAGTGACAAGTTCCTGGGTTAACACATGCAACTGCCAGATATGCATGGCCCACTGCTGTACTCAGACATGGCCTAAGTGTGTGAGCATGCCCAGTTCTGCCATTCCATGTTTTGTTGCCTGACATTTGTCTCATTTATTCAAGTGTGTGAGCATGCCCAGTGTAACCCTTCAGTATGTTGCTATCTGAGGTCCACTACATTTGTTGATGTGTGCGAACATGACCAATATTAACATTTATACTGTGTGTGTTGGAAGTCAGGTTCTGTTCTCACTGCAGGACTCACCTTTGTGTCATAACTCAACAAGGATTATGCTGTGCCTGCAGGGTTTCCATGGAGTACTTTGCATAGACTTATCAACATTCTGTCATACAGGTGGACCACTGCAATACTGTCATGGTTTAGTGGTCCAGTACTTTAGCTATAGTGCACAGTATCCTGGGTTCGAGGCCCATCACTGCTTTACATTTTCATACTGAGCAGACCAGACTGCTTAAGGGCCTGTTAAGCAAATATGAGCATGCTGGCTTTTGTTCAGCTATGCCCTACATAGACCAGGCTTGTCCGACATTGCTCAATATTCACCTAAATTCTGGACGTTGCTCGATATTACTGAACATTGACCACAGCTGTGCTAGTTGGTGTGTGCGATTTTGTTTGCATATACTACATGGTGGTAATTGCTGTTTAGCACTGCTTTATATTGCTTAACACATGGCATTCATGCCTTAGATGGTGCTGCAGGGCTGCCTATGTCGGATGCACATACTACACTCCCTGCACATGTTTGGAAGCAGGTAGTGTCAACTTAGGCATCCCTTTTACTTTATGTGCGAGTCGGAGAGTGGTATCATTTCCAGAGTTCCTACTGAGCCAGTGTATGTGCTATGCATTGCCTCTTTGCCAAGGCCAAAGCATACTGGGCACACCTTCTTCTGCCTACTGGGGCAGCCTCAGGTTGTTCCTCCTCCGAGTCACGCTCTGCCTGTGATGGCCTTGGCAATGGTGGGGGGCTGTTTGGCCCAGGCCTATGCTGGTCCTGCTGCAGCTGTTTTCTCAGGATCATATTATGTAGCATAGCACCTACCATGACAATTTGGGTACATGTAGTTGGTGAGTACTGCAAGGCTCCACCAGATGTGTCCAGGCACTGGAACCGTGACTTGAGCAGCCCAAACACATGCTCTATTACATTACATGTTTGTGCGTGTGCCTCATTATGGCGTTCCTGTTCAGGTGTGTGTGCATTTCTGATGAGTGTCATCAGCCACGGCTCCAGTGCATAGCCAGCATCCCCCACGAGGTAACCATGTGGGATATCCCCATTGGCAAATGTCTGGTACAGCTGTGTCAGATGCCAGATATGGGAATCATGGTAGCTTCCAGGGCAGCCTGCACACACATTCAGTATTATGCCCCAGGCATCACACATGACCTGGCAGTTGATGGAGGGGAAGCCCTTGTGGTTGAAGTAGACCCTACCCCGCTTGCCGGCTGCTGCTTTGATGCGTATGTGCGTGCAGTCTATTGCACCCACTACCTCAGGGTATTCCACTATTTGCTGGAAGAGACACATATTGCTGGCCAATACCTCATGGGAATTGGGGAAATATACATGATCACCGACATGTGCTGACATGGCATCCAGAAACTGGTGTAGTACCCTGGATGCTGATGTCTGTGATATCCCCATCATATCACCAGTTGGTCTCTGGAAGGTACCTGTTGCTAGTATTCTTAAGCCAACACATACCTTGGTTTCCACTGGGATGGGTTCCCCTCTGTTGGTTCTGTATGTGAGGCGTGGCCTGCACAGCTCAACAATTTGCTGCAGGATGTCTCTGTCCACTCTATAGTGCTCCACTATCTCCAGCTTATGTAGCCTCTGGTAGGTTACCCTGGGCCTGTACACTCTTCTCCGTCTCCTCACTGTGGGTTGTCCTGCAGCATTTCCATTGTCACCACCCTCAGCATGTTGCATATGTCGCCTTATAACAGCAATGGCAGCCCCTAAAATTTCTTTGTCTCAGTAAAGCTTTTTCAGTTTTCACTTCTATTAGCTTACTGCAGTGTATCTTGTGAGAAACATAATGGACTGTTGTTTGCAGAGTTTTAAGTGCTAGGCTGGGCTGGCCTAGTGTACTGCCTGTGTAATTGCCTGATTCTGATTGTTTTCACCTGCTAGCTCTGCTAGTACTCCCTGGTAGCCTCCTACTATTTATTGCGCTTCCTTTTTCCTTTCTGTTTCCTCAGGGTAGAGCGTCGCGCACACAAGGGCAAACACGCACAGCAGCTAACACGCACGCACACATGCTTACATGGACTACAACTTGCTTTGTCAGGTTAAAATGCACGCACACCAGCGCAAACGCGCTTACAACTCTTTTAAACAGCCTTTTACATGCTTACTCCGGCTTAAATGCGCACTCATGCTTACACGCACGCACACTGTCTTACTCGGGTTTACACGTGCGCACACGCATGCATACCTGCTCAGCAAGTAACTTTGGTGTTATCCATGGCATACACCTTCCATTTCTTGCCTTTCCCTAGCCTACCTGTTGACACACTTCTTTCCATGATGTATAAATGACAGCTGACACATGCCACTCTGCTCCAATGAGCTTCACTTCTTTCATGCATACCCCCCCTTGTGATGTCACCTATAGTCTACTCTGTTACTCCCCATATCCTACTCCTACACTCCACTGACTGTCCTCATTTGCTATGTAAACTTGCGATTCACTATCCTAACACTCATTTACATAGGATTGCCTACTAATGCTTGGTTACATGTCTTAGACTGAGCTTCCCCCCTTAGCAACCGCTACTCGGTGGCCATGTAGTCTTCAGCCTGCCATTCCCTTGCATTGTACATTAACAATTTCTATAAACTCCACATTTGTGGGTTTTAATTTTTAGTATTCTGGGTTTTAGAGTGCAGCCCATTTGTGCTGCACTGCGCTATGCTTAAACGTCAGAAATCGGCAAAAAAAAAATATTTTTATTTTTATATTGCATCAGAAAACATTTCCAATGGCCATATATTTGGCCATTGGCATGCTTCCTGCCCTGGATGCAACCTTTATTTGGAGCTGTCATGGCTCCATTTTGCTATTTGCAGAACGGTACTCAGTTGTCAACTGAGTACATTTCTGCAAATAGCACTGCTCTTACTCGGACAGGTACGGGTTTCCTGAATCGCAAATCTACCTCATTTGCATGCCTTTCGCCTGCAATTGAGGTAATTTTCATATCCCTGCCCTGTCTGTGTAAGAGCCATTTTAGGAGCTCTCTTACACACCCCTACAGGCTGTTCCTGGATCGCTCGTCAGACATGATGGCTGCATGGAGTCTTACTCTACTCTTAGACTCCGTGCAAGCCATCGTGAATCCGGCCCTAAGTGTTTACAAAGTGCAGACTAGGACCAAACGGCACTACACTTATAGTGATCATTTCTCCAGGCTTTTCAGTTTTAGGACACGCACTAAAAATAATCTACTTCATCCTGGACAAACGTCTACCCCCATCCCAGCTGCTACTATTGATAAATGCCCCGAGGATATTTCAGATAGTTTTAACTGATTCTTTACTGAGATAATTCAAGCCCTAGCAAGCCATCTACCTCCTAGCTCCCCTGGTCCTGAAAGTACCACCCCTAGAAATCTTCCCTCATTCAGCTTCCAACCAGTGGCCACATCACTTATCCATACCTTGATCAATAAATTAAAACCCACCACACTCTCTGCTCATCAACTCCCCGCTGAGTACCTTCAAACATCAGCTGATGCTATTGCCTACCCAGTATCAATACTAATTAATCGAACCATAACAGAAGCTAAAATTCCCATCATCTGGAAAATATCTTATGCAATCCCACTTCATAAAGGAGGCACCTCTACTGAATTCTCCAATTATAGACCAATAGCCATACTCTCTCCACTTGCAAAGGTTATGGAAAAATGTATTCACAGACAACTCATGCACCACCTAATCTAGAATCAGCTCATGACAGATACCCAACATGGCTTTCGTCCACACCACAGCACTACTTCAGCCCTTCAAGCTTTCACCAACACCATAAACCATAATCACAACAACAATCACATATCCTCTGTCCTCTTCTTGGAACTTTCCAAGGCATTCGACATGGTTGACCACCAACTTCTAATACACACCCTGCAAACATTCTATCTAGATACTAAGGCCCTTCAATGGTTTACATCCTACCTGAATGGGAGACAGCAGGATGTTCTTTGGCAAAACAAACTCTCTAACCTACTACCCAACATCATTGGAGTACCACACGGCTCTATACTAGGGCGCCTGCTTTTTTCCATCTTCATTAACGACCTGTATACTGTCATTCCAAAAGTCAGCTGTATCCAATACACTGATAACTCCACCCTGATCTGCAATGCAACATCTCCAACAGACTTATGGTCTGCTATCCAGTCCAACTTTAACACTATAGAAAACTGGCTTTCTGAACGTTGTTTGATACTAAATCCCAAAAAAACTAAAATGCTGTTATTCTCACCAACACAAAGGTCTCCTGCTTTTACCTTTACCATAATTGCAAATGATAGCACATTAATCTCCCCTGACCCCTCTACAAAACTGCTAGGTGTCATTATAGATAACAACCTAAAATCCAACCTACATGTAAACCAATTGATCAAAACCATCAATAAAAAACTAGGGTCACTTTACAGAATAAAAGCCTTCCTAACACCTCCAGCTAAAATTGCCATAGCTCACTCTCACCTTCTCTCAACACTTCTGTATGCACCCCCTATACTTTCTAATATAAACAAGACTGTACTTAACAAACTCTCAACCTGCTACAACCACATCACCAGGTTTGCCACTGGGCTACCATTTAGGACACATCATTAAATTAATCTTAACCAGCTTGAGTGGCTTGAACTACCCAGTCTAATTCAGTATAACCAACTGATCATGGCTTATACAATCCTTTTTAATCCAGATAATAATGCTGCACTTAAAAACCTTATCACCCCCTATCACAATCCGTGACTGCTTATATTCTCTAACAGACTACTAATTCAGACAAGCAAAATTAACAATGCTCTCTTTGCAAAATGTGTAGGCAGATCCTGGAACTCACTTCCAGCTGACATTACTTTACTCTCCTCCTTAGGTTACTTTAAAACTAGACTCAAACAACATCTGGCACTAAACTGGCTATGTCATTGTATCAAGCCTGGCTAACTCTCTTCTAGATTATGTAAACTCTACTAATTAGCTACTGTTTAATTTACCTCTGGCTTTCACTAGGGTTTAACTCTAACCTGGGAATGTTTATTATTGTTTGCTTATGTGCTGTTTGTCAAAATTATAATTGTAACATGTGTTTAATCTTTCTGTTTACCTGGAGCTTTTCTCCATGGGCCTCTGCTGGAAATGGACATGCATCCAGTAAGACTATCCCGGTCAATGAATGTAAAATAAAAATAAATAAATAAACAGAATAGTACACAATATATGCAGTCTCTTAAACTAAAAGTGAGTTGGAAGGAAATTCCTTGGCTTTTACTTCCTGCACATTCCCACTCTTGCTCACATCAGCAACTGCATTATGCATGCATACAAGCTGCTATCATGTAACAAGCATCTGTCATTAACATCACTGTTCCTCAGTAAATCAGTGTAGTCAATAATGCAGCGAATATTGGGAATTTTTTATATATGACCTATAACTAAGAAAAACTTAAGCAGACACTCAAAATAAATAAATAGCAACTGATAACCTCCAAAAACTCAGCGAGCAAGGTTCCAGTAAAAGATGTCCCTCCTAAGCTGGTAGTCCACAAACCACAGCACAAATGTAAAAGAGTTTCACTTTATTAACAGACAATCAGATTGAGCTCTTTCATCTCCCTCCAGGTGCCGTGGTTTGTGGGGTCTATATTAGAACATCAAAGTTTCACAACTACAAATGTTCTAATATCAACCCCTATTCAGTGAACGCTGAAAATAGCAAAGCTGCGGAACACCGAATTTCTTCCTAGGGAAGGAATTCAGTTGGCCGTTCCTGTGGCTTTGTTATGTTCAGCACTGTGGTGGAAAGTTACGGGTCAGTATCAGGTAAGTGTGCGATTGTGTGGACATAAGGGTTAGAGCACAGGGTAGGTGAGTTAGGGTTAGGGCGCGGGTCAGGTAAGTGTGCGATTGTATGGATGTGAGTGTTAGGGCAGGGTAGGTGAGTTAGGGTTAGGGCGTGGGTGAGGTGAGTGTGTGATAGTGATGGACCTTAGGGTTAGGGTTTGGGTTATGGTAAGTGGATAGCTAGTGGTGTGTGTACAGTTTAGTGTAGGGTTAGATGTAGGATTTTAGGTGTGTGTGTGGATTGCTGTTTGTTTGATGTGTTTGTGTTGTATGTGTGTCGGAATAGCAAATTTTTTCTCTGGAAAAAATTCACTGTTCTGCATGTTCTGTGTTGTCAGCGTTCACTGAATAGGGGTAGATATTAGAACATTCGACGTTTAAAAAAGTCGATGTTCTAATACAGACCTGGTTTGTGGACTACCAACTTAGGAGGGACAGCCTTTATTGGAACCTTACTCGCTGAGTTTTTGGAAGTTATCAATTTTTTATATGTGCCCAGTTTACAAGCTGATTTAAAAAATAGCCCTGAAAGTTTATCTTATTTTTTTTTTTTTTTTATAATTGAAAACTCAAGTGCATGTGCACAGCTCAAGTTCCATGGGCAGGATAGTATAGCTGCTGTAAGCTGCTACTTTTAACTTTTAAATAAAATTCATTTATTTTATTTTAAATACAGAAAACACACACACACACACACAGACGCACAGAATCCACTGATGAAAATGGGGAGCAGCCGGTGTTATAAGTTTAAGTTGCTGCTCTACTTAAAATACCTCAAGAAAAGAAAAAAAAGCATTTGTATCTAATACTACTTTTTCTTGTGATACTGAGGGTGTAGAGTATTGCATGAGGTGTCCCTGCAACCTATTCTATATTGGGGAGACCAAAAGGAAATTTAGAATTAGGTTTCAGGGACATATTAGAAATTAAAAGGTATAGATTGGAAAGTCCTATAGCTTTACATTTTATGCAGAAACATTATGGTAATAGTGGTTTGTTACAAGCAACAATTTTGGAAAAAGTTATGGTAAGAAAGGGAGATGAAAGATTGATTAAAAATACACTAGCATACAAAGAAACTGTGTTTATTTTAAAATTTATATTTTTACTCCAAGGGGTTTGAATAAGGAAATTAATTGGAAATGCTTGCTTTAAACTGTTGCAATTAATTGATGTTGTTGTTGTGTCTTTCGGCCTTTCCCAGTTAGGGGTCGCCACAGCGGAACTCCGGTCCGCTAATGATTGGCAGTAGATTTTTACGTGCCGAGTAGTTGTTTTGTTATTTGATTGTTTTATTAATTGATTGTTAGTCAAGGGGTATATATACAGGGGAAGGTTTTATTAAAAAAAATGCACTCTTTGAAGGCTGTGGTAGTCGAGGCGCTAAGTGCAATACATATTTTGCATCTGGTTCCTGCTGTCATTTTTTTTTCTAACCTTGGTTTGCAGTGCTGGTTGCTGTTGGTCTATGGCTTCAGATCCAATGCTTAATGTTCCCCATGTTTTTCGTGAGGAGTTTACTTCATTAACAGCTAATTCAGGTGTTAATGGTACTACATCGCAAAAAATCTATGGACAACTTTGTGGTGCATGGTTCTGCTCCAAGTGGTAACTCAGGTATCCAGCCTAATACTTCTGGGACTGTAAATTCTTGTAACAGCGGTTAGTTCATGCTCAATAACTTTGCTTCTAAATATGCTGAAGAGAGATTGCAGAGACATAGCAACTCATTTGCCAGTGTTGGCTCCACCACTAATGGCTCTTTCTCTCCACAAGTACAAGACATTATCGAAAGCTTTGAAAAACTTATTTTCAAAGAGATTCACTGTCATTTAATTTATTGGGCTTATTAAGATACTCTGAGTTAGACATTTCCCCTCAAGGGTTGCGAGCATTTAAGAGCCCATCCACACCTTTTGACTCTACTGATGCAGCAGATGCAGCCTTTGAAGACTGATGGTTGGCTGCTGCACATAAATGTGCTATGGAATGAGTGGGCATTCTTACTGAAAGGGAGCAACTGCTACATAAAAAATTGAAGAACAAACTAATACCATGCATACTGAAATTTCTGAACAAAATTGGGTCTTCTAAGGTGAATGATGTTTTTAAAAACATGAAGGACAAACTGAATAAGTCTGAGAATGAGAAGGTAGATTTCAAACTACATAAAATCAGAAGGGACTTGCATGATTACAACAATGAGCATGCCTTTTTGTGGAGAAACAAAAAAACTGTAACTGGTGGGTTTAAGGGTAAGCCCGGAAGCAAAAAACAACATTTGGTTTTGTTTGCTTCGTCGGAAGGAATGGGATACACCACCGATTCTGAAAATGATGTCTGAACATATCCTCCACTTCCCCCAGCACAAGAACCGGAACTTCATCAACAGCGTTTTCGTAACAACGGAAAAGGAGCTAGATAGGGTAACAAGAAGAGAGGAACTGGCAGCAGTTCTACAACAAATGAAGGACAATTTAAATAAGCATATAAAAGAGGTAGATGGAACTGACTTTTTTTGTTGTAACAATACAAATGTAGTTAATTTATCGGGCTGTTCTGTTACTGATGAACAATACAGTGTATTGAACCTTGGGTTAAAGTTTGTACTGACTGTGGTACGAAGATTACATATATTGAAGCAAGAAATATTTCAGTTTATTAGGAAACTACATCTTAAATGGTTTTTTAATGAACAAACTGATCAACAACATGTTTATAATAATTTAGAAATAGAGAGTGGAGATGATAGTTTCTATTCTTGCGTTTCTGATGATTTTAATAGTGGCATTACTGCTAATGCATGCAGTTTACTTGACACTAGTGCAGTGAGTTTTAAAAGTAAATTTATTCCTCCCTATACAAATAACAGTGTTCGACAGTTTTTAGAAATGCTTAATTTCTCAATAAAAGAGCTTTATGAAGAACACAATAGAATGTTTCATCACCAATATAATCTGACTAAGAATGAATGGCTTGCTCTCAAAAGTCTTGCGGATAGACAAGACTTGATTGTGAAGCCTTCTGATAAAAGTAATAAAACTGTAGTTCTTCATTATTCACACTATTTCAATATGTGTTTACAACATTTGAATGATAGGACAACATATGAAGTATGTGATGTTAAGAAGTACATGGAAGCAATGGATAATTTTTCCACTTTGATGGAGAAAGGGTTTCATTTGGGATACTTCACTATGAAAGATGTTGATACGAAATTTAATACTGATGGATGTAATTTAGTTACTTTTTACTGTCTCTTAAAACTGCATAAAGATAGCATTAACCCTCCAGGAAGGCCCATAGTATCTGCTACTAATTATTTTGTACACAATGTTGGTGTGCTTGTACATAATTTTTTGTTACCTTATGTAGAGAAACTTGGTTCTTATATTAAGGATTCTTTTGATTTCTTGGAGAAAATATCAGGCATACAATGGAATTCCAACATGTTCTGGATTTCCATAGATGTATGCAATCTATACACTAATATTAAACATGATGATGGTATCATGGCTTTACGATATTTTTTGGATGATAATCCAATGTCCCATTATATGGTTGAACTTACTAATTTTTGTTTGCTTCATAATTATTTTAGTTTTAATGAGGTCATTTATCATCAGCTATGAGGTACAGCCATGGGGGCACCTTTTGCCCCCATGTATGCAAATCTCTTTACGGCTAAGTTTGAGATGGATTACATTTATAGAAATAAGTTTGTACCGGAACATGTTTTATTTTATTTTAGATATATTGATAATTTGGTTTTTATTTGTAATGGTGGACTAGATAAAGTTCAAGAATTTGTATCTCAGCTGAATAATAATACTCAAAGTGTTAAATTTGATAACTTACAATGTGGAACAGAAATCAGTTTTTTGGATGTGCACTTAATTGGTATGGACAATGGCTCTATTTGAACTGCAGTCCATCGTAAATTTGATGATGGCAATCTGTACTTATATGGTACTGGTTGCCATCCTGAACATACTATTAAAGCTTTGCCATTTGAAGAAATGGTTAAACTATCCAGACTTTGTAATAATATAGTTGATTCAGAAATACAAATATGCCAGACATTGTCTATGTTTATATATAGAGGTTATAGTAAAGATTTGATTAAAGAATCTGTGAGAAAAATAACTGAAGCCAAACTTTCTACACATAATAATACAAATATTTATATTAGGAATAGAAATAAATTGAGTCGTGGTGAAAAAACATTTTTGTGACCACATATAATACTTTAAGTGGAAAGATTTGGAAAACTGTTAAGTATTCTTTGAAATTTCTAATAAATGATGAATTTTTAAATAAAATTATTTGTAGCACAACTTATATTGCATATAAAAGAGAGCAAAATCTTGGAGATAAATTAGTGAAGGCATACTTTATATTACCTGTAGAAAATGTTTCTATATCTTTAAGATATAAAGGTACTATGCCCTACAATAATTGTAATATATGATGTCATATCGTGTCTAGTTTTTGTGGAATTAATGGAAAAACATTTGTATCTAATACTACTTTTTCTTGTGATACTGAGGGCTAGTGTATTGTGTAAGGTGTCCCTGCAACATATTCTATATTGGGGAGACAAAAAGGAAATTTAGAATTAGGTTGCAGGAGCATATTAGAGACATTAAAAGACATAGATTGGAAAGTCCTATAGACTGACATTTTATGCAGAAACATCATGGTGACAGTGGTTTGTTACAAGCAACAATTTTGGAAAAAGTTATGGTAAGAAAGGGAGATGAAATATTGATTAAAAATACACTAGCATACAAAAAAACTGTGATTATTTTAACATTTGATACTTTTACACGTTGAATAAGGAAATTAATTGGAAATGCTTGCTTTAAACTGTTGCAATTAATTGATGTAATTGTTTTA
This sequence comes from Protopterus annectens, assembly GCF_019279795.1. Lineage (NCBI taxonomy): Eukaryota > Metazoa > Chordata > Ceratodontiformes > Protopteridae > Protopterus > Protopterus annectens. The sequence goes on along the minus strand of NC_056728.1, from coordinate 1,877,467,122 downwards.
TTATTTGATTGTTTTATTAATTGATTGTTTGTCAAGGGGTATATATACAGGGGAAGGTTTTATTAAAAAAAAAAGTACTCTATGAAGGCTGTGGCGGTCAAGGTGCTAAGTGCAATAAATACTTTGGATCTGGTTCCTGCTGTCGTTTTTTATTCTAACCTTGGTTTGCAGTGTTCGTAGCTCTGTCTTCAGAAGAACTGAGTTAAAGTTAGTTCTGATGAAGTCCTGATGTGGATGAAAGTGTTTAAATGTGGATAACATCAGTATTTTCTGTCTGTTATTTGGCTTATTTTCTGTGGAACTGAAGCACCAATGTATTTGTTCTGAGTTGAATAAGAGGGGCCCAGGTCAGTGATCTGACATATTGGGTTAACTAAAGGTAAGGTTTTAAGCAGTTAGTGAAAAACAGTCTAAATGTAAAATTTTAAGTAGCGTTAGACAATCTGCTATAGGAAATGGGGAGTTTTAAGTAGTCAGTGAAAGAAACAATGTGCAGCTGTAAATGTATGTTTTTAAGTAGTGAAAGGAAAACAAACTGCAAAGGCAAATGTATGTTTTAAGCAGTTAAACAGTCAACCAACCAAACAAACAAACTCCAGCACATACTGGCTATGAGCATAAAGTCACTTTTCAATCATCATTGCAGCTGTTTCAATTTGTTGGCTTTTAGTCATCATTCATGTTTATTTCAACATTTGGATGCACAAGCCAGTGCATTTCTTTGTGCCGGTCCCAAACCCGGATAAATGGGGAGGGTTGCGTCAGGAAGGGCAACCAGTGTAACATTTTTCCAAATCATACATGTGGACAACAGTACAGATATACAGACCGGATTGGTCTAGGCCCGAGTTTACAACGAGCGCCACCAGTACTGTTGGCCAACAGGGTGCTGGCAGAAATTGGGCTACTGTTGGCCGAAGGAGGAGAAGAGGGGGAAGGCATGCCCAAAGGCAGGTAAAGGCTAGGACTGTGATAGTGAGGGTCGGAACTTTGAATGTTGGCAGTATGACTGGTATAGGGAGAGAGCTAGCGGATGTGATGGACAGAAGGAAGGTTGGTATAGTGTGTGTGCAAGAGACCAGATGGAAGGGGAGCAAGGCTAGGTGTATCAGAGGCGGGTTCAAATTGTTTTATCATGGTGTGGATGGGAGGAGAAATGGCGTAGGGTTTATCCTGAAGGAACAGTATGCTAAGAGTATTTTGGAGTGAAAAGAGTGTCAGACAGAGTGATGTTTATGAAGCTGGAAATTGATGGTGTAATGATGAATGTTGTTAGTGCATATGCTCCACAAGTTGGGTGTGTGATGGGTGAGAAAGAAAAATTTTGGAGTGAGTTGGATGAAGTGGTGATGACTGTACCCAAGGGTGAGAGAGTGGTAACTGGAGTCAGTTTCAATCTGCATGTTGATGAAGGGAACAGAGGGGATGAGGAAGTGATGGGTAGGTATGGTGTTAAGCAAAGGAATGCAGAAGGTCAGATGGTGGTGGATTTTGCGAAAAGGATGGATGTGGCTGTGGTGAATACATATTTTAACAAGAGGGAGGAGCAAAAGGTGGCATACATGAGTGGAAGAAGATGCACACAGGTGGATTATATCTTATGTAGAAGGGCCAGTCTGAAGGAGATTGGAGACTGTAAAGTGGTGGCAGGGGACAGTGTAGTTAGGCAGCATAGGATAGTGGTTTGTAGGATGACATTGGTGATCAAGAAGAGGAGGAGGAGTGTGAGGGCAGCACCAAGGATCAAATGGTGGAAACTTAAAAAGGGTAATTGTGAGGTGGAGTTCAGGGAAGTGTTAAGACAGGCAGTGGGTGGCAGTGAAGAGTTACCGAATAGCTGGGTAACTACAGCAGAGCTAGTAATGGAGATGGCTAGAAAGGTGCTTGGTGTGACATCTGGAAAGAGGAATGAGGACAAGGAGACCTGGTGGTGGAATGAGGAAGCACAGGAGAGTATACAGAGAAAGAGGTTAGCGAAGAAGAAGTGGGATTGTCAGAGAGATGAAGAATGTGGACAGGAGGATAAGGAGATGAGGTGCATGGCAAAGAGAGAGAGGTGGTGAAGGCTAAGGATAAGGCGTATGAAGAGCTGTATGAAAGGTTGGACACTAAAGAGGGAGAACAGGACCTGTACCGATTGGCTAAACAGCAGGACCGAGCTAGTAAAGATGTGCAGCAGCTAAAGGTGATAAAGGATAATGGGGGAAATGTACTCACAAGCGAGGAGAGTGTGTTGAACAGATGGAAAGAGTACTTTGAGGGGCTGATGAATGAAGAAAATGAGAGGGAGAAAAGGTTGGATGATGTGCGGATAGTGAATCAGGAAGTGCAGTGGATTAGCAAGGAGGAAGTATGGATAGCTATGAAGAAGATGAAGAATGGAAAGGCTGTTGATCCAAATGACATACCTGTGGACATATGGAAGTGTTTAGGTGAAATGGCAGTGGAGCTTTTAACTAGATTGTTTAATGAAATCTTGAAAAGTGAGAGGATGCCTGAGGAATGGAGAAAAAGTGTTTTGGTACTGATTTTTAAGAATAAGGGTGATGTGCAGAGCTGTAATAACTACAGAGGGATTAAATTGATCAGTCACAGCATGCAGTTATGGGAAAGAGTAGTGGAAGCTAAGTTAAGAAGGGAAGTGATGATTAGTGGTCAGCAGTATGGTTTCATGCCAGGAAAGAGCATTACAGATGAAATGTTTGCTCTGAGTGTTGATGGAGAAGTACAGAGATGGTCAGAAGGAGTTGCATTGTGTCTTTGTGGACTTAGAGAAAGCATGTGACAGGGGGCCCAGAGAGGAGCTGTGGTATTGTATGAGGAAGTCAGGAGGGTCAGAGAAGTTTGTAAGAGTGGTACAGGATATGTACGAGGGTAGTGTTACAGTGGTGAGGTCAGCGGAGGGAGTGACAGATGCGTTTAAGGTGGAGGTGGGATTACTTCAAGGATCAGCTCTGAGCCCTTTCTTATTTGTAATGGTGATGGATAGGTTGCAGACAAGATCAGACAGGAGTCCCCGTGAATGATGATGTTTGCAGATGACATTGTGATCTGTAGTGAGAGTAGGGAACAGGTGGAGGAAACCCTGGAGAGGTGGAGATTTTCTCTAGAGGGAAATTGAATGAAGGTCAGTAGGACTAAGACAGAATATATGTGCGTGAATGAGAGGGAGGATAGAGAAATGGTGAGGATGCAGGGAGTAGAGGTGGTGAAGGTGGATGAGTTTAAGTACTTGGGATCAACAGTTCCGAGTAATGGTGAGTGTGGAAGAGAAGTGAAGATGAGAGTACAGGCAGGATGGAGTGAGTAGAGAAGAGTGTCAGGAGTGATTTGTGACAGATGAGTACCAGTAAGAGTGAAAGGGAAGGTCAACAAGAGGGTAGTGAGACCAGCTATGTTATATGCATTGGAGACAGTGGCACTGACAAAATGGCAGGAGTCAGAGCTGGACGTGGCAGAGTTAAAGATGTTAAGATTTGCACTGGGTATGCTGAGGGTGGACATGATTAGGAATAAGTCTATTAGAGGGTCAGCCCAGGTTGGAAGATTTGGAGACAAAGCCAGAGAGGCAAGATTACGTTGGTTTGGACATGTGCTGAGGAGGGATGCAGAGTATATTGGGAAAAAGATGTTAAGGATGAAGCTGCCAGGTAGCAAGAAAAGAGGAAGGCCTAAAATAAGGTTTATGGATGTGGTGAGAGAGGACATGCGGGTAATTGGTGTGACAGAGCAAGATGCAGAGGACAGGAAGAAATGGAAACAGATGATCCACTGTGGCGACCCCTAATGGGAGCAGCCGTAAGAAGAAGAAGATAAACATAAATGAATATATCCCCATTGGTGCAAACAGTAATGTTCCACTCATTATTTGTGCTGATTAACTGGATAGGGAAGCTACAACAAGGATCATTTTCAGCTAATATATGGACCATAGTAGATAATTACATTATTGCACATCACAGATAAAGAATACTACATCCATTATTAGAAAAATGTAACAGAATACATATCTGACTACTTTTTGGCTGAATCATTGATAAAATAACAAATAAATTACAACAAAGTACATGGCAATAACAGAACAGACAGCAGACAAAATAGCAGACAACAGCCTGAATCTTTTTATAGAATTCATAAACATTTCAAGACAATTTAGTCTTGTAACAATCAACCGTTGTCAATACCAAACAAAAGACTGTAGCCCTTCCTCAAGGAGGCCTAAGCCATTTAGTCCCTGATAACTTTGAGGGTAATTATCCGGTCATGAAGGAAGATAATGCAATGCACTGCTTAATCTGCAGGGACAGCTTATTCCAGAGATGAGGGATGACTTTGTTGGGGTCTCCATCATGCTGCTTTTACTGGTGATGGTTTAGGCCCCTGGTTTTGGTTGCTTGCTAAGCTATTAGACTTGCAGTGTTATTGGAGATCAATGATAGCAAGGTCTCTAATGGCACAATATGTAAGGCATATTTCACCACTGAAGAGTCTCTAAGATGCTGAGTAAAAGACATAAATCCTATTCTAACTTGGTAAATTAGGCCCCAGGATTCAGTAATGATTACACAGAGTGTCAGAATAGTGTAAGTGTTACTGCATTGAACATGGCATCTGAGCGATCCAGTAAACAAGCCTTGGGACGTTCACGATGGCTCCAACACAGTTCCTACATGGACACCACTACCTAATGCTAATTACCTCATTTACTGGTGAAAACCATGCAAATGAGGTGAATTAGTGATTCAGCAAGCAGGCAGGTATTCGTGCAAGAACAGTGTTACTTGCAGAAATGTATTCAGCTACTAGCCAAATACATTTCTGCAAATAACAAAACTGAGACATGACAGCTCCCAGAAAAACATGTATTATACTTATTAGGCATGTCAATGGCCACATATATGGTCATTGGCATGGAAAATAGCTTAATTTTATTAAAATAAAGGTTTTTTTTTGTTCGATCTCGGGCTTTTAAGCATAGGGGAGTGCCGTGCAAACGGAATCATGTGCAAACGGAATCATGCAGAAAAAAAAAATAAAAAAAAAAACAATTTTAAGTGAAATCTGCATTTTGCCACTATAGTCTGTGGCATGCAGAATCAAACCAATACCAGGGAACATTGGTTGCAAAGGGGAAAGGCTCTATGATACTTCAGTAACTACGCTGTAAGGCAGTGGGGTACGCAAATGAGGATATTTGTACTGAATCACAAAATTCTTCTAAGTGTACAAGTGTTCTAAGTGTCGTGTTTGCATCCAGGGAGGGCTAGTTCTGCTGAAAAGTGTTTACTTTAGCTAAACAAGTGTGTGTGGTGCACACTGGGCCTAAATTAAACAAACAAAAAAAAAAAAAAACAGGAAATAGAATTGTGCACATTTGAGTCTTGTGTATGTGCGGTGTGACTCGGGGCTTAATAGGGGAGGAAATTGGAAAGGGAAAAGAGAAAAGAAAAGGTTAACAGCAGAAGAAAGGCAATCAAGGACAACTAGCATAGCTGACAGGTGGAATGGATCATAATCAGCCAATTACACAGGCAACAGCCCAGCACACTACTATAAACTATGCAAACATCTTTCAGTCTGTTTTTTCCCACTAACTACACCACTGGTGTACACATTCAAGGGAATTTTAAACTGACAAAAAACTAACAAAAAATGTTAGGGGCTACTGTCACTTTGATCCATCAGTATGTGCAAGAGGCTGAGGGTGGTGAGGAGGAGAATGCTGACAAACATCCCAGACTGAGGAGGAGGAAAAGAGTGTACAATCCCAAGGTAACCTACCAGGGGCTACATGAGCTGGAGATAGTAGAGCACTACATGGTGGACAGGGACATTCTGAAGCAAATCATCTCACTGTGCCGGCCTCGCCTCAGACCTAGAGTCAACAGAGGGGAACCCATCCCAGTGGTTACCAAGATATGTGTAGCCTTAAGAATACTAGCCACAGTTACTTTCCAAAGACCAACGGAGGATATTACAGACATCAGCATCCAGGGTACTCCAGTAGTTCCTGGATGCCATGCTACCACATGCCAGTTAGCACATTAAGTTTCCCAGCACCCATGAGGAGTTGACCAGCAATATGCATCTCTTCCACTGTATAGCAGAAAACCATGAGGTACTGGGTGCTATAGACTGCACATACATCTGCATCAAAGCACCACATGGTAAGCAGGGTAGGGTATACATAAACTGCAAGGGCTTCCCCTCCATCAACTGCCAGGTTATATGCAGTGCCAAGGGCATAATCATGAATGTGTGTGCTGGCAGCCCTGGAAACTATCATGACTCCCACATCTAGCATACCTCACAGCTGTATCAGGGATTTGCCAGGGGGGACATCTCATATGGCCATCTATTGGGGGATGCTGGCTATGCACTTGAGCTGTGGATGAAGGCACCCATCAGAAATACACACACACCCACACAAGAATGCCATAATTAGGCACACGCACAAACCAGGATCATTATAGAGCATGTGTTTGGGATGTTCAAGTCATGGTTCTGCTGCCTTGACATATCCAGTGGAGCCTTGCAGTACTCTTCAGCCACATGTGCACACATGTTCATAGTATGTGCCATACTACACAATATGATCCTGCATAAACAGCTGCAGCAGGAACAGCCACAGGCCACACAGCCCCCCACTATTCCATGGTCACCACAGGCACAGAGGGACTTGGAGGAGGAACTTCCTGAGCCTGCCTTTGTAGACAGACGGAGACATGCCCAGTATGCCTATGCCTTGGCAAAGAGGCAACGCATAGCACACACACTGACACTGTATGGATCCAGGGACTGATACCTCTCTCTGACTCACACATACAGTAAAAGGGACACCAAACATGACACTACCTGTGCCGTACCATGTATAGGCAGTGTACTCCAAACCAATCCTCCAAATCCACCTCTAACACCCCACACTTCATTATTCAAGCCAAAGATAATATCTCCATTTCACCAAATGTCCACACAAAACGACTTGGTGTACAGATAGACAATAATTTCAAATTTGACACCCACATATCACTAACAATAAAAAAAAGTTCACAAAAAATGGGTGCCTTATATAGGAGCCGCCAATACCTCACCAAACCAGCAAGAATCTCTATCGCCAATTCCCAACTAATCTCCACCCTACTCTATGCATCACCCATACTTACAAATCTTAGACACTCAGACCAACACATACTCAAAGTCTGCTGCAATAAAATCGCAAATTTTGCTAGTGGTGCCTCCTACTGCAGCAACCACTTTGTCTCCATTAGAGATCTTGACTGTCTTGAACTCCCACAACTCCTACACCAAACTCAACTCACCTTTGCTCAAAAACTGGTAAACCACCCACTCCAAATCCCATAACTCTGTACAATTCTCCAACCCTACCACTCTTCCAGACCACTACGCTCCTGCAACAAAAATCTACTCCAGGTCACCAAAGCCAAAAACTCAGGAGGTGAAGCACTATATCCAAGCTCTGGAACAACCTTCCCACTACTATAACTACCCTTCCTTCCTGCAATCTTTTCAAGACTGCACATAAATCTCACCTAAAGTCTCACTGGCTTTGTCCTTGTCTAAACCCCATCTATTATACCCCCCTTCAACCTTTCTCTCCTTTTCCCAGATTTAGATAGAGTATCCCTTCTATCCCTATAAAACTGAACTGAAGATACAATTCCATGATAGGAATTAAGATAAAAAGATAATGCTGGCAACTAACACGTTACAATGTTATCAATTTATTAAGATGAAAATCAGTTATTAGGCTGAATATCATTTAAAGTATTGTTTAACATTTGTGGTCCATGTCTAATTTGTACTATACATAATCTGAATGTTTCTAACACCTTGAATTGTTCTGTTTAATGTACTTATGCTTGTTAATCAAAGAATATATTCGTAATTTTTGGAGTTTTTCTCCCCAGGCCTCTGCTGAAAATGGGCTACTAGCCCAGTCAGACTTTCCCCCTAAACAAACGTAAATAAATAAATAAATACTGCATGCATCCAACATAGTCAGCCCTCAAGCGCCATCCTTACAACTGCCTCAGGCACAAGGTAATTCAACTGTCCTAACAATGAATGAATGAAGTAGTATGGTCTGATAGTTATATCTATGGTAGTGATGCAAGCTAGCAAGGGAATTTGGTGGCTGAATGGGACAGCAGCAGACAACAGACAGCTTTGTGGGACAGCAGGAAATCCATGACAAATACTGGTGTCACCATACTAGGCAGTAGTACTCAAGGTGACAACTTCCACTGCAGTACATGCGGGGGGCCAACTAACTGGGTGTCCATAGGTCACACACATGGATTTCAATGTGTGTTCCCATACACACCCCCAGCTTCACCCAGCAGGACATGTGTAGATGACCATAAAGAAATGTCTGGCAAAGGCCCTCAAATACAGGCAATGGTGAACAGCCCTCCCCCCCACAGACCTACACAGCCATAGCACAGCAGGTCTTGCAGTTGCAGTATGGTTCTGAAGGGTAAGAAGTCTGAAACTGAAATGTATTCCATTACAATCAAACCTGTGTTCTCTACTGATATGCTGGTATTCTGCAAAATGGGGGCACAATTCTATACTAAATGGAATCAAACACTAAGTGAAATACCAGCACAGTCACTGCAAATGTGTTAAGTTGTCAGCTGTGCCCCCCCCCCCCATACTGATAAAGCCATAAATATTGCTGGGATAAAGGCTCAACTATAGGGATACTTCTGAGACATTGCTCTCATAATGTTAGGAAGAGGATAGAATAACAGAGGGGGTGTAATAGCATGTATGTAATGGAGAGTGTCAAGTCTGAAACTTCAATGCCCAGTCATAATTTCCCCTGACTGCAACCCCCCTGAGTGAATAGCAACAAACCTGCTTGTAAACCACAATGTAAAGGGAAACTGATCAGATATACAAGGCATGGCTCTGGATAACCTGATAGAATCTGTACAGTTGAGAGGTATGCCCAAACCAGGATAAGACTTGTCAGAGAAGATGAGAAATGCACAACCAGGAGATCCCCAGCCAGTATACCATCAAGGTGCTGGACTATTTACACAGTTCCAACAGTCAATTGGCTGTAGCCATGCCTCCACAATGGCCAGATTGTGCCAGAATGTCTAGCCTTTGCCTCATAATATTTGTTTGTGCATCATCCCTTTTGTATTCCCCTGGTAAATAACTGTGATGAACAAAATGATATCTGTCAGTACTTGACACAATACATTTCAGTGTTACACATTACATATGTCTGGAAAATGTCTGCTAAAACACACCCTGTTACTCAAGCAACACAGACATTAGTAAGAACCATAGCTACAGTATCCCCCTATGTTTGGCCCATTGTGTCCCCATATTGGCAGCCTATCCACAGATATCCTGCACAGACAGGTTGCAAGCTATAGCTGTGCGCACAATACCCTGGGCTAGAGTACAACACTCCCTGGAATGGATTCCTACACTTAGAGAAATCAAACCCATGTCTGAAACCACAGTGGACTATACATATATGTAATTTGCAGATGTCTTTACACACACACCAATATGTAAACCTTTTGGTCTTCACACACGCACACATTTGTCAGGAAAACCCACAGCCAGCTCTAGGTGGCAGATATGTGGTAAATCTGCATCTGTTGTGCATGATACACACACATATCTATGGGCTACATACTACAATATGTCAGGCACACACACACAGACAGAGGCACGGGGAAGAGAGAGACAAACAGTGATAGAGAGAGTTGCATTATGAGGCCTTTCCCACCCAGTAGACATCCCATAGCCCCAAATTTAGAAGATCTGCTGATGTATGTCACCTTAGAAGTAGCTTTGGACAAGCCTCAGTCCTGTAAGCTCAATAGCGCATGAGATAAATGTGTAACATTCTAGAGGAAATAAGTAGATAGGTAGGGGTTTCAAGCACAGTCCCGGTAAATGTAAGTGTGTGTGTGTAGGAATTACTGTTTTAGTCCATACCCAGTCAGTACACATCCTATTGCCCTATATCACAATATCTGCTGATGGCATTCACCTTAGAAATACCTTTTGTCAGCCCTTAGCCCTATAAGCTGTGTGGTGCTTGCAATAACTGTGTGATACTGTAGTGCAACAACCTAGTTAAGTAGGAGTTCTAATCGCATTCCTAACAAAAAGTGTGTCTGTTTGTGTGTGTGTTTGTAGGTTAATGAGTTTGAGGCCATTCACACTCAGTACACTTCCCATTGGCCTACTTTAGCACTCACTCTGATCTCAGTCATCTTTAAAAATTCCTTTGGGCAGCCTTCAGCCCTATAAGCTCTGTGACACTTGCGATAACTGGATAATACTACAGTACAACAAACTGGTTAGGTAGGAGTTCTATTCTTAGTACTGGCAAATGTAAAAGTGTGTGTGAGAGTGTGTGTGTGTTTGTAGGTTAATGATTTTGAGGCCATTCACACTCGGTACACTTCCCATTACTCTATTTTAGCACTCTTGCTGATGTCAGTCACCTTTAAAGATCCCTTTGGGCAGCCCTTAACCCTATAAGCTCTGTGGCACTTGCAATAACTGTGTAATACTATAGTGAAACAAACTAGTTAAGTAGGAGTTCTACTCTCCATCCTGACAAATGTAAAAGTGTGTGTGAGAGTGTGTCTGTGTTCACACTGTCATTATAGTGCAGTGTTCAGTTTGCTTACTGGTATGTCACTGTGACTGTGGTGCAATTGTTTGTGGGTATGCATGTTCACACCAGTGTCTTTTTTCCACTGGTGTTCTATTCCTGTAGTGCCTGTTATATTTGCAAATGCATGTGTACAGCCACAGAGCTGGATTTGGGTAGTGTTATGTCAGTCTGCTTGTAGTTTGGATGGTGCTTGGTAACTCAGTGCAGTTTCCCTACTGTTGTGTTATGTCCACATATTCATAGGATGTACCATTGTCTGGCTAATACCGTTGGTCTGGTCCCCATAACTGTTGTATATTCCTGACACATCAGTGAAATGATGTGAGGATTGTGGTCATTAACAAATGAGAAGCAATTGTGTCCCAGACCTGTGATATTTCAGTCAATATATGTTAGGAGTAACAGTGTCAGTACAAAAACTTTCTCAGCTTACCTACTCATGTATTTTGGATACATCTCTATTGTCATGCCTTTGTGCCCCCACTTTGTCAGGCTTGGTTCAAATTCATTGCATTAAGGGGTTCTGAGCAGACCTCTCCACTGCCAGGCTTTTCACAGACTATCCAGATGTTTAGCCCATGCTTTTGTTCTGTTCCACCGTTTATTTCTATTTGTCTGGTAAATCACTGTGATGATCCAAGAATTTATGTCAGTGAAAAAATGACATAGCATGTCAGTTCCCATCCTCATATCCTTCACATGTTTCTGCTGAAATGCATCCTGTTGCTGTACAAATGTTTGCTTATGACAGCAATATTTGGAATATTTCCCTATATGTGGCCCATCCCCCCCAACTTTGTAGAGCCTTTGTACAGGTTTCTTGCACTAAGAAGTTGATAGGTATGGCTCTGAGGTATGGCTGCACTGCATGTTATATAAATACATGTATATATATATATATATATATATATATATATATATATATATATATATATATATATATATATATATATATATATATATATATATATATATATATATATATATATATATATATATATATATATATATATATATATATATGTGTGTGTGTGTGTGTGTGTGTATATATTTCTTTGTTCATATATTTATATATGTATATGTATATTATGTATCTACGTTTTCATATATATATTTCAACAGAATTTATATGTGTGTGTGTGTGTGTGTGTGTGTGTGTGTGTGTGTGTCTGTATGTCTATATGCAACACATGAATGATTCCACAGAGCTTTATCATTATTGCTGTATGCCTCTATTGCATGATACGTTTGAAAAAGCAGCAGTAATTCCTACAGCTCAGATGTTGTAGTACTACATTGCTCTGATTCTAGTGTACAGGGTCCTGGGTTCTAGACTTGGGACTGATGTTTTTTTTCATTAATGTTAAATGACCAGACTGCATGATAAGTTTGAAAAAAGCAGCAATAATGCCTATAGCTCAGATGGTATAGTGGTATGTTGCTGTGCTTGTAGAGCACAGTATCCTGAGTTAGCAATGTTGATTATTTTGTTGCTGGCAGAACAAGGGTTGTTGGATACAGAGTGATTAAGGCACATTTAAGCAGTTGTAAGCAGATTTGCATGGGTTTATGTGACACTAAGCAATGCTAAAACATGGTTAATCCATTTTAGCTTCACTTAGCAGAGCTTACTCCTGCTTACCCCTGCACTAATTTCTTTGGAAGAAAAGAAAAAGGAGTGATAGGAAAGTGGAGACAAAAGGGGCATGCAGAGGGAAGTACAGTATGAAAGGTAGCTAGGGATTTTGCAGGACGGGTGTAGGAAAGGTCCATAGCAGTCCATTTCTTCAACAGCAATAGCTGTGAATGTCTACAGAATTTGGAAGTGAATTTGGACACTCAAACCCCTGAGTGAGGGTTGAGGACAACAGTAATGTATTGCCATGCCAATTGTACCAGATTACATGTGTCCGGTGGACATGTGCAAAATGGACAGCTATGTATGGGGTGTAATTTTTTTTTGTGAACAGACTGCCCTTTTTTTTTAAAGTGAGAGTGGGATGCTGGGGAGGAATAGTAGGTACATTTGGGGAAGTAAGTTGGGTAGGAAGACAGACAACACAGCAGACAGGGGCGGTATATGACACATGTGGGGGGTGAACACCTTGGACAGGGAGGCTGGTTGGGAATCGGACGCACATGAGCCTCCAGTTGGATACAGTAGGACTGAGATCCCCACCCCTGGGCAGTCACCACTGCAACTTCACGGCCCCAAAGGTGGCTGTGCTGGGGGCAGAACAGGAGGGGCAGGCTGACCCTCAAGATGCACCAGGCAGCCCTCAAGCTGGTGCAGCTGATCACTGAACTCTGATCAGAGGACGCTGCTCACCAATCTCTGGACCTGACTACATGTGAGGGTCTCCTCTCTGCGCCTGCTCCCTGGGGGCAAGTCCCATCCCCTGAGGCAGTTCCTCCCAAAGGTGGTGCAGGGCCAATGGAAGAGGAAGGCCCAGTTTGGGTCCCAGATGTGCTGGAGCCTGGCGAAATAGCCAGATGAGGTGGGGCAGGCAGATCCACTGGGATCTGCCTTCCCAGATGTGCGATGGTGTTCAGGTTTTAAAAAATATGCTGGTTAGTCATGAACAACACATTTCAAGATTAATTATAACAGCATGCATGGATGTTCCAATTGACCCCATAAAACAGCTTTGAAACTGTTGCATAGCAAACAGAACACATGCATATATGTAACCAGAGTAGGCATTATAATGGCATGCAAGTTACATTGACAGCAACAGGCTACCAATTATAGTATTCAAATGAGGTTCATTAATATTCATCAATTCAATATTTGTAGAACAATAGAACACAAGTCCCAACAGTAGGTTTGGAGAAAGACATACCCATTATTTATATGTATACATTATTGATGCAGATAAGGATGGGGGAGAGAGGGGGATGGCAATTAACAACTGTATAAGATTCTATTTTTCACAAGTTTACTGATCAGTACTCTATTCATTACTGCCCAGGTCTGACCTTATATTACATGTACCAATGGTCTGGGGTTGGACAGTGGAAGTGTTGTACACAGAGTATATTAGTAATGCTTTCTTACGACTACTACAAACATTTCCTTACCTGGCAGACCTGTGGAGGAAATTTCTGATAACAATACCTGACTTTTTCTACACATATTGACATATTCAGGGTTACATATGTGACACTGAATGGGGTGTCCTGCATTAATGCTGTGTGGGTGTGCTACTGAGATACTCTGCCAGGATTTCTGTCACCCTAGTTATTGGCAGCAGTGACCACTAGCTGTGACAGTGTGACAGTTGAGGGACATGTATCGGAAAAAAGTGCTTGCTGTATGTACTTATCTTGCTGTCATTTACAGCCTTGGGGTTGAACAGTGGAAGTGTTGTACACAGTATATTAGCAAAACCTTCCTACAGATACTACAAGCATTTTATTACCTGGCAGGCCTGTGGAGGAAATTTCTGTTAACAGTACCTGAGAATTTCTACACATATTCACATATTCTTGTGTGACAATATGCATTCATCTTATTACCACTGCCGGGATTCGAACCGTGTCTATTTGTGCTAAAAAGGTACACCCCACTTGTGTTTCATCACAATGAACTATTGAGGAATTGCTAACTTTTGATTGACTTTTTACTCCCTACTATTCTCTGGTTTGCACAATCTTACTTTGTAGTTCTGACATTCATGAATGGCAGATAGTTCTTGTACTGGGTATTCATACTTTGACATATTACAATCTGGAAATCAATGTTTAACACAAAGCACTGCTGCAGGGGATAAAAGATTAGATTTTACAGCTTACTATTCAGGGTTCAGATCTTGGTGCATGTCACATTTCATATAGTTATTCACCTGTTTTACTGCTCCATAATCTTTGTATGATGAGCCTCACTTCATTCTTGCTGTCAGAGTCATGGTTGCTGTGCATAACCTGTACACATTTATATTCCTACCACAGCATAACAAAGTAAACACAACAGTCTGGGGTTAATACTTTTATTGAAAGTTATGGAGACATTTATTGTTTAATATCCTGTACATCACTATTAATATGCTAACGGTCATTTATTAATTACACACAGTACACACCTTACCTACTGGTATTTGACATTCTAATCCTTTCTGTTTATTTGCTCCAAGTACTGCAAGCTAGATTTGTACTCACCAGCCTCCCAGTGCAGCCTTAGCAGCCTGTTTGCATGTGCATCCACGTTCACGGCCCTCTCGTCTGCAGCTGTACAGGAGATAAAGACACATTTATGCATACCTATCAATCACATACTCAGGCTGGACTTTGGGGAGCAATAAGTGATACTGATACTTATACACTTCTGGGACATTTCCTGCCCTTGCATCTTGGGTCCACTGGTCCAAGAGCTCCCTCTTTCAATGCCTGAGGTCAGCATAATGGCGCTGGACCTGATCACCAGTTCAAGGGATGTCAGTAGCACTGGTGAGATCACGTGCGAGATTGTCCAAGGCCTCCGCACTGGTACTGGTCCTGCAGTAGTCTCCCTTTATGGTCTTTCACAAGGAGTCCAACCATGACCCTGGACTCCTGAATGCCCCAAAGCTGCACCTAAAAATGCGTTCCCTCACCAACACCAGCCATAGTGCCTTCAGTAATCACCTACAACTAGTTATGGCTGTTTTCCCCCCTGTGTAGTTTAAATAGGGCTGAATTCCTGCACTTTGCCATGATTGGACTATTTTGAATATGCTGAGCTAAGCTAAACAATGTGTAAACCACTCAGCAAAGGTCAGCATTGCTTAAAAGGGTTGATGCTAAGCACTGCTTACCAGTTTGCAAATCTGCTTAGTTGGGCTAACTATTGCTTAACATTTACATTTAAGCAATGCTTACACTAGCTAAGCATAGCTGAGCACAACTTAGCATTGTTCAGCTTTCATTTCATGGACTATCAGGATTGTGGGGTTGATTCCTCATTAATAACATATTATGATATGTATGTTTACCTTCCATAACATCCCCCTATGTGCTTTCATTACATTGTATTCTTGTGTGACTATACTGTATGGGACACATGTTTATATGGGGGTTTCACAACTTTATTAGACTGATACCTCACATTTGGACCTGCTACACTACTCTGGTTGACAAATATATATTATTTGCTACCTAATTATGCAAAAAAAATAGTACTGTTTTCACATATAAAAGTGAATGGCCTTCATTGTTGCTTCAGCCATTAATGACTACATCCAAAGCGGAAGCTGTAACCACAGCGCTATCTCACTTTGGGTATTTTAGCTGTATATTTCTATTTAGCTCCTTGGTCTGTGTATGCTAGGCTGAACACAGCTGCATGACATGCACACCCATTCATCTACAGTTAACTTTATTGGGGACGGAAAAAAAAATTGTGTTTTATTTTTATTTACTTTAGGGGTATGCACATTGCTTTCAGCCTCTTATGGTAGGACATCTGGACAACTACATCATTCATTGGGAGACTCTGGCAACAACTGGGGTCACTTTTTTTATAGTTCCTCTCGGGAACATGCTTACTTATTTGGTATGCCAGCGTGTACACTGGCATACCAATCTAGACATTCTCTGTGCTGGCCTATTGTTTGGAGGGGTGCCTGTTTGTTTTCCTTACATTACATCTGTTGACACTGTTATTCTTTCATAACAGTGTCCGTGGACACTCTTTTTTGCTTTCAAAGTGCCATACTACACTTCTGGAATGCAGGAGGCGTGTTTACTGTGTGAGCACTGCTCAGACACGCCCCCTGTGCATGTTCCTGTTTCTTGTCTATGTAGGATACACAACAGCATGCCTTCATAAATATATGCTGCTGTCCTATACAGGCACGAAAGCACTCAGTGCAAAAATAACACTATTCTTGAATGGAGTTTACTGAATCCTGGGGAGGGTCTTTAAACCTGAAATATCTTCCCTAATTTCTTGATATGTTGAATGAGGTGCACCCCAAAGGGAGCACTGTACTCTGTAATCAGCCTAATCAGTGCTGAATTTAAAGGAATTATGACATCTTTAGATCTGGATGGCATACTTTTGGCTATTAGCTGTGTTAAGAAAAATGAATTTCTTACTACACTTGCCTCATGACGATCAGCAAGGGAAATGGTGATGGTTTGCCAAGTGAAACACTATTACATTTTTTCATGTTACATTTCAAACCATTTTCAGTGCACCAGGGATTAACTATGGTAACTTCTTTTTAAATTATGTAGGTGGTGACAGCAATTGTTTTTTTTGTCCCCCTTGAGCTTTATTCTTCTTGGCTTATCCCAGTGACCCTGTCCATTGTTGTGGCTACCAGTCTTTCATGCAGCCCCCAGCTATCTCCATTCCACGGTTGAAGCTGGTGCAGAATATAGAGGTGTCTTGGAGGAATGTGCCATTGACTGCTTCCACTTGGAGATTATTCATGTTTGCCCTTCTCGTTAGTTCACCCCCTCCCCTGCGTTTGTTTGTTTGTCTACATCTGAGGGCTACATCCCTCTATGACCATTCTTTCCAGAATGGAATACCTAGATGAATGCTTTACACCTCCTTGTATGGACATGTTCAACCCATCCTTCCAGTGCCTCAGATATCTGAGCAGTTAATTAAACATGAGTAACTTGCCCTGTAGCTATGGCTATATATCTCTGTGTCACAGTGCTAGCTCCAAGTGATGATAGGGATCTTAAAAATACCATCCAGTCTATAGTCATTTACAGATTTAGTTAGCAAGAGGTCTTTGTTCTTAGTCTGGAATTGACAGAAACAAATGCTGAAAAGAAGATTTCTCAGTACAGGTCACTGGGGACCCTGCTGGCTACCTTCATACTTTCAGATGAAGCACCTGCCACATGAATTATATAAATTATGTCTTTTAGCAAGTCTGCTATTCATCTTACTACATAAGGATCTATATTTACAGTATTTAGCTTACTTGGAATGCTTGCATGGGTTATGACATCAAAAGCTTTGGTTAAGTCAAGATATGTCTTTTGAATTGTATGACTACTGTCATTAGCTTGTGTGATCCTCACAAAGAAGTTAACTAGATTTAACAGGCAGAATCTCCCATTGATGAAGTCAAGCACTTGACGATATAGTCTAATGAGATTTGTAATAGCATTATAGAAAGATCAGTTATAATATGCTCCACTACATTGCAGACAAGGATTGTAAGGCTGATGGGTAGATCCACCCTTATGGAGGAGCATCACAGCTATGGTGTACCATAACTCAAGGACAAATCCTGTGGCTAAGCATAGGTTAAACAATTTGAGTAGAGCTTCAGCGATGGCAGGTTTTGCACTATTTATTAAATATGCAGTTATATTCTCAGATCCTATAGAGGAATTATTCTTGGTCTTTGATAGCACCTTCTGAACATGGTCCTTGATAACACTAGGGCTGTGCAGGATTATGGGATGTGCAAAATTTAGATAAGTGCTTTAACAGTGAAGTTAGCACATTTGAAAGTGTATTGGCAAAGGCTATTGGGTCAGAATGTGTGATCCTTTTAAGATAAGTTCTTAGCATCATTGGGTATTGTTCCTTAGTTTACTGATGTAGTTAAACAAGGATCTGTAGCTAACTTTAGCTTCAGAGACCAGCACAACTTCATAGGGTGTATTACTAGTCCTAGTAATACTTTTCATTTCCTTGTTCATGTTTTTTATAGTGTCCTTGTTTGAGGAGCTTTGGATCTGCTATAAAATTTAATAAGTGTTGATTTCTGTTGTTGTAAATATGATTTATGTTGATGGACTACCAGAGTGGCTTATTTTTGAATTTTCCATTGTATTTTACTCTGGTTGGTAATGATAATGCTAATTCTATGCATTTGTCTGTTTTGGTATAGAGCTCATTTATAAAGCTGACTGCTCTGTCAACATCAAGCTGGTGTTGTCACAGGTGAATTTTGAGATTTTGCCATATAATTGTATAACTGTATGAAGTATGCCTGATCGAAGTCCTTGCATCCAGGGATATTTGTTTCTTTTGATTTGGAGATTTTGAAGATGAAGACAAATGTCAAAACTGTATGGCCTGACTTAACTGGGAAAGGATAGAACACGGATACATGTGCAGACAATATTTCTGAGGAGTAGTTCAAGAACATTATGTTCTCTGGTAGGTTTTTTTAACTATCTGTTCCAGGATTTTTTATTAAGTCCAATAACTTCTGGTCATACCCTACTTTAGAGATATAAGAGCTACAGTTAATTGTGGGATAGTTCAAGTCTCCAAATATAATGGAGTTATTGTTATTACGGAGTTCTTTGAATACTTTCAAGGCATCTAGCATGATCATTTGGGGACATGGAGGGTACCTTGTATCAAGATATAAGTCAGTAGCTTGTCTTGTTTATAGTGATCTGGTGTTCTATGAGTTCTGTTTGTGGCTCTCTAGGAATTTGTCTGGAGATGATATGATCTTTGACAAATATGGAGATGCTGCCACAGCTACTATAAGACCTGAAGGCATGGCAGACATAAAATCATGGGGAGTAGGCATGATTTCTTTACATTTAAGCCATGTCCTAATAATTACACAAACTTGGATATATTCCAAATGTAGGAGTGCATCAGGATCATGCAATTCATTGCTGACATTTATGGCTTTGAGAAAAGCTATCTTAATGTTGTCTACATTGTGGGTGGATGAATTTGCTACACAATTGAGTGTCTAT